>NC_136852.1:2763666-2820240 GCF_951799975.1 Gobius niger | reverse complement strand
TTCAAAAACGGAATAACATTGACTCCAATAATCGAAGTATTGGATTGTATGGAAGGATGTGAGCTTGAGATGTGCTGGACATGGTTGACCACTTGTATTGCTTTGGAATTAAAAGAGAGAAACCAAGAAGAAACATGGGCTAATCCAGGATTTGATAATGCAGTGGTAATAACAGGCCAGGTATCAGTTTAGAAATATAGGCTTATAATTAAATAAACCAAATTTTTGCCTAAATAATGTAACATAATGCATTGGTAAACACTTCATCATTTATTAAGCTCTTAACTCCCACCTGAACGGATCCCATTTTCTCCAGTTTGGCTTTACCCTAATCAAAAAGATTCTTGGGGAAAATAGCACCAAAAGTGTGACCAAAATTCAACAAAAATGTGACAAAAATTCAACAAAAATGTGACAAAAGTTCAACAAAAATTCAACAAAAATGTGACAAAAACTTAACAAAAATGTGACAAAAATTCAACAAAAATGTGACAAAAGTTCAACAAAAATTCAACAAAAATGTGACAAAAACTTAACAAAAATGTGACAAAAATTCAACAAAAATGTGACAAAAAAATCAACAAAAATGTAACAAAAATTCAACAAAAAGTGACAAAAATTGAACAAAAATGTGACAAAAGTTCAACAAAAATGTGACAAAAGTTCAACAAAAATGTGACAAAAATTCAACAAAAATGTGACAAATGTTCAACAAAAATGTGTCAAAAACTCAACAAAAATGTGACAATAACTCAACAAAAACTCAACAAAAATGTGACAAAAATTCAAACAAAAATGTGACAAAAATTCATTAAAAATGTGACAAAACTCAACAAAAACTCAACAAAAATGTGACAAAAATTCAACAAAAATGTGACAAAAATTCAACAAAAAATGTGACAAAAGTTCAACAAAAATGTGACAAAAATTCAACAAAAAATGTGACAAAAATTCAACAAAAATGTGACAAAAATTCAACAAAAATGTGACAAAAATTCAACAAAAATGTGACAAAAGTTCAACAAAAATGTGACAAAAATTCAACAAAAATGTGACAAAAATTCATAAAAAATGTGACAAAAATTCAACAAAAATGTGACAAAAATTCATAAAAAATGTGACAAAAATTCATAAAAAATGTGACAAAAATTCATAAAAAATGTGACAAAAATTCAACAAAAATGTGACAAAAATTCATAGAAAATGTGACAAAAATTCATAGAAATGTGACAAAAATTTAAAAAATAATAATAAACTAGAAATGCAATGGCTGCGCCATTGCGATTGACTGCGGAAATGCGGGAAGCGAATGCAGAAATTGCATAAACTCTTCAATTTGCATAATCAAATTTGCATAAACTGGTAAAATGCATAAAATGTCATGTTGCATAAACTGTATAAACTGCATAAAGTGGTAAAATGCATGAACGGGTTAATTTGCATAAATTATATAAATTGCATAAACTCTTTAAAATTCATAAATCCTAAATGGAATAAACTCTTAAGTTGCATAAATGCTTTAAAATGCATTAACTGGTTAAATCCCATAAAGTGGTTAATTTGTATAAATTATTAATATTGCATAAACTTTTATATTCCATAAACTGGTCAAACTGTTGAAATGGCCTCAGTGCTTGATTGGCAGAAGCTGCACAAACGGCTGAAAGGCCTGGAGTCTCCTGATTGGCTGGATTCCCACATACACACCAATGCAAAAATTTCAAAATCTCGTATAAAAAAACTGGAAATCTGCAGAAGGACAATTTTTTCTCAAACCCTCAAGTTGCAGAAGCTGAACATGCACAAAGTGCAGAAATTGCAGAAAATGCAGAAAAAAGTGCAGAAAAGCATGGATTTGCGGCAGCCCCATTATAAGTCAATGGGAAAAAATCTCCGACATTTTGGCCGATTGCGGAAAAAACGGAAGTTGCAGAAGTCCCAAAAGTAATAGCACCCTTCTCCTCAACATGCGGAACATTTTGATGCATAACTTGCATAAATTGCACAAAGCATGAAGGTGCTGAAAGCTCTAGAAAATCGGGAAAAAGATGGAAGAGGAATAATAATAAAGAACATGAAAACCAATAATTGACTGCGGAAGAATTCCGCAGTCAATCAAAAAACAAACAAAAGGTGACACAACACAGCAACAACGTGAGGAAAAAGGTCAGTTTTGCGGGTCTTAGCTTTCAAATGAGGTGTTACACAGGCCTATATAATGGCCAAAAGAGGACAGAATGCATTTGGTTTAGGCGGGTGGTGAGAGGTTAAACATTTACATCAATCATTTAAAAAGGAGTTTTCATTGTGAGGAAGAGGGTTTGGGCTTGTTGTTACATTGAGTTTAGACTCTTCTCCAGTAAGACTTGAAATCAGCGTCAAAATAGCAACAAAACAGGCGACAAAAAAGTGATGAAAAAGCGACAAGAAGGGTGCAATAAAGCAACAGAAAGGCGACACGATGTGGGACAAAAAGTGATGAAAATGCAGCAAAAAGCGACAGAGCAATGACAAAAAAGTGAAGAGAAAGCGACAAAAATGCAGCAAAAAAAAGGGATGAAAAGTGAAGAAAAGGCGACATGAACGCAACAAAACATGCGGAAAAAATGAGGGGGAAAAAACAGCACAAACATTGAAAACGCAATGAAAAAAATGTGACGAAAAAGCAACAAAACAGGCGACCAAAAAGTGATGAAAAAGCGACAAAAATGCAGCAAAAAGCAACAACAGAGCAATGAAGAAAAGTCAAGAGAAAGACCAAATGGACAAAAATGCGACGAAAAAAAGTGAAGAAAAGGCAACAAAAACGTAGCAGAAACATGCGGAAAAAATGGGGGGGAAAAAACAGCACAAACATTGAAAACGCAATGAAAAAAAAGTGACGAAAAAGCAACGAAAAAGCGTTAAAAAAAATTCAGCAAAAAGAGACAAGGCAATGAAAGGAAGTGAAGAAAAAGACACAAAACAAAAACAGAAAGAGCAAGGAAAAAGCAACAGAAACACAACAAAAAAAAGTGTGGAAAAAGCAACGAAAAAAGAAATAAAAAAGCATCAAAAACGCTGCAAAAATACAATGAAGAAAAGGCAACAAAAGGTGACAAAAACGTAGCCAAAACATGCAGGAAAAATGGGGTGAAAAAACAGCACAAACATTGAAAACGCAATGAAAAAAATGTGACGAAAAAGCAGCAAAACCTGTGAGAAAAAGTGTCGAAAAGCAACAAGAAAATGTCTAAAATGGAGCAAAAAGCGACAACGAAATGAAAAAAGTGAAGAAAAAGAAACAAAACAAACACAGAAAGAGCAACAAAGAAGTGTAAAAAAAAAAAGAAGCAAAGCAGGCGACAAAAAAACGGCAAAACGTGACAAAATAGCAACAAAAATAATGACAAACAATAAAAAGTGACAACAGAGCAATGAAAAAAAGAGAAGAGAAGAGAAAGACCCCAAAAATGCAACGAAAAAAAGGGATGAAAAGCGAAGAAAAGGCGACATGAACGTAACAAAACATGCGGGAAAAATGAGGGGGAAAAAACAACACAAACATTGAAAGCGCAATGAAAAAAAAGTAACAGAAACGCAACAAAACCTGTGAGAAAAAGTGAAGAAAATGTCAAAAATGCAGCAAAAAGCGACAACGAAATGAAAAAGAAACAAAACAAAAGCAGGCGACAAAAAAACAGCAAAACGTGACAAAATAGCAACAAAAATAATGTTAAACAATGAAAAAGTGACAACAGAGCATTCAAATGAGCCGTGACTCTGGTCGAGGAGCTTTCAGATTTGGGTAAAGCAGAACTGAAGGCGGGGTCTACGGTGGTTAAACACTCCTTTCGGGCTTCACACCTGTTATTCGTTTTTGTCGTATCATCTGCTGAAGACAATATACTGAATTTTCTTTTTCATTACATCTTGAAATCATCTTTTTTCTCATATTGATCAATCTTTGAGTTTATTTTTTCATTATAAAAGTAAAAAGCTGATTCATGAACTTTGACCTAGGAGCTGTTTCTGCAAAAGGAAAGGCTGTGAATTGCAATTTCAAAATTAAAGTGCACTTTCCTCTCAGTTTGCTGCTGTTGCTATGTTATGACATCACACACATAACCTCTATATTCCTGTCTATAATCTACACCAGGACTAAAACAGAACCAGGGCTAAAACTGCACTTATTTCTTAGGAGCGAGCAGGCTGGGCAGAGCTGTCATTTTATTTTTACCGCGACTTTTGCATCCTGCGTGTTATTTCCAGGTCGTAGGCGTGCGTGTCTGCTCGCTTCACTAAAACTGGAATAATGTGGGAAAGAAAGCATTGAGAGGAAAAGGCTGTGCGGCTGTAAACTCACGACATGTCGATTATTCTTCCTGTAATTGTGGCCGACGTGAGGCCGGAGCAGAAGCGGCTCGTTTCTCCTGCAGAGACGCGAGTTTGTGTCGGGCCGATCTGAGCCGATCTGAGCTGATCTGAGCCGATCTGAGCCGATCTGAGCCGGGTCGAGCGAAACGGGCGCATCCTCAATGAACAACGCGGTTCATTAAGACAGAGGAAAGAAAGGTCAGGCTAAAAATACCGCAGAGACAGAAGAGCAGCGGGCCGGACGCAGACGGTTTAAGGGAAATACCAAATCGGAGTTTCTCTGATAAACAGTGCGATTAGATTTAAGACTGAAATATGAACGGCTGAACTAACGCAAGGAGCCCGTGCATTTCAGAGCGTGTTTGTAGAGCTTTAAACTAGGGCTGGGCACAGTTAAACCATCCCAGTGTGGTGGTGTAGAGAAATCAGAAAATTTAAGTACGACTGGAATTGAAAAAGTAAGAGCATCGAAAGCCGGCAAAAAAAAAAAATCATACCCCAGATGATTAAAAATCTGTATCCTGCTATTTTAGCCATTCCAAAGTAAACCAAAGGCATTTATACGATATGTTCTACCACTATGGGGCAGTAAGTATTTTCTAGAGGTATTTTTCAAACCTGGAAGACACAACGTGTCAATTCAGTTAACTCCGCCCCCTCTCTCCGCTCATACAGCTTTTGCAGCAGGAGAAATAATAATACACACAAAAAGTTACTTCACGATGCAGTTATAAGGAGTTGACGTTTGCAACACAGCTTCATAAATGGCTAACACACGCGCTAACACACGCGCTAACACACACGCTAACACACGCGCTAACACACGCGCTAACACACACGCTAACACACGGGCTAACACACACGTTAACACACACGCTAACACAACACACACACTAACACACGCGCTAACACACGCGCCAACACACAAGCTAACACACGCGCTAACACACGCGCCAACACACAAGCTAACACACGCGCTATCACACGTTTTTTCCCTATTCACCTGCAGTGTCTCGCCTTAAATAAAACCAATGGGTGCTGGCTGCTCTGCTTTATGACCACGACACTGGGGGCCGCCATTGCTCCGCCATTGCTCCGCCATTGCTGTAGTACCTCCATATCGCCACTAGGCCCCCATTGAAAAGCATTGGAGTTTTGACACCTTAAAAACAACTTTAACGCCTGGTTTTCAATTTTTTCAACACTAGACTGGGCTAGATATTCCTCCTGAGATAACGCTGGGTTAGTCACAGTTTATGAAACCAGGCTGGTTTTCGTAAGAAGAATTTTAGAAATCTCGTACTTAATGAGGGTCGGACTGTTAGCATTGGAGCAGCGCGAGCTACACGTCACGCAAGGGCGGAGTCTACAGTGAAGATCCCGCCCTTATGTCCTTTTTAGGAACATGCTTCGTCAGAGCTGGGGAGGGGGAGTCTGTAAATCCTCCATGAATTCCCCCTCGACCGTGGTCATTATGGTAAACGGGGAGGAGTGAGCAGAAGACGTCCATTATTTTTACACTCTATGAATAAAACCTGCAGTGTCTCCCCTTTAGAGGAAAATCCTTTTTTTTTTGCTTGGGCAGTTGAAATTGCCCAAAGTGTTTTAGTAATTCAAACTATCAAGGTACCATTGTTTTATTGTTTTGTTTGCAGTACTTGTTTTCACACTGAAACTGCAGTCTTGATTCCCCTGTGACTCGCAGTGGAAATCCAAACAGCAGATTTTCTGGATGTGGTGAAGTTTGTTGTTTCTCGCGCTGTGAATATTTCATGATTTTTTTGCGGAGGCTCGACTTGACCCAGGGGCCGCTCGCTGTCGGGTCATCGCTCCTCATAACTTCCCTCATCAAATATTCATGCGGACCAGAGCGGTACAAGGCTAAACACGTCATCCATATTTACATGTGATTGAGTGAGAGAAGCCACTGTGGCGCTTCAGTTCGCTGCACACATTTGGACTGAAATATGAGCGACTGAATTTAGCAGCTTTTGTAGCAGTACTGAAGTGGTTCTCCATTTTTTAACAACAATTATTAACTCATAAAATATCTGACTGACCAAGTACCACCAGATCAAGTTATTACATGTGAATGTATTTACAGGAAGGCACAACAAATGCTTTTCCTGCTGCGTCAGATGAAAGGTTTTGAAGTCACTGGCTGTATCTGTATATCCTATCACTTAAAGCAGAACTAAGTAATTTGTTTACCTTGATAAATCCTTCCCGTGGTCCCTCTGGGGGTAATACAGGTGTTTATGGGAGGTCTTTCATCTCCCCCTGGTGTCTCTGGCCAGAAAACCACACTTGCAGCTTTCCTGCCAACAGTTCGGAGCCACCAATACACACTAATGAAATCACGAAGAAGAAGCTAACAGGCTAAAGGGCAAAGCTAACTGTGGGCTAGCGCCACTTAAACAGTATTTACAGCCAAGTTTGAGTGGAAAAAATGACCTCCATTGTGTGATTGGATGAACAATATCCCTCTGTCCCTGTGTCTTTTCCGTTAGCGTAGTATTTACTCTCACGGACGATTAA
The DNA here is from genome assembly GCF_951799975.1 of Gobius niger. Taxonomy (NCBI): domain Eukaryota; kingdom Metazoa; phylum Chordata; class Actinopteri; order Gobiiformes; family Gobiidae; genus Gobius; species Gobius niger. Next base: position 2,813,346 of record NC_136852.1, on the reverse strand, counting down.
TGAGTAAAAAATACAACATGCCACGACACCTGCAGTGGCGTTTATGGCCTCTAGGGGCATGAGTTACTTAGTACTGCTTTAACTGACCTTTAACAAAACCCCAAAACAGGTAAAATACTCACTAATAAAGAAAAATGTTTCACAGATAAAGTTCCATAAAGTTTAAGTTTAAAGGAACACATTGACATATGTTCTTACCTGAGCTTAGACGAGTTGATGCGTACCTGTCTGGTCTTTGTGCATGCGCTCAGTCACGCAAAACGACTAAAGATGTTGTTACACTACAAAAAGTAAATATCAAGCATTGGCTTAAATGACTTAAATTGAGGAAATGTATCGTGTTTTGAGCGGTTTTCACTCATTTAGACACTTTTCCTGATCGGACCAAGTTTACTTTGCTTGTTTGAGGACATTTCAGACCAGTTCTAGGGTAAATCTCGCTTGAAATAAGAAAGTAAAATTGCCAGTGAGATAAGACCAATTTTCTTACCCCATTGGCAAAGAAAATGACCTGAAATAAGGACGAAATGTATCCAAACGAGTCAGAAACATCTCAGAACAAGTGAAATAATCGAGGACAAATGCCCAAGAACTTCTTAACTAGTCAAAACAACTAAAATTTGGATTATTATGCTCAAATTGAGATGTTTATACTGATCTAGTTAGTTACTTTTTGCAGTGTAGCATTTGGCCTCTTCCAGCATATATGCCTATAGCTCCAAACGGGGGTGAAGTTGGAAGCTACCAAGCTCTTCCTTGAGCACAAAGACCAGACAGGTACGGATCAACTCGTCTAAGCTCAGGCAAGAACAGATCTCAGTGTGTAAAAACGGTGGCCTGTTCCTTTAAGTTTATTGGTTTATTTGGTCGGGACCGTGCATGTTAATGAGACTGTAGCCGTGGGCTTATATGCATCCGTCGTCCCCCATGTGCACTCTCAAACACGCTCTCATTCATCCTGGCCTGTTGTACATGTTTTTAGTGGTAGAGGAAACCGGAGTACCCGGAGGAAACCTACGCAGACACGGGGAGAACATGCAAACTCCACACAGAAAGGCCCCGTCCTGGTGGGAATCGAACCCAGACCAAGTGCTAACCGCTGCTTTTTAAGGAAGAAAATGCAATTTCACCAAACTTTTACATTCCCGTCTAAATGTTCACAAAACAGAAACATTATATGGACGTTTTATATTTATTAGGCCCGGCACAATTTGCACATATAAAGTAATAAAGAGACTGATTTTCCTCCGTCTAATCAAGGGGAAAACTCAAAATATGTGCTTAAATGTGCCAAAAATCAGAAAGAAATGCCTGTAGGAGTCACTTTTTTCCATGTTCCCCCTAACTAGTGTTAGATCTACTAAAACGGAGCCCGGAGCATTGTCAAAGAAACCTTTTCACTTTGTCAGGTACTGAGAGGGCTCGTTAGCGCCTCCTGCTAAAGGAAAAACTTTGTGGCTATATTTTAAGGATTGTTTTCATTGGAAACCTCTTGAACATTCAGCCTGTCTGTTTTCCTTATGATTTACCCTCATGTAAAACATTAAATAAAAAGAATATATGAATATATCACTAAGGGCCACATCTAAATGAAACAAACTCATGTGAATGTTTTCAACAGATCTTCCTCTGATCTGAGTCTCATGAATCACTATAATTACAAAAGAGTTCCTAAACCTATGAACCTAAATGTGTCGCACACTTTCACTTTGGTTTTTACCGCGACAAAACAAACGTAGCTGAACTTGGTTCTTTTGGGACTCTTCCTTCAGCAACATTGTGCAATTATCATCATGCCGATTAACGCAAAAAATGTGTGTCGAGACAGAGTGAAATAGTGCTCAAGACAGAGCGGGTCAAAACAAGACTTAAAATAGTGCTCAAGACAGAGCGAAATAGGGCTCAAGACAGAGCGAGTCCAAACAAGACTTAAAAATGCATATAACTGAAAGTATTTTATCTACACTCTTGCCTCTTAGTGTAATTGATTAATTTTATGTTGATGTTTTTATTGATTGTATTTGTTTTTCTTATATTTTATGCTGCTTTAACTGTGAAGCACTTTGAATGGCCTTGTGTATGAATTTTGCTGTACAAATAAACTTGCCTTGCTTAGATTTATGATTTTAGAACCCCTGTAATTGTAAAACCAGTTAATCTTGACATCTCTCGTAGACACTAAAGTTTTTACATCCAAAAAGGCTCAATAATTGACTTTAAATTGGACAAAGTCATGTGTAATGCATCAATAAAGCATCGATGAAACTGTCTCTAATTAAAATGTCGAAAATCGAAGATGGTCCTGAGTATGACCTGAAAAAGCCACCATGTTTGAGAAGGAGGGCCGATTTTCTTTATTGTAAATAGACCGAGGGCCAAAGCCACTGATTATTTGCCCAAAGTAAGTAAGTAGTAAAATTACCATCATGAGATAAATGATTTAAAATTGCTTGAATTAAAGTTCTTCTATGTTGAATTTGAGTCGGCTTGAACTAATCCAAGATACAAACGCTATAGCGCCAACGGAACAAGAATAAAATCCACTTGGAATCAGAAAAATAACTGTTTTTCACTTGAAATGACACAAAATTATCTGAATTAAGAGAATAACTACTACTAGAGGTTTTATTTCATCTAAGACCAGACCAAATCTACTCAAACCTTAGATTTAATCTCTTAATTGAAGTAGATTTATGTCATTTCTTCCTTAAAAACGATTATTCTTTTTCCAGTGCACTTCTTTCGAATGCCAGTGTTATGACCTAATTAATTGTATTGACAGTAGTTCTACCTTTTTTTCTCCCATTTAACTCTAATAATATTAAGAGTACTCTGTGATTTGTGTACTAGTGTTTCTCAAAATCATCCTGAGGGCCAGAGGTTCTATCCCGGAGGGCCCGATTTGGCCCCCGGGCCTGACGTTGCCTACCCCTGACCTAAATCATTCACCCATCATACAGCCTGATGAAAGTTTACCAAGACACAAATCCATAGAAAGTAGAAAAGCAGTTAATTTGTGTAATTATTTTGAATGAGGCCAAAGGGAACATATGCTCATTCATGCACAGGAAACATCTTTACAAAGTTCACTCACTCGCACCGTTTGAAAAAGTGTCACTGTTTCCATGTCTCACATTTGACTGGGATTCATTTTCCAGCCCCGGTTCGTTTCCTCGATTTTGTGCCTGCGTGGAAAGGTTGTCCTGAGACGACACCGATCTCGCTCTGAAATCAATTCCTCCGCACGCAAAGCAACAAACACCATCGATCTGCTGTGGATTTGCAAATGCGGCTTTTTTTTTGGTTTCCCTTTTGGTGCCCGTAGTCGCCCGCCTGCGATATTTTTACCGAAACCATTTCTACACACGCTAAGTTCCTTGGAATTTAGACAAAAATGTGTCAGATTGAGGCTTACAAAAGACCAAATCGGGACCAAGACAAGACTTAAATGGGACGAAATGAGTAAAATTATGACTAGACCTGAACTTTTGCACATTTGTGAATCTCAGCCCGATGGAAAACCTCCGTGATTTTGCGATTTGGATTCCGTTCTCCCACATGATCCTCCCGTCGTGTCGGGCTGAGAGGAGGATGTGCAGATTTTGCTGTAGTGGTTGTCTGAGGTGAGAGGAGAGGAGAGGTCGTGTTTCGAACGTGAGCTGTCGCTTTAAGAGTCTCTCCTCTGGTTGCCATGGCAGCAGCAGCTCCAGATGACGTTAAATCACTTCCACGGAAGATTATATCAGAGGGAGAGGGGGGAGAGGGTTGACCCTTCCTGCAGCCTCACCGTGTTGATGCAGTGGACCTGAGCAGAGGCTGTTTTTGGTCAAACTGACTTGTTTTGGTTCATAAACCGGCTCAGTTGGAAATTTGGTCAATGGACTTTGCCCTGTCCGTTGACTAAGATCTCTGCTGGAGTAATAAGCGAATGTACAAAGAGAGATCACACTCTCCCACGCTCAAGTCCAAGTACTGGCTCCCAGTTACAGCGAATTCAGTTTAAAATGCTTCTTAACCTCTTAACTGAACCGAGAGGATCTTTTTCCTCACGTCATCAGATTTTTTTTTTCCATCATTTTTTTTGTTGGGTATTCAACTCATTTTTGTAACTTTTTTGTCACATTTTTGTGTGTGTCATTTTTGTCATTTTTTTGGTCATTTTTTTGTCACATTTTTGTCATTTTTTGTCATTTTTTTGTCATATTTTTATCAAATTTTTGTCACATTTTTGTCATTTTTTTGTCAAATTTTTATCAAATTTTTGTCACATTTTTGTCATTTTTTTGTCATTTTTTTTGTCATTTTTTTGTTATTTTTTTATCAAATCTTTGTCACATTTTTGTCATTTTTTGTCACATTTTTGTCATTTTTTGTTCAAATTTTTATCAAATTTTTGTCACATTTTTGACATTTTTCGTCCATTTTTTGTCAATTTCTTGTGACATTTTTCATCCATTTTTCGTCACTTATTTGCCAATGTTTTCTCACCTTTTTGTCACATTTCCATCATTGTTTTCGTCTCAGTTTTGTTGCTATTTTCACAGCTTTTTTCCAGAAGCTTTTGGACTGGGGGGTAAAGCCAAACTGGAGAAAATGTGCTCGGTTCAGGTGGGAGTTAAGGGGTTAAACTGTGTCTCATGTGTCATATGCACTGGGCCCAAAGCAGGCGATCTGCACGTCCTGAGGCGTGTGTCACCCACTTCCCACTTCCTTGATTGTAAAAGCTCTATCTGGTGGTGAAAAATTGATTTCCACAGTGAGCCTGAACAATGTTGTTTAACGAGACGAGAGTGATCATTCAGTCAGAGGGAAACTGCCCAGAATTATGAGAATAGAAACAAATGAATGAATGAGATACGATTGTAGTATTAGTGAAAGTATCATTATCAAGTGGTTTGTTACGCACATTCTCCACTTGAATTCTCTGCGGACTTAAATACACAGGAAGTGGACACGATGAGGAATAAATACCCTGTGAGAGTTTCGTGTCACCTCAAAAGGGATGGGCACTTTGAATTGCTGACATTGATGCCTGTTACTGTTTAGTGATGTGGAGAATTGGGCTGTGTTCAACATGACCCTCCGTCAATGAGACAAACTGCTCTCAGAGAAAAACCACTGGAGCATTTTACACTAAAAATAAACACACGCTGGATGGATCAATAGAGACGCATTGATCAGGAGCTGAACTAAGGCTAAAGACACACTCGCTGCAGTTACACGACCAAAACAGGATCAAACCCATGTAAACCCGACAGATTCGATTGGTGGCGTGATCCAACATTACCCCTGATTACTTTATATCACCAAAGGTTCACGACAACCACCTTTTCAAGCTACATTTCAACCTCGAACAGAGTTTAGCGGCACTTACTGAGTTTGGAGACGAACTGCTTTACATCGCCTCGTTCCGCTTTCTCCTCCGTCTCCTCCACCTCGAGGCTGAGGCCCGTCTCCTTTTCTTATTAAATCCACTGAAATACGTCCCGCTTTTTCGTGTCGCCGACTCTTATCTCCATTTGACAGAACTATAGCCCAGTGTAAGGCTCCGTAGTAGCATTAGTCTTGCACTGCGGTGTTGTGACACTGTTGACACCTTTGACCAATCGGGACACGCACACGTTTTCCCACGCTCACAAACACAGGCCTGTCTTTGAGGATTTGGGGTCAGTTTTTGACGCCGGAGGAGAAATGAAGCGGTGGAGAGGACAGACTGTTATAAAACATCAGCTGTGAACTCCCAGACGTTCTATAATCGCACTGAAATCGTGCAGTGTGGACCCCCCATCCTATATACAAATCGTTTAAGACCACTGTAGAAAAATCGTGTAGTGAGTGCTGACCTTAAGATTAGCGCCGGTCGATCAAAGCAAAAAATTAGCACCAATAAAGTCACTAAAACCCCCCAAAAAGTTATAGTTCATTGATGAAGACGGCACAACGCCATGAACCACGTGACTAACCGGAATGAGGTGTTAGAAGAGCAGCGTCCTATTGACGGCAAAAAGACTCCGCTTCGAGGCTTGGTAGTTTTTACATTTATGCAACTAAAAATAGAAAGGAACGACACATGGCGTACTACCTCTGGAAACAGTTAGCGAGCGGCAATGACAATTCTGACAATTCTGTATTTTGGTCAGTTTATTTTTCCTATCTGCTAGCACTAGTTTGGCGTTTGCTGCATCGACGCCCGTAACAATCGCTCGAACAGCTTCAATGACGCTAATATGGCGGACGGCGTAAGGGGCTATGTAATAAATACCCCCGATTTTCTTCCACAAAGAGCCGTAGCCTATCATTGCATAAGGTCATATAGCGTTAGCCGTTAGCCGCCGAGTGCTAACCAGCCTCTCTTGAAGTGGATTTGAGCTGAATCACTGGAGAAACCGCGGCGTAAACTGTGGGTGTTTAGTTAAAGTTCACAAAACAGCAGTTTGGTCTGAAAACAAAACAGGGCTAACTGGGCTAGCTCTTTGCTAAAAAACAACAGAGCAGCCAAAGGTCAACCTCCTGCCCCCTGCTGACCAGGAGTTGCACCGCTCCCCTGCTGCTGAACTAAGGACATTCAGATTTGTGTCATGTGACCGGGACAAGACTGGTTTGACGGGTTTTGGCAGAAAACGGATATGAGTCAGATCCCTAGCCTAGTCAGATTAGACTTCACATGTAAACGCAGTGACTGAAGGACGGGTCAAATGCAGAGAAAAGTCATTCACCTCACAACAACAATGGCAGAGACTTAGATGAGACTCTTTTCTGTATTTACCTAAATTTACAAATGAAGCCCTGGTGTCATTAGAACGAAAAGAAAATGCATCTATATCTTGACTCGATAGGTGAAGAAATGGAGAAAGTATTTGGAGAACGACAAGGACAATAAAGTCTCCCTTAACTTTTAAATCTTTAATGAGTTGTTTTCGGTGGATGAATGAACGAAACAATACGTGGGAACTCGATGTATTGCTCCAATTACTTTGTTATTTCCTCCATCGCCTCGCCCGACTTTCCAGCTGTCGAACTGTGTAATAACTCCAGTGACTAAGTGCTAAATAAACTCAGCTTTATTTAGTCCTATTCACAATGACGGCACAATATAAAAGACTCTGCTTTTTTAATCTGTAATTGTTTGGAAGCGGTAAACACTGAGGCTGCCAACAGCTTTAGGAAAGAGAGAGAACTCATTAGAGCAATGAAAGTTAGAAAAGATTAGCCGTCGAAGTCCAAGCTGAGATTTATTTTTGCAAAACACAAGTGCTTCTTTAGAGCCGGTCCATTCCCACATTTACACTTGTTTAGACTTTATACGACCAACTTTAATGGAATTATAGATCAATGGAAAAGCTATAACCAGCCATTTTCTCCAGTTCAGCTTTACCCAAATCTTAAAGATTCTCAGCTGGAGAGTGTAATGCCACATTTTTGAGACGTTTCTGTCATGTTTTCATCTCTTTTTTGTCATGTTTTTGTTGCGTTTTCATCCTCGTTTTCGTCGCTATTTTGATGCTTTTACTTTTGGTTACCCAGGTGAAAATAAAATATACTTAGTCTAATAAAATTGAATATACTAAATATGTTTTCGAAATTATAGTAAAATAAACTCTGTGTGTGCTCTTTTGAAACAACTTATATTGTGCTCAGTAAATTTAAGATGTTTTTATATAAACTTAAAAGTATATTGAAAGAGTACTACTAAAATGGAACAACTTTATGTACACTTATTATACTTTAATTGTATTTTAATTGTTGTATTTAATTTATGACTGAATAATACTTTTCAATGTCACTTTAAGTATATTCATAATATCTTTGCTTTTAACTTATAATATAAATCAAAATAGATTTTAAATATCCCATACGTTTTTCCATAACATACCTAATAAACCTAGGAGAAAAATATTGTATATATATATATATACATAAAGTGTACCAAAATATATTTTAACCTCTTAACTCCCGCCTGAACCGAGAGGATCTGTTTCCTCACGTCATCAGATTTTTATTCCATCATTTTTTTGTTGGGTTTTCAACTCATTTTTGTAACTTTTTTGTCATTTTTTGTCACATTTTTGTCACATTTTTGTCACATTTTTTGTCATATTTTTGTCATTTTTTCGTCAATTTTTTAATCAAATCTTTGACATTTTTTTTGTCACATTTTTGTCATTTTTCGTCAATTTTTTGTAAATTTCTTGTGACATTTTTGTGACATTTTTGCCACTTTTTCATCGATTTTCCGTCACTTTTTGTCAATGTCTTCTCACTTCTTTGTCACATTTCCATCATTGTTTTCGTCTCAGTTTTGTTGCTATTTTCACACCTTTTTTCCAGAAGCTTTAGGACTGGGGTAAAGCCAAACTGGAGAAAATTTGCTCTGTTCAGGTGGGAGTTAAGGGGTTAAAGCAATATATTTAAAGCATGATTTTAAAAATTTGTTTATTTTTAATGTCCAATATATTCTTAATAAGTACATGCAAATGACAATATATTTAAAATGTCTTTCAGAAAAAGGCTGCCTATTTAAAATACACTTTAGTATATTATCTTTTCACCTGGGATAACACCGAACTAGAGGAAATGTGCTCGGTTCCGGGGGGGGTTCAGAGGTTAAGAAGTACAATCTTTGCCATTTAGCTTTCTCCTGGTTTAGTCTTGGATTATTGCCAGAGTGTCCTGGATGCTGCTTCCTTTGTTTGTAAAAGTGTTTTCTGCATGAATGATTGTGCGGCATCTCAAAAGGAAAGAGAAAAGAACAAGTTTGACCTGCATTTCGACTTATTTCATGTCAGTAACAGTAGTAGTAGTAGTAGCAGTAGCAGTAGTAGTGATAGTAGTAGTAGTAGTAGTAGTAGTAGTTGTAGCAGTAGCAGTAGTAGTAGTCGGATGGGGCTGAATAACAGACTGGTGGTAAATGTCCGTAACAAACATGATTTGACGGTAAAACGCTGTTGGAAAGACGTCAGGTCGTCTCCCACGCGTCGCTCTGTTTCTGGGAAAATGCAGCACAATAATTAACCCCACGATGCCGGGAACATCCAGTCACATCCTCTGTCACGGAGCCGCAGCATCTGCCCTCAGGACTTCAAACCTGATTTAGGTTCTTCGCTTTCAAATAAGGAGTGTTCACATACAGTCAAAAACACTATGTTACTACTATATTCACATTGGAGTCAGGGTTGCCAGATCTGCTGAATTTGGTGTCTTTCTGCGGGTGAAAAAAAGCTGTCCGTGACGTTTGCCTGTGTAAAATTTAAATAATTATACTTAAAGGGATGTCCTAATGTGTAAAATGAGCTCAGACCTGTTCACCACAACTGCCTAGAGCAGCTTTTCAGTGACAGCATCATCGAGGCCTGGAAAAATCCAGACTCACGGCTGTTCCAGCGATTTAGTCTGGAAAGACTCCGCATCAACTTGATTTCAACTGTTGGACATACGCAGGCAAACAGGAAGTGGAGTAAACCAATCAGTGAAGGAAAGTCAGCGGCGTTATTAATATTCAAACAGGATGACGAGTCACAAAACTCACCTACTCCCGATGTGTTTTTGGAAAATTTACCGCTAATTAGAAACAAAGCTCTGGGTTTTCCCGTGCGCCGCTCATAGATTGTTGTTGAGAGGACTTCTGCGTCCCAAGAGTAACGCTGCAGCATGTGACCACAAATAAACGTGTCTGAGGCTCAGCAGCAGCAGCAGAACCGAGCTCCCTGCCCAGACTGGTGTCCCGTGTATCACAGATACAGAGGGGGGTCAGTCTGGACCATCAGAGGAGCACACGGTGCTGTAAACAAGGACAATACAAAGGAACTTCCTCTGATACTTGATGATTTCTGATTCTGTTTGACTGGTGAGACCTTGAATGAAATACATTTTCTTCGTTTTTTATTTCCTTCTTTATGTACGACTGAGTCCTCCGGAACTTGAGCCTGTGTCTCGTCTGCAGCTGTTGTTTTCTCACTTGAATGTTTATCGTCTGTTTCAGGTGAAGCAGATCATGGAGGAATCTGTGACCAAGAAGTTTGTTCACGAGGACAGCAGCCACATCATCGCCCTCTGCTGTGAGTACTGCACTTACTACCACAAAAACTACGACTACCAACCCTGTGCTGCTGCTAATACTTCCTCTGACACATAAACAGATTCTTACAGCTGCTGCTACTATAGTTGTCTGTTTTTTTGACACTGCTCGATCCATCACCACGTTTTCTTCTCATTATACTACTGCAGTACTATCTGTAATATCACCTCTTGTACTACCGTCAGTACTGCGTCTGATACCCCTCCCTCTCGTCTCGTCGTCCTCTCACTGCGGCCCACACCCGGAGCCGATTTAACGGTGATTCATGAGCGGCTCTGACAGACGCGTTTCCCCAAATGAACAGCTCGCTTTGTTTACACTCACAGAACACATTTGCTGAAGTATTATAGATGTTTATGTGACAGTCCATTAACTCCGTCAGAGGGGAAGATCAGACTTGCTATTTTTGTCTAGTTTTCTCCCTGAACGTCTTAGTTTTAATGTCAAAGTTTAAAAAAAAATAGCCCAAACTCTCCCTTTAAGATGTTTATTTGACGACTTGGGATTTTGTCTGAAGTGACAGTTTTAAAAGTGCTTGAATTAAGACAGTTTTGCTGATTTTGAGCAGGTTTGGTCTGTCTGAGAAGGAACAGGGATTAATTCACTTAATACACAGTAAAAAGTAAATATCAAGCATTGTCTTAAATGACTTGAGGAAATGTATCTTGTTTTGAGCGTTTTTCGCTAATTTAGGCATTTTATCTGATCGGACCAAGTTTACTTTGCTTGTTTGAGGACATTTCAGACTGGTTCTAAGGTAAATCTCGCTTGAAATAAGAAAGTAAAATTGCCAATAAGATAAGACAAATTTTCTTACCCCATTGGCAAAGAAAATTACCTGAAATAAGGACGAAATGTATTGAAACGAGCCAGAAACATCTCAGAACAAGTGGAATAATCTAAATGCCCAAGAACTACTTACCAAGTCAAAACAACGAAAATTTGGATTATTATGCTCAAATTGAGATGTTTATACTAATCTAGTTAATTACTTTTTGCAGTGTAGACAGTAAAATAGTTCAAATCAGGATAATCTGAGCAGTTTGAATTCATTTTTTAAATCTCAAATAAGATGGCATTTTCCCCAGAGTAGCATCACTTCAGTAGCTCATACAGACTCCAAACTTTCCAGTCTTGCACTTAAAGTGATGGTCTGTAAGGTTAAATGTTTTAATAATTTAATAGATTAAGCACAATTGAGCGCTGGGTCTGAAATTAGCCTTAACAAGCAATATTACATTATATTTTAAGTTCCTAATCCAGTCCATTAATCACAATCCCGCTGCAATCGCTTTGACCAATGGGATGAGCTTCCTGTGAACCAGCCAATCAGAAGAGAAGGGGGAGGCGCTTTGTCGTTCACCATTGAAAGTTTGTGCGTCAGCGTCCGCCATGATAAGAAGTGTCTGAATTGGTCTGTCAGTTAGGAAGGAGTTAGGAAAAGGAGTCTCGATGCTAACTATCATAGCCACTTTAGCATAGGGACCTCTGGTGCTAACTATCATAGCCACTTTAGCATAGGGAACTCTGGTGCTAACTATCATAGCCACTTTAGCATAGGGAACTCTGGTGCTAACTATCATAGCCACTTTAGCATAGTGACCTCTGATGCTAACTATCATAGCCACTTTAGCATAGTGACCTCTGATGCTAACTATCATAGCCACTTTAGCATAGTGACCTCTGATGCTAACTATCATAGCCACTTTAGCATAGTGACCTCTAATGCTAACTATCATAGCCACTTTAGCATAGTGACCTCTGATGCTAACTATCATAGCCACTTTAGCATAGGGACCTCTGATGCTAACTAACCGGTGATTAGGAGCTATGTGCCTTCCCATAAGCCACTGCGCCAATCCAGCAAAAGAAGAAGAACAGCAGCTGTTGGTGATGTCACTTCCCCTTTCCCTGGGTAAGGACGGTCGAATTGGGAAAATAGCTCTGAAGCTCTAGTTCACTAACTGCATAGAGATCTAACAGTCGACCCCATGAAAGGTTAAGTATTAGTTGCTAGTGTTCGTGCTTAGATGATGGTTTCGGACACAGCCCCCAGTTTCTGCTCTTCTCATTCACAATACTTTTTTTTGATTCATATACTAACATATTTGTCGTCTAGAACCAGAGATCAGAACAATAATGTCGGGTTCATCTCCAATGTCAAGAAATGTGTGAAAAATGGGGGATCATTTGTGGAAAAATGGGGGGATAGTGGGAGAAATTATGGCGAAAAATACCAAAAATCTGCAAAAAATGGGAAAAAATGAGCCGATAACCTAAACTAATGTGGGGCCAGTGGCCAGACGTCTCCGCAGAAAGAACAAACGGACACGCTTTGAGTCACTTTGAGCTGGAACCATAATCAACAGGTGCTTGTCTCGCTGCAGCTCATCACGTTTGTTTTTACCAGCGCAGTCGGGGCTGGTGTGAATGAGTCTTATCAGATCCTGTTCAGACAAACAGCAGTGACTCATCCACGTCTCGGCGGAGTCCTCACCCTTCGCCGCCACATCTCTCCCCGTCCTCTCCTCTCCCTTTGAATGTTCACAAAGAAAACAAAGCGATCGGGAGAAACTTTGGGAGGTTCGTGACGTTAAAAGCTTCGATAAATCCATTTCGCAATGATTCATTCCTTGAAAATCTGCTCCTAAACATATTGAACTCCGCAAATCCGCAGCCCACGGTCCTTCGGGAGGCACTTTTTATTTCACAAGGAGAAAGTCCTGGATCTCAATGAGCCTGAAGAAAAAGTCAATTTATGTAAAACAGATCAATATCTCATAAACTCCAGGATTATGGCAAAAAGGAATGAAAGCGACTTTGACTTTTTATTGAGTTTTATAGTTAAACTTTATCCCCTTTTCATCCTTCATGTAGGAATGACTGCTGCTGTTACTGCGCCACTTTATCATAGAAACACTTGAAGTGCACATGACTCATGAGAAACAATTATATTTAAGATTTTGCTCTAAATGGAACCCAGCTTGATTTAGTTTAACCATTTTTGTGATGTTTATAGTTTCACTTCCTTATTGGAAGTGACATAGATGAAGGCAAACCGTTTTAAACTGTGTTGGTCAAGTTACCGTAAATGCTCTAATATGGGCCGGGGCCTTTATTTACTCAAGGGCATCTAGGACCAGGCCTTTATTGGAACCAGGCCACAATTAGTGACAGGCCTTTATTTCTAATTGAGCCAGGAAAATTAAGAAAAACGAGATTTGTGTCCATTTGCAGATAAAATATTAGGTTCATTTATTAATTAACTTTGCAAACCCTCTCCCAGCGGCTGGAACATTGATGCCTTTTATTTTGTCGGGACAACAGGAAGTGTTTCGTTGCTGTTAGCGGAGCTTTGACATCAGTGTCACTGCAGGTTTCTGTTTCGTTTTTACCGCGGACCGGATGGGAGGAGCTATTTTGAGGCGTGGGACTGACCTGCACACGGAGCAGCTGGACGTGCTTTGAAGACGTGATGGAGACTTTATTAAAACCCTGGAGGGTCACACGACATTTGTTGTTTCCAAATATTGTCACAGGAGGTTTGAAAAGTGGCTAAATCTGTGTCAAAGTTCCGCTCGGATCAGCTCCTCCGCAGCGTCCCCCTCGGCCCGGGTTCCCGTTTGTTACTTCCTGCACGTGAGTTTTCATTTACACCAGGAATATTTCTACCGCTATAGCTACTATACTAAAAAAACTATACTATACTTACTATATCTAATAAAAGCCCCGGCCTGTTTTAGAGACCGGCTTCAATTTGCCTCCGCCAGCCGCGAACCCGACCACTGTCAGAGACCCGGCCTCTGTCAGAGACCCGGCCCCTGTCAGAGACCCGGCCTCTGTCGGAGACCCGGCCTCTGTCAGAGACCCGGCCTCTGTCAGAGACCCGGCCGCTAGTGGAATACAGGCCAGTATTAGAGAATTTACGGTACTTTAAAATGTTAATATATTCTATATTATTTGTTACTGTTTCAAAAATGTAGATGAATTACACTACTTTAGTTATTTTTGAGTTACTTTTGTCAAAATATAAACTGAAAATAGTAATAATGCCATCCATCCATCCATCCATCCATTTCTTCCACTTGTCCGCTGCCAGGTCGTGGTCACATTGCACCAGCCCCTATGGCTCCTCCAACAGGTTGTGGGACGGCCTCATGGTTCTAACGGGGCCTGTTGGTCTCTCATAAGGGGCTGTTTGTGAGAGCTTTTGTTGGAGGGTTTTGTGAGGTTTTGTGCTGGAGGGCCAGATTTGGCCCCCGGGCCTGACGTTGCCTACCCCTGCTGTAAAGTGTGGAGTCTTGGAGCGACTGAAGAGCAGATGTTGTTAAAGTTTAGTCACTGTGTCTGCACATGCGCCCTGTGTATAATCCTCCCGTCTTTAGCCACTGCTGTTGCCCACAAAGGAAATGACCATATTTGGATTACAGCGTCATGTCGTTCACAGCCTTTCGTGCTACACGTGGATACCAAACCTGTCAGTGTTTGTGAATGAATGAGCGCGGGAAAGACCAGGGAGCGACACATGTTGGAGTCACTTCCTGGAAAACTCCGGCTCGACAGCAGACAGCATCATGAACTAATCACCACTGCCTTATCGTCCTGCTCTGCTGTACTCGATTATAAATAATGTAAAGTCGGTGTCAGACTTTACATCGTTCTGGTACCGATAAATCAAGGCACTCAGCTCCAGCAGCTTTTCTAATAATAATTAACATATTGTTAATCGTTTTATCCAAAGCCGAATGCTCCACTTTACAAGCTGCTCTGCATAAGCTGCACAAACCCTGCAAACAGCAGCCTGATATCGATGAATAAATTATGAAAAGCAAGCTCGTTTTGCTTCACGGAGCTCTATTTATGTATTCATGCTGACAAATTGCTGTGACAAGCTATAAAAGAGCATCAACGTGATATAGCATCTGCTAAACAATGGTGAAATAGCTGAGAGTTTAAAAAAAAAGGACTAATTGGCCAACGACAGCCTTTGCTTAACCTCTTAACTCCCGCCTGAACCGAGAGCATTTTCTCCAGTTCAGTTTTACCCAAATCCTGTAGGCCAGTGTAACACCTCATTTGAAAGCTAAGACCTACAAAACTTCATCACTTTTTTTGTTGGGCAGTCATCTCATTTTTGTCAAATTTTCGTGACTTTTTGTCACTTTTTCGTAAAATTTTTCGATTTTTTTGTCCATTTTTTGTCACTTTTTCGTAAAATTATTCACATTTTTTTGTCAAATTCTTATCACTTTTTTGTCCATTTTTTGTCACTTTTTCGTCCATTTTTTCCTAAATTTTTGGTTAAAATGTTCTCACTTTTTTGGTCAATTTTTGTCATTTTTTTGGTCCATTTTTTGTCAATTTTTTGTCAATTTTTCCTCAATTTTTCCTAAATTTTTCGTCAAATTTTTCATTTTTTTTGGTCAATTTTTTGTCAATTTTTTGTCAATTTTTCCTAATTTTTCCGTCAAATTTTTCTCACTTTTTTGTCAAATGTTTGACATTTTTTTGTACATTTTTTGTACATTTTTTCGTCAATTATTTTCACACCTTTTTTCCAGAAGCTTCTGGATTGGGGTAAAGCTGGAAAACGATCCATCACAGCAGGAGTGGCCTCACAAACGTTAAAACAATGAAACCAAAAACAGTGCAGTGTCCAAACAGAAGTAATGTCTGAAAACGTATCAGCTGTGGAGGAAAACCCGCCCCGTCCCGAGACTCTCCAAACTCCAAACCCCTGTGGGAGAAAAGAGAAGCCTCGGGGAGAACCACAGAGGAGAGATTCACTCCCAGACCATGTACATCCACTAACTAAAAAGAGTTTGGTTGTTTTAACCCAATGGCTGGGTCATTATTGGACCAACCCAGCATTTCTTTGTATTCTGGGCTGATGGGAGTCCCTCTGCAGACGGGCCAAGACCGTGGAGGAACATCCAGTCCTTGTTGGCGCTTCAGTTCTTGTTGTCCAGTTCGGCAGCAGGGCATCACAGAAACATAAGCCTAACTAAATTTTAAAATGAACAGGCCGCCATTTTTCCACACTGAGGTATGTTCTCACCTGAGCTTGGACGAGTTGATATGTACCCGTCTGGTCTTTGTGCCCGTGGAAGAGCGTGGTCGCTTCTAACTTCACGCCATTTGGAACTGGGGAACATCTTTGTGCCGTTTTGCGGGACTGAGGGCACGCACAAAGACCAGAGAGGTACGTATCAACTCGTCTAAGCTCAGGTGAGAACATATCTCAGCAATGGTGGCCTGTTCTTTTAACCTCTTAACTCCTGCCTGAACCGAAAGGATCTTTTTCCTCACGTCAACAGATTTTTTTTTCCATCGTTTTTTTTGTTGGGTATTCAACTCATTTTTGTCACTTTTTTGTCATTTTCTTGTCACATTTTGTCACATTTTTGTCATTTTTTCGTCAATTTTTTCATCAATTTTTTATCAATTTGTTATCATTTTTTGGTAATTTTTTGTCACATTTTTGTCATTTTTTGTCACATTTTTGTCATTTTTTGTCACATTTTTTGTCACATTTTTTGTCGATTTTTTAATCACATTTTTGTCATATTTTTGTAATGTTTTTGTCACATTTTGTCACATTTTTGTCATTTTTTTGTCAATTTTTTGTGACATTTTTGTGACATTTTTGCCACTTTTTCATACATTTTTCGTCACTTTTTTGTCACATTTCCATCATTGTTTTCGTCTCAGTTTTGTTGCTATTTTCACCGTTTTTTTCCAGAAGCTTTCGGACTGGGGTAAAGCCAAACTGGAGAAAATGTGCTCGGTTCAGGTGGGAGTTAAGGGGTTAAGGCTGCGTTCAGACTGCAGGCTGATTCCGATTTTTTTTGATGTGACCTGTATCTGACCTTTTAATGACAGTCTGAACAACACAGATCTGATGTTTTCAAAAGTGTCTCAGGCCACTTGGATATGTCCCAAATCCGATACGTATCTGATCTTTTTGCAAAGCCACTTCAGTCTGAACGGCCGGGTCGCACGTCATCGATGTGCTGCAGATTCCATCGATTCTGCAGTGAAGTAGACGGAGCAGACAGGAAAACAACACACACACACTTGTTATGAATGAAGCCGCCTCTCGGTCTCGCTTCCTCCTTAACCCCTTAACTCCCACCTGAACCGAGCACATTTTCTCCAGTTTGGCTTTACCCCAGTCCAAAAGCTTCTGGAAAAAAGCTGTGAAAATAGCGACAAAACTGAGACGAAAACAATGATGGAAATGTGATAAAAAAGCGATGAAAAATTGATGAAAAAGTGGCAAAAATGTCACAAGAAATTGACAAAAAATGTACGAAAAAATGACTAAAATTTGACAAAAAAATGACTAAAATTTGACTAAAAAATGACAAATGTGACAAAAAATATTACAAAAAATGTGACAAAAAAATAACAAAAAATGACCCAAAAAAATGACAAAATGTGACAAAAAATGACCAGAAAATTACAAAAAAATGACAAAAAAATTACAAAAATGTGACAAAAAATGGACGAAAAATGACAAAAATGTGACAAAAAAGTGAGAAAACATTGACAAGAAAGTGACGAAAAATTGATGAAAAAGTGGCAAAAATGTCACAAGAAATTGACAAAATATTTACGAAAAATTGACAAAAATTTGACAAAAAATGACAAAAATGTGACAAAATGTGACAAAAAAATATTACAAAAATGTGACAAAAAAAATGAAAAAAATTACCAAAAAATGACCAAAATGTGACAAAAAATGACAAAAATTTGATTAAAAAAACTACGAAAAAATGACAAAAAAGGACAAAAAATTGACAAAAAATTGACAAAAAAAAGACAAAAAAAAGACAAAAAAAGACAAAAAAATAGACAAAAAATTAGTCAAATTTGACCCAATAAATGACAAATGTGACAAAATGTGACAAAAAATGACAAAAATTTGATTAAAAAAATTACGAAAAAATGACAAAAAATGGACAAAAAAATGACAAAAATGTGACAAAAAATAGACGAAAAAATGACTAAAATTTGACCAAAAAAATGACAAATGTGACAAAATGTGACAAAAAATTATTACAAAAATGTGACAAAAATGTGATAAAAAAAATGACAAAAAAAATGACACAAAAATCACAAAAATGTGACAAAATGTGACAAAAAATGATAAAAATGTGATTAAAAAAATTACGAAAAAATTACAAAAAAATGTGACAAAAAATGACAAAAAAAATACAAAAATGTAACAAAAAATTGACGAAAAAATGACAAAAATGTTACAAAAATGAGTTGAATACCCAACAAGAAATGATGGAAAAACAATCTGATGAAAGAAAAAGATCCTCTCGGTTCAGGCGGGAGTTAAGAGGTTAAAACGATTAGGCAATTCATGTATTGGCTCCGTTAACTTCCCACAACTTTTACATAGCCAGATGGTGGAAACGACCCAAAGTAACGCATTACAGTCATGAAAAAGTTACTACAAGATTGTGTATAAATGTACCACGTCACTTGTGGCTACTATTGTTCTACTGTATCCCTACATATACTGAGGCTTCTTCTCCAAACTCCCCGCGTGGCCTTTCGGCGATCGCGGCGTCTCTCTCTTCTTTTTAAAACAGCCAGAGAAAGGTCACGGGTGAAAGGTCGGCCGCTAACGATCCGTCTGTGAAGTTGTTGTTGGCTTTGAGTTTCTAATGAACTGCTCCCCGCGCTCCGGCAGCTTTGGTTCCGGAACAGGAGGAATTAGCCGGGAAGCCGTTAATGAAGCCGGTCTCAGATCGGGCTTCGCAGAGTTCTTTCTCACTTTGTGTTTTAGAAAAGTCCATTAGCCGCTGTGTCAATGCGGGCCTCAGTTCTTTCCAATAATCTCCATATTAGACAGAGACGAAGATGTGCCGGAAAAGCAACAATAACTCAACAAAAAAGACAAAAAAAGTGATGGAAAAACAACAAAAAAGAGACAGAAATGTTTCAAAATTGCAAAAAACGTGACTTTGCAGGTGTAAAATGTTTGAGCTCATCCTAATTTGCTAAAACCATGCACAATAGGGTCCACTCTAGGGCTGGGCACTGTTATGTTTAGTTCGATACTGAGACTTTAACGATGCTTGGTTTTCGATACCGATACCTGAACGATACTTTTTTCAATACCTTTCATAAAATCTTTGTCATATAGAATGAACAGTCATAAAACAGATAAATAATGCTAATTTATTCCTTTTCCTTCATTTCTTTTGCATTTGTATCATTTGTTTGAAGTGAAACAACCAAGAAACTTCCTTTAACAAAATGGCAACAAAAAAAGTTTCTTATTTTTTCCTTCATTTTTAAACTTTTTTCATGCCCCCCCCCCCCCACACACACACACACACACTTTTTTTCGTAAATTATTTTCCCTAAATGTTTCGACTTTCTTTTCTTTCTTTTTTACCCCCAATTTTACCCAAATTTTCCCACCATTTTGCCATGTTTTTACTCACATTTTTTTTCCCATTTTTATTTCTCCAAATTTTCCCAATTTTCTCAAATGTTTTTCTTTCTTTTTTCTATTTTTTCAAATTTTGCCAAATTTTAATTTTTTATTCCAAAATTTCCCCTAAATTTTTTCACATTTTTTTAAACTTGTGTTTCACTTTTATTTTCCTTTTTTTCTTTTTTACCCCAATTTTGCCCCAAATTTTCCCACCGTTTGGCCATGATTTTTCCCCAAATTTTCCAATTCTTTTCTTTTTTTTTCAAATTTTGCCCCATATTTCCCCCAATTTCCCCAGTTTTTTCAAATGTTTTTCTTTCTTTCAAATTTTGTCCCTAATTTTTTCTTTCTTTTTCCCTCCCCAATTTTTCCCCAAATTTTCATTTTTTTTCCCTTTTTTCCCCAAATGTCCTTTTTTTTCTTTTTTTTTTTCTTCTTCTAATTTTGCCCCATTTTTCCCACTTATTTTAACTTGTGTTTCACTTTTTTTCCCTTCTTTTCTTTTTTACCCCAATTTTGCCCAAAATTTTCCCACCATTTTGCCATGTTTTTCCCCCAATTTTTTTTATTCTATTTTTCCCTAATTTTGCCTGAATTTTTTTCCCATTTTTTTTTTTTTTTTAAACTTGTGTTTCTCTTTTTTTTTCTTCATAATTTTGACGACCAACAGCCTCAAAACTTGAATATAAAGATTTTCTTTTGCTTTTCCGTCCCTGTTTTCGATTCTTAGATACGATTTTTTCTACACCCGGCTCAAAAAGAGGCTAAACCAGGACAAAACCGCGGCCTAAGCCTTGGACTAACCCGCGTGTAATCCGGCTGCTGTGGCTCCGCGGCGCCGCCGGCAGGAGCGTGTCACGTCAGACAGGTCTCCCCCGTCTGAGCCGTCTCCATGGAAACGCTCCATTCTGAGAGCCCGGGCGCTGTTCTCTGAAATAACGACAGATTTAGAAACACCCTCCCTCCCCCCCCCCCGCTCTCCCTCCGCCCCCGCCCTCTCGCTCTGGTAATGTTTAACTGAGATGGCGGCAGGTGAAATGCCTGTTTCGGATAAACATAACGGCGTTTCACTCACTTTGATGGCGGCGCGTCCCCTCTCGCTCGCTCGCTCTCTCTCTCTGACGGAGCTGGAGCCGCTTCTTCTCCTCCGGCTTTATTCTCTGGTGCTTTCAGGAAGAACATCCAGAAGGGAAATCCACGTGAATCAGAGCAGCTGGACATTTCTCTTCACAAACGGCTTCATCCTCTCCAGAGCCAAAGCTTTAAGTCAGAATTTGGGAGCTTGATTATAAGACTGTCTCAAAACTATATCAATGATTAACATCTTTTGAATGGTGAGGGTCTGTTATGGAACAAAAAGTGTAAAGACGAGTGGGAGACCGTATTAAAGGATCTGTATCCTGCTATTTTAGCCATCCCAAAGTAAACTATAGGCGTTTATACAGGGCCTGAAAAATAGCTCTGGACTCTGACCAGCCTGGCCCAAATTAGCGTAATTGTGACTTCCACAAATACATATTTTAACCTCTTACCCCCCGCCTTAACATGAATGGAATAGGCCACCGTTTTTACATACTGAGATATGCTCTTACCTCACTTTAGTCGAGTTAATATATCCCCGTCTGGTCTTTGTCCGTGCGCTCTGCCAGGCAAACGGAGCACATACGCAGCCTCTCCCACATGTCACATAGCTCCAAAAAAGCTCACGATAGAAGCTACCAAGCTCTTCCACGTGTTCCCTATTTAAATAAAGTTACGTGAAGTGTTTTCATGCGAAGTATATTTACACAGAAATGTAGCATGTCGATTTTAGCAGATAAAAAGGGGGACTATATTGTGAGGCGTAATGACACGAGGAGCAAAACGTCCGCGCAGTAACTCCTAAAGACTTCCCCCGCTCACTTCCGTCAATAACCTTTAGGAGTTACTGCGCGGACGTTTTGCTCCTCGTATCATTACGCCTCACAATATAGTCCCCCTTTTTATCTGCTTATAAAATCGACACGTTACATTTCTGTGTAAATATACTTCGCATGAAAACACTTCATGTAACTTTATTTAAATAGGGAACACGTGGAAGAGCTTGGTAGCTTCTATCGTGAGCTTTTTTGGAGCTATGTGACATGTGGGAGAGGCTGCGTATGTGCACCGTTTGCGTGACAGAGCGCACGGACAAAGACCAGACGGGGATATATTAACTCGACTAAAGTGAGGTAAGGTGGCCTATTCCTTTAACGAGTGCATTTTCCCCAGTTCGGCTTTTTATCATTATTTTTTTGATTGGCATCATCAGCAAAAAGAGCGGGAAAGGTGGTCGTAGAAACAGAAGCAAAATCATTAATATAAATAATAAATAATAGTGGTCTCAAAATTGAACCTTGTGGTGCACCAGAATCCACGCAATTCCTTTTAGATTCGTGTTTTTTTTATACTGGGCTTTACCCAAATCTAAAAGCTTCTCGACTGGAGATCAACACTGTAACGCCTCATTTGAAAGCTAAGACCGACAAAAGTGATGGAAACTTTTCGTCACGTCGCCACATTTTTGTCATATTTATGTTGGTTTTTTTAACTATTTTTTCTATCATTTTTTGTTGTGTTTTTCTCACGTTTTTGTTGACTTTTCATCCCCTTTTTCTCGCTATTTTGATAAAGCATCAAAATCTTTTTAGCTTTTAGATTTGGGTAAAGCTCGGTTGAGGCAGGATATATTGTACCTCTACCACTATGGAGTACTAAATAGGAAGAAATATAAATATCACTGCAATAAGTGAAGTTATTTCACTTTCAGGGAAAAAAAAGACTTGAAAAAATGAGAAAATGTGCTCGGGGAAGGAGGGGGTTAAGGGGTTAATGCGACAAAAAAATTACAAAAATTTGATAAAAAATTGCAGATAAAATGACAAAAATGTGACAAAAAATTATTTAAAAAATGACAAAAATGTGACAAAAAAATTACAAAAATGTGATAAAAAAATTTACAAAAATGTGATAAAAATTCGAAAAAAAAATTGACAAATGTGACAAAAAATGACAAAAAAATGACAATAAAGTTACAAAAATGAGTTGAATACCCAACAAAAAAAGGATGGAAAAAAAATCTGATGACTGAGTATTATGTGAATGAGAAATAAGCCTTTTTCATGTCGTCAGCTAAAATCTGCAAACTTCATGGGCGCTTTGATATCAGAGAAGTCACTCTTCCTTCTGATCCAAGCTGGAACTAAACCTGGTCCAGAGCAGGTTTGGCGCTAAGGGCATGTTTCCATGGAGATCGACCCAGCCAGACAGTGATCCAGCAAACCCAGGGTTAACACTGAAGTTGCCGATAAGCCTCTAATGCAGCTTCGTAGTTTACCCCTCAGGTGAACAGGGCGGGAAAACAAATTTAGAGATATCAACATGAAACTTTTGCTGTAGATTACTGATAGAAATATGTAAAGTGTAAAGTGTCACCGAACATACGCCCCTGCAAGAAATCAGGCAGGAATTAGATATTTAACCCCTTAACTCCCACCTGAACCGAGCTCATTTTCTCCAGTTTGGCTTTACCCCAATCCAAAAGCTTCTGGAAAAAAGTTGTGAAAATAGCAACAAAACTGAGACGAAAACAATGATGGAAATGTGACAAAAAAGTGAGAAAAGTTTGACAAAAAAGTGATGAAAAATTGATGAAAAAGTGGCAAAAATGTCACAAAAATTGACAAAAAATTAAGAAAAAATGACAAAAATGTGACAAAAAAAATGACAAAAAAATGACAAAAATGCGACAAAAAAATTACAAAAATTTGATAAAAAATTGACGATAAAATGACAAAAATGTGACAAAAAAATTATTAAAAAATTGACAAAAATGTGATAAAAATTTGAAAAACAAATTGACAAAAATGTGACAAAAAAATTACAAAAATGTGATAAAAATGTGACAAAAATGACAAAAATGTGACAATAAAATTATAAAAAATGTGACAAAAATGTGACAAAAAATGACAAAAATGTGATAAATTTTTTTTGACAAAAATATGATAAAAATGTGACCAAAACAATTATAAAAAATTGACAAAAATGTGACAAAAAAATTGACAAAAATGTGACAAAAAAATGACTAAAATGTGACAAAAAAATGACAAAAATGTGACAAAAAATGACAAAAATGTGATATTTTTTTTTACAAAAATGTGATAAAAATTTGGAAAAAAAATTGACAAATGTGACAAAAAATTACAAAAAAATTACAAAGTTACAAAAATGAGTTGAATACCCAACAAACAAATGATGGAAAAAAAATCTGACGCCGTGAGGAAAAAGATCCTCTCGGTTCAGGCGGGAGTTAAGAGGTTCAAAAATCCCTCTCAAAAGAAAATCTTCATGATCTTAAATCCGAGCCTGTAAAGAGTGGAGTCTGCAGGCGCGGCCAAAGTGGAGATGTTGTTAAAGACTGGAATGAAAACATCTCAGCATTGACCAGTGTGGGAACAGGACTTCTCTGACGTTCTTATGTTGTACCTTGGATAAACCAGCCCGTTTTGTGACTTTGGTGCAGATTGTGTTTCCTCCTCGTGTTGTGACCAGTCTCTACTCGACTGTGAGAGCTGATCGTGTTCCCGCTCCCCCGCACTCACAGCAGGGGGCGCCGACACGAGCCTCGCCACAGGAGTCGCACGCTGCAGTCTAGCAGGCCCTGTTCACATGACGTCACCGCGTTTAAGAGGGCTCCTTAATAAACGCCCAAGTGGAGGACAGGGTTCTGGGATGGATTTTCCACCGAGATATGTTTGGGCCTCATTTGTAACTAATGTCTCTGTATTTGTTTCAAGAGGGAAAAGGAATAAAATGCAACCACAAAGGGTAGAGTAAATAGGCAGAGATTTGTCACTAAAGTGCGACGCTGTTTTCATTCCACTCTTTAACCTCTTAACTCCCGCCTGAACGGATCCCATTTTCTCCTAATCAAAAAGCTTCTTGGGGAAAAAGCACCAAAACAGCCACAAAAAATGAGAAAACAAGGATGAAAACGCAACAAAAAGTGACAAAAACTCAACCAACGAATGAGAAAAACTCACCAAAAAAATTGACAAAAACTCAACTAAAAAGTGACAAAAACAAAAAGTGACAAAAACTCAACAAAAAAGTGACAAAAACAAAAAGTGACAAAAACTCAACAAAAAAGTGACAAAAACAAAAAGTGACAAAAACTCAACAAAAAAGTGACAAAAACTCAACCAACAAATGACAAAAACTCAACATAAAGTGATAAAAACTCAACAAAAAAGTGACAAAAACAAAAAGTGACACAAACTCAAAAAAGTGACAAAAACAAAAAGTGACAAAAACTCAACAAAAAAGTGACAAAAACTCAACCAACAAATGACAAAAACTCAACATAAAGTGATAAAAACTCAACAAAAAAGTGACAAAAACAAAAAGTGACACAAACTCAAAAAAGTGACAAAAACTCAAAAAAGTGACAAAAACTCAACCAACAAATGACAAAAACTCAACCAAAAAGTGACAAAAAAGAGACAAAAAAGAGACAAAAAAGAGACAAAAACTCAACCAAAAAGTGACAAAAAAGAGACAAAAAAGATACAAAAAAGAGACAAAAAAGAGACAAAAACTCACCAAAAAAGTGACAAAAACTCAACTAAAAAGTGACAAAAACTCAACAAAAAGTGACAAAAACTCAACCAAAAAGTGACAAAAAAGAGACAAAAAAGAGACAAAAAAGAGACAAAAAAGAGACAAAAACTCACCAAAAAAGTGACAAAAACTCAACAAAAAAGAGACAAAAACTAATCAAAAAGTGACAAAAACTCACCAAAAAAGTGACAAAAACTCAACCAACAAATGACAAAAACTCAACGAAAAAGTGACAAAAACTCAACCAACAAATGACAAAAACTTACCAAAAAAGTGACAAAAACTCAACAAAAAAGTGACAAAAACTCAACCAACAAATGACAAAAACTCAACAAAAAAGTGACAAAAAAGAGACAAAAAAGTGACAAAAACTCAACAACAAAGTGACAAAAACTCAACCAACAAATGACAAAAACTCAACAAAAAAGTGACAAAAACTCAACAAAAAAGTGACAAAAACTCAACCAACAAATGACAAAAACTCAACGAAAAAGTGACAAAAACTCAACCAACAAATGACAAAAACTTACCAAAAAAGTGACAAAAACTCACCAAATAAGTGACAAAAACTCACCAAAAAAGTGACAAAAACTCAACAAAAAAGTGACAAAAACTCAACCAACAAATGACAAAAACTCAACAAAAAAGTGACAAAAACTCAACAAAAAAGTGACAAAAACTCAACCAACAAATGACAAAAACTCAACAAAAAAGTGACAAAAACTCAACAAAAAAGTGACAAAAACTCAACAAAAAAGTGACAAAAACTCAACTAAAAAGTGACAAAAACTCAACCAACAAATGACAAAAACTCACCAAAAAAGTGACAAAAAACATAATAAAAAGGTGACACAACACAGCAACAACGCAAGGAAAAAGATCAGTTTTGTGGGTCTTAGCTTTCAAATGAGGTGTTACACAGGCCTATGGTGAAAGAGGACAGCATGCGGGTGGTAAGAGGTTAACAAACATCTGCACTTCAGAGACTCCACACTTTACAGGCTCAGACTTAAGGCATTTTCCAGTATCTCATTCCTGCCTGATTTATTGAGCTTTGCAGACGTAAAATCATCCTCAGGAGGGAAGTGTGAGCGGGTCAAAGCGACCTGGGGATCAGCCGCTAACGCTAACGCCGCTAAAGCTCCAGGGAACAGGCTCAGCTCAGGCTTAGTCCTTGTACGCTCTCAGTCGTCCGGGAGAGGCGGAGGGTGAGGTGTGTTTGCCTATGGGCACTGCGCCTCAACAAACCAGAAAGATTTAGGACGTTGTTATTGACTTTATGTGACGAGGGTGGGACTATCTCGTTCAACACCCGTGCACGTGATGACTGAAACACTGTGGTTACTCTCGTGTGTGAGGATGGAATGACTGGAGCCGCTGTTGGGGGCAGGGCGACTCTTTGTTTGCACAGGTTTCCTCTCGTCTGCTCCGTCTCACCTGCTCAGACCGACATGTGCTGAAGCGACACGAACCCCATGACCAAGATTTCCTCGGTCGACTAAAAGGGGGCGTGGCCTGGTGCTGACAAAACAGCAGTTTTTCTGACCCAAACTCCTAGAATTATATCCCAAACTGCACTAAAGTGAAAAAAGTCACACTGATCTCACCTTTAATCTCAGACTCCAGCTCCTGCCTCACTCATGTGCTGTCCATACATCCATACGATCCAAACACAGCAGTAGATCCATCATCGTCCCTGTCCTCAAAAAAATGTGAATGTAAAAAATGTAAAACAAATCTGACAAAAAAATGACACAAATTTGATAAAAAAATGACAAAAAAATGACAAAAAAATTACAAAAATACGACAAAAAATGACAAAAATGTGACAAAAAATTATAAAAATTGGACAAAAAATTGATAAAAAATTGACAAAAAAATGCCAAAAATGTGATTTTTTTTTACAAAAATATGACCAAAAAATGACAAAAAATTGATAAAAAATGTACGATAAAATGACAAAAATGTGACAAAAAATTATTTAAAAAATGACAAAAATTTGAAAAAAAATTACAAAAATGTGACAAAAAATTTACAGAAATGTGATTAAAAAATTCCAAAATGTGATAAAAATTAGAAAAAAAAAAAACAAAATACGAAAAAAGGACAAAAAAGTAACAAAAGTGAGCTAAATACCCAACAAAAAAAGGATGGAAAAATAATCTGATGACGTGAGGAAAAAGATCGTCCCTGTCCTCAATGATGGAACATTTCACACAAACAGTTCAAACGTCACTCTGTCTGTAAAACCTTGATTTGTTTTTATAATGAAATATTAGCCCAGGGTATAAGATAGACCTGCCAGGCCTCTTGTGGAAATAAAGATCATCTTAATTGTAAAAGTGTGTGCATTTGGTCGACCCGTACGTGAAATGTTTGTAGGATGCGTCAGACGCCGTGTGCTGGAAGTTGGAATAGAAGTTCATTTGTTTAGAGTTCAGGACATGATGTCATATCTCTAAGAATCATGGGATTAGCAGCAATGAAACTCTAATTTATTTATTTATTTAAGATGGGACAGTGCATATTAATTAACATGAGTCCTCAAAGTCCACATGTAAATATGCCAGAGTTGCCACAATGGCTCATTTTCATCTGTAGTCCCAGGGCAGGTCTTCAGAACAACAAGCACAACAGACATGAACAAAAGACAAGATCAAATGGTTAGTAAAAAGACATTATAAACAAAACGACACAGAAAAATAAGAGATTTTAAACACTATTGGTAAACAGCCTCCATGTTCACACTGTGACTGCAGGTTTGATTGTCCAGGAGCCAGAGTTTTACTGATCTAGTGAAGGTTCTCAGTGTTGGGATGTTCCAGGTGTTCCAGGTGTGAGCCGCCCTCACTGAAAAGATGTTTTCCTGA
Organism: Gobius niger; assembly: GCF_951799975.1. Lineage (NCBI taxonomy): Eukaryota > Metazoa > Chordata > Actinopteri > Gobiiformes > Gobiidae > Gobius > Gobius niger. The sequence goes on along the minus strand of NC_136852.1, from coordinate 2,785,301 downwards.
AAGGACCAGCACAGCCTCCTCTGCTCTGGGCTCGTGTGCCCACACTGTCTGTCAGGTGGATGAATTCCTGCAGAGGTAATGAAGGTTTTAACAGGAAAATACTGAAGTTATTGTTCACATTAAAACACTTGAACGCCACACTGAGTTAGAAGTATTACCAGTTTTGACTCTTGGTTGAAGTTGTTCCTTTTTTTCACTTTTAACACTGTTTTGAGAGATAGGTTTTGATTTTCAGATGAACTGTGTTTGTCTCTCTGCCGTGATTGGCCGCTTGGCTCTGACTCTTCCTGTTTCACATGAACGCCTCACAAATCCTCAGAGAAACTCCGGGTTAACTAAACCGACTGACAACATGCTTTGTATAGAACCATGTCTGGGTTCGTCGACCCGGGTCAGAGGAACTAAACCAGTTTAAACACGTTACTGAAGCGGAAAGGAAATAAAGCATAACATTGCAGGCATTGCATTGAGTTACCTGGTGTTTAGACAAACATGCGTTGCCAGATAAACTCGAGCGTGACCTGGAGAAGCCCACGTTCCTCCAGTGGGACACAGGGTTTTGGGGAAGATGCGGTCGCCATGACGACACCGATGACTTCTCGACCTCTCCTTAGTCCCGCCCTCCGTCCCACGCACAAACAGACTCTGAGCGTGAGAACGAGAAGAAACCTGCAAAGGGTCACGATCGATTCACCAGCAGAGATTAGCTCGTCTTCTCCTGGTTTCCTGTTGGGATGTTTGGCATCTGGTCTTTCCGAGTTTTAATCGTTGTGATATTTAACTCCCACCTGCACCGAGCACATTTCCTCCAGTTTGGCTTTACCCCAATCCAAAATTTTGAGTTGGGGGTAGGCGCTCATAAGCTTTTGCTTCAGCCTACTCCTTTTGAGAAAAATGTATGCTCAAATAAATAAATAAATAAATAAAAAGCTTCTGGAAAAAAGCTGTGAAAATAGCGACAGAACTGAGATGAAAACAATGATGGAAATGTGACCAAAAAGTGAGAAAAAAATGACTAAAAAGTGACAAAAAAAGACAAAAAATGACAATAAATGTGACAAAAATGTGACAAAAAAATGATGCAAAAATGAAAAAAATGTGACAAAAAAGTGACGAAAAATGACAATAAATGTGACAAAAATGTGACAAAAAAATTACCAAAATCGGACAAAAAAAAGACAAAAAATGACAATAAATGTGACAAAAAAGTGATGAAAAAATGACAAAAAAGTGACGATAAAATGACCAAAACAGCCACAAAAAAATGAGAAGAAAACATGGATGTAAATGCAACAAAAATGTGACAAAAATTCAACAAAAATGTGACAAAAATTCAACAAAAAAACAAAATGAACAAAAATTCAATTAAAAAAATGACAAAAATTCAACAAAAAGTGACAAAAATTCAACAAAAAACTACAAAAACTCAAACAAAAAGTGACAAAAATTCAACAAAATGTGACAAAAATTCTACAAAAACAAAACAAAAAAGACAAAAATTCAATTGATTGATTTGGGTAAAGCTCAGTTGAGGCAGGATATATTGTACCTCTACCACTATGGAGTACTAAATAGGAAGAAATATAAATATCACTGCAATAAGTGAAGTTATTTCACTTTCAGGGAAAAAAAAGACTTGAAAAAATGAGAAAATGTGCTCTTGGAAGAAGGGGGTTAAGGGGTTAATGCGACAAAAAAATTACCAAAATTTTATAAAAAATTGCCGATAAAATGACAAAAATGTGACAAAAAATTATTTAAAAAAATGACAAAAATGTGACAAAAAAATTACAAAAATGTGATAAAAAAAATTACAAAAATGTGACAAAAAAGTGACAAAAAAATGATTAAAAAAAATGACAAAAAAATGACAATAAAGTTACAAAAATGAGTTGAATACCCAACAAAAAAAGGATGGAAAAAAAATCTGATGACTGAGTATTATGTGAATGAGAAATAAGCCTTTTTCATGTCGTCAGCTAAAATCTGCAAACTTCATGGGCGTTTTGATATCAGGGAAGTCACTCTTCCTTCTGATCCAAACTGGAACTAAACCTGGTCCAGAGCAGGTTTGGCGCTAAGGGCATGTTTCCAAAATGACAAAAATTCAACAAAAATGTGACAAAAATTCAACAAAAAAACAAAATAAACAAAAATTCAATTAAAAAAATGACAAAAATTCAACAAAAAGTGACAAAAATTCAACAAAAAACTACAAAAACTCAAACAAAAAGTGACAAAAATTCAACAAAATGTGACAAAAATTCTACAAAAACAAAACAAAAAAGACAAAAATTCTATTTAAAAAAATGACAAAAATTCTACAAAAATGTGACAAAATGAAAAAAAAAGAAGAAGAAAAAAACAAAACAAAAAGGTGACACAACACAGCAACAACACAAGGAAAAAGATCAGCTTTGTGGGTCTTAGCTTTCAAATGAGGAACACCTCATTTGAAAGCTAAGACACAGGCCTATATAATGGCCAAAGAGGACAGAATGCATTTGGTTTAGGCGGGTGGTAAGAGGTTAACACCTTTCTGAGTGACCGAGCAGGATTTTAGAGGCAGTTGTGGTGAACAGGTCTGAGCTCATTCTAGGACATGGCTGGAACATGCAGGGGGAGGAAAATACTTCATTTTAACATTTTTAAACACCGTATAGTCCCTTTAAGGTTACCGTTTTTAAGCTGCGTTTGCAAAAAAAACCTGTGAATGGATTGAGGATATTGCCGGATCATTTGGCGAGGTTATTGTGCATCAGCTCTGCTAAAATCCCCAGTTTTGTGAATGGGCCCAGCTGCAGCACATTCTCCAGACTATTTTTATCTTTTTGGTCTTGAGTGAGTCATGTTCTTTACTGAGGCGCAGCAGACGGAGGTGAGGAATATTAATGCGCTGTTTACACTGAAAAAAGTGAAACACTGCTGTTGTTGATTCAATATGTTCTTTGCTATTGGCTTAAATAAAGAAAATCAAATTGGTTAGACCAATTAAAACCATATAGATTGAACATTGTGTTTTGATACATTTTTGTATGTACATCTAATGGTCTATTGCAAATTGACAGTTATTTATAAAAGTTAATTGATCTAATGAACAATCGTTCGTCGAGCCATCGAACACAGGGGGCAGCACTGACAACCGCAGCACTTGACTCTACCAATTAACGCTGAAGAAGATGACACACCACGTGTTCCAGATTTCAAATGTGGCCAAGACCTTTTCACTCAAGATCTGGCCAGACCCACTGTTGGAACTTTACAGCGAGAAAAGGTAAGTTAAAAGCATATTTAGACTTGTAAACTTAATACATGTGTCCTGTATGTATGCACAGAGGCGTCAGCTAGAATTCTCCTGAAGTTGAATTTTAATTGAAAATGTTTTGGCACTGAAACTGAATAAATTGATTGTGCATCAAATCTCTAAAATATTGTAGGCTATGAGTATTAGGTTGAAGGTTTTATTTTTGACCAATTGCACCCTTATGATTTAGATATTACACTAACTTAGGAGGGTTAGCGCAGCCGCCATTTTGTGTCGTGACATCGCCTGGACTTTGAAATGCAACTCGCATAAAATAAATACTATCTACCTTTACTGTGCTTTAAGCTGACATGAATATAATTCCTTAACGTGTTTTGCAAGCGCTTAAACCAGTGATGTGACGTTCACGAACGAATCGTGAACGATGGGAGAGAACATGAACTCTTTTTCTTTATTATTCCTCTTCGCGCTTAAGTTGTGCATGCTTATTTTGCGAAACAAGCGTGACTGCTGGAGTGGGGCGGAGAGAGGAGTGGCACAGGGACAGACCGCGGGACGTGAGCGCGGCCTGCGGGGAAAGGGTTTAAGAGCGCGGCTCTGGGGAAACAGCGAGTGAGCGCGGCCGAACGTTCCCAGCGCCAGCTCTCCCGGGCCATGGGAGAGGAAAGGTGCGCGGGGTCGGTGATTGAGGAGGCGGCTACAGGCGCCCCGACACGAAACATCTTCCACCTGTTCGCTCAGCTCCACTCCGCTCTTGGCCGCCTCCGAACGGCAGCGACATCACCGCGCCCACTGCCTCCTCCGCCCCGGTCACCTCCACCGCTGCTGCCCCACAGGGAGCTCAAAGTGAGCAGCATGAATGAAATAATAAACAACTGTTTAGGGGCAACGAGGAGATTGCGTTGAAACACTATTATATGACCTGTAATTACAATTAAAGGACAGAAAATGCTGAAAAAATGACAGACCATTTACAGTTAAGTAATGAATTTTTCTGCGTCTCATCTGCACAGGAGCCGTCCCCCACACCAGCACTAGGACGAGGACTCCTGTTTGCTGGTCATCTCCATTTGAGGAGGTAGGTCTATGCATTATTTGAAAGGCATAATGTTATGTAACCTTATTGTGCCAACACATTTTCAAGAATATATATATATATATATATATATATATAAATTACTACAATGTCTGTACATACTTGTTTACAGTTAAATTATTATTTTACAGGCTTCCATGAGCAGTACACTGGATGCAGGTACACACCATGTGTACTGAAGTTAATGATGCTGTTCCAGTGGACGCGGTCATTAAAGAACATCAGGTATGACTGGGCTTGAAAATAACCATGTCTTTGTGGTGCTTGTGCTCTTAACTGTAAAATTTCTTATTATATTATGGTATTAACAACCGCCAATTTTACATAATTTACAAAACTTAACTGTTCAGATTTGAGCAACATCAATGCTATCAATCATTTCTCTATTTGATCGGTTCTTTATTGGTTCTCTGGGTTCCTGATCAATGGCCTACATAACATATGTGCATCTTGTAGTTTTACATTTGATCAGAGCCAATAAATGGATCTTTTTTGACAAGCGTGCGAGCTGACAATGGGCTCTATTCACACAAGTGACACGTGACTTCAGACTGGACTCTCTGGGAGGCACTGTTCTTCCTCTCCCATTATTTCCCTATGGAGGATTAAAAGTGTGTCATCCAAATAAATGAATAGTTCTAGATTACATGGCAGGCTGTAAGTTACTGACAGTCAGTGTTATAAACATCATACTGGATGTAAAGGCTTCACTGAAGGACACAGTGTTCCATCGTGGTAGATGTTTTTGTGCTCAAGCTAAGGGCTCACTTTTTTCTTCAGTCAAGAATTTACATCCAATATAATGTTTTAACATGTACCTTCAACTGTTCATGGGTAATTCACCATGGAATCTAGAGCTTTTCATTAATTTGGACGAGACACTGCTAATCCCCGACAAGGAAATAACGGGAGAGGAAGAGCAGCGACTCTTGGAGAATCTAGTCAGAAGTCCCTCATATAGAGCCAATCATGTACTAGAATGCATTTGACAAAAATCTGCAAATAAGCCTTTGGATGTTATGTACATAACATCGGCCACTGAGTTGGCAATGTTTTCTTGAACTGTCCCTGTCAAAGAAACAAATAAATGAATAAGGGTATTGTACAAATATTATAAAATGAACTGAAAGCTGAAGATATTAGAGTTGCAGGAGAAATATGGTTTTATTTTACCCAAAAACTAAAATTAGTTCTCTTGTAGTACTGTGCAATACCTAAAATTTCAAAGATCAATATCATGTAAATACTTGTCTAAAATTGGTGTATATATATGCTTCTTTATATTTTGATTAAGAAATACCATAGGAATGTATCATTTTCTAACTTTACTTTACAAAATGGGGGAAATCAGGCTTTTTCATAGAAAGAGAAGATGAACGACATTTCAAATATTGTAAGATTCTGGTTTGTGTTTAACATGAAGTGCACATTTATTACTGATTTGGGTATTTTGAGAGCAAACATCTGTACTTTCTCAGAGCTCCCCTTAAATACATGTATTTTCAGTTTTATCTACAGCTGCAGTAATGTTATTTACAAAACCCTCATACTGTAATTACAAAGTTAAAATACCAGTGGCTCATTCAGACTGTTTGACCTGGTTAAGGCTTAGTTTAGCCGGGTTTAGACCCTACCATGAAAATCATTGCATTATTTGTAAATTCTAATATGTGTTATTCCACTCATGTTTTGCAGATGCAGCAAGATTTCCGTGTGGAGGAAGAGCCGATGGCAGTCGTCGTAACACCCATCGTGAAGATTGTGACAGATCTGCATTCAATGGTTCAAGACTTTGCAATTCGGACTCATAACGCCTCAACATGAAGTACCCAAAGAAATGTGAACGCACAGTTGAATTCATCCTGAAGGTACTCATGGGACTGGATAACAAGAAATGAACACGGATCACAGGGAGACTGATGCAGTGATTATTATGCTGTACCTTGGCTGCACAGTTTTTTTTTTTTGGAAAATTCTTGTTCATCCAGTTTTGCTGTGCAAGTGTTTGAAAATGCATAACAATGTGGCTAAATACATTATACTGCAGTTTTAACACTTTTTCTCAAAATGTTTAACCAGCTTTTGAACCTACATTACTCATATTACAAAATATTGCAATTTGCATTTGTACATACAATGTCTTTGGCAATAAAAAAGTAAATGAATCCAAATGTGTTTTAATGAAATTAATCAATTTAAATGAAATCAATAAATGGCATTGATTAAGCCATTAAAACTACATTGGTTCAATGAAAAAATTTAAATTGGCTCATATCTGCTAATGAAGAGTTTTACATTGACTCAATGAACCTTTGAACATTCAAGTCACGAACATTTTTTTGTTGAACCAATTTAAAATGTTCAAAGTTACAGATGAAACATTTATAGTTGGACTAATGAATATATATCGTTATGAACAACTAGGAAAATGCAGATGTAAATGATTTCTAAACAATTTGCAGATTAAGCCAATGTTTTATTTTTCTCAGTGTAAGAAAGATATTTATAGCTTCAGGATTAGCGTCTGAAAAGGGAATGTAGATGGAGAGGCGGTCTGGTGCTTTCCTTTTTAGCTTTTGTTTAGTTTTCCGAGAGCCAACGCACGACTTCAGCTTAATCTCCTGAGCGCTGGTCGTAATGTTTGGGCCGATCGCTCTGTGAAGGCGCGCATCATATTTCCCCGGTGTTACCCGCGACGTGTTTATTTCCCACATTAGACGAGCGGTGATTTGATTTGTCCTCAGACGCAAACAGAGCGGCGCGGAGGCTCGATATGAGACCGGATTATTAGAATCATCCGTCAAACGGGGGATACGAGCTGCCACGCGACGCCGCCCAGGAACACGCCGCCGTCTCGGGCCATGCCATAGAAGCAGGCTGTGCATTTAGGGAAATTAACACCGCAGACGCATTTGCTTTTTGTGTTTTATTATGTTTTTCATCAGGTTTAATTGGTGCAATTTCAAGCTCATCTTTAGAAGTTCGAAATTGCCATATTCATCTGAAGCCTGACGTTTCCCGTTACGCTCTTCTGGGATCAGACGAGTGTGGGACCATATGCTTTTGTCACTATAGATCAGGGGTAGGCAACGTCAGGCCCGGGGGCCAAATCCGGCCCTTCAGCACAGAACCTCTGGCCCTGAAGATGATTTTGAGAAACATTATCACGCAAATCAGAGAGTACTTTTAACATTCTTAGAGTTAAATGGGAGAAAAAAAGGTAGAAATACTGTCAATACACACAATGAGGTCATGCATTATGTACAACACTGGTGTTTGAAGGAAGTAAAGAAAGAAGAATCTAAAGATTGAGTAGATTTGGTCTGGTTTTAGATGAGATTAAACCTCTGGTAGTCGTTATTCTCTTAATTCAGATCATTTTGTGCCATTTCAAGTGAAAACAATTGTCTGATTTGAAGTGGGTTTTGTTCTTGTTCCGTTAGTGCCATAGCATTTGTATCTTGGATTAGTTCAAACCGACTCAAATTCAACACAGAGGAACTTTTATTAAAGCCATTTTAAGTTTATCTCATTTAAGATGGTCATTTTTTCCATTGTTTTGCTTTACTTTAGGCTAATCATCAGCAGCTTCGGCCCTCGGTCTATTTACAATAAAGAAAATCGTCCCTCCGCCATGAAAACTTGCCTCCCCCTGCTATAGAAAGTCCAGAAGTTATTATCAAATCATTCTCCAGTTCGACTTTACCCAAGTCTTAAAGCTTCTTGAAAAAAAAAAGGGGTCAAAATAGCGGCAAAAACGAGATGTACATGGCAACAACGTGAGGAAACGGATCAGTTTAGATACATTTTGTAGCTTTCAAATGAGGCGTTGCTTCAGCCCAGAAGATTTTAGATTTGGGTAAAGCCGAACTGGAAAGATACGCTTGGTTAAAGTTGTTTTTCAGGCCGAGCTGAAGCTGCAAACCGCGGCGTAAATGGAAACTGAGAGGTTGTTTTATAATGAATTCCCCACAGCTGCCAGCAGGAGGAGCCCCTGTCATTTCACAATTTCAAATGATAAAACATAAAGCCTTCGCCTGACTTAGCCTAGTCTGTGTGAGTCTCTCAGGTTTGGAAAATCTTCGTGAACCAGGCTTAAAGGGACTAGATGCAAGTTGGCCATTTTATACTGCCACCTCTGGTCATACGTGTTACTGCACCTTCTATATGAAGCTCGTGCATGACTTTCTGAGTGACAGTGCAGGATTTTAGAGGCAGTTGTGGTGAACAGGTCTGAGCTCATTCTACACATTAGGACATGGAGGGTCATGTAGGGGGCGGAAAATACATCATTTTAACATTTTTAAACCCCATTTAGTCCCTTTAAGTCATAGTTACATTTTTTTTTCATCAGAAAGTACCTGTAAAAAGCCATGAAAAAAAAATAATCCACATTTCCCTATCGTCTGCAGTGCATGCAGAATTCTGCCCAGGAATTAATTAGATGATGTCATTAAAGTTCTACTGGTACAGAAAAATGGTATTTAAAAGAAAAAAAGTGAAACACAAGGTGAGCATTTTTGGGGGGAAATATGGAAAAAACATTTGAGAAAGAAGTGGACCAAAAATAAAAGGGTAACATTTGGGGGAAATGTGGGGGGAAAATTGTTAAAGGGGGGGTATTATGCAAAATCGATGCTTTAATCGGCTTTCCATCATGTCATTATGTCATTCCCTCATTAAAAACATGCCTGAAGTGTTGTCTTGGCACATTCACGTATTTCTGAGTAATCTGTAAAAACTCTGATGGCGGCCATTTTAGGGATAGGTTTTGCCTGAGTCCTCCTAGGAACGCCCCCACCTCCTGGAGACGCCTCCGAGCTTTCGTCACCAGCCGAGTAACCAACCACTGCTCCTCAGCAGAACCCCCTCCCCACTGATGCCACAGACAGCGTGTGGAGGGGGCGTGTCTAAAGGCTCAGAGGTTCTTAAAGAGACAGAGGCCTATTTCAAGACATTCACTACAGCCATTTTGAGAGAGACATTTTATACAAGGCAGTTATTCTAATTTACTGCATTTACAGACCGACAGAAGGTTTGGTCATCATTGTAGTGTGATATAGACTGGTGCTATGTGACTGAAAAAAGCACAATACCCCCTCTTTAAAAATTGAGGAAAAACATGGAAAGTTTTTTGCCCTTTTGTATTTAAAGGGACTATACAATGTTAAAATGATGTATTTTCCTCCCCCTACATGTTCCAGCCATGTCCTAATGTGTAGAATGAGCTCAGACCTGTTCACCACAACTGCCTCTAAAATCCTGCTCTGTCACTCAGAAAGGTGTTAATTCGGGTCCGAAGTGCCGTCATGCACGAGCTTAATATAGAAGCTGCAGTTACACGTATGACCTGAGGTGGCAGTAGTGAGTATAAAATGGCCAACTTGCATCTGACCCCTTAACTCCCACCTGAACCGAGCACATTTTCTCCAGTTTGGCTTTACCCCAGTCCAAAAGCTTCTAGAAAAAAGGTGAGAAAATAGCGACAGAACTGAGACGAAAACAATGATGAAGATGTGACAAAAAAAATAACAAAAAAATAACAAAAAAATAACAAAAAAATAACAAAAAAATGACAAAAAATGACAAAAAGGACAAAAAAAAGGACAAAAAATGATTAAAAAAAGACAAAAAATTAAACAAAAATTACATAAAAAAGACAAAAAAAATTACAAAAAATGTGACAAAAATGTGACCAAAAAAATGACAAAAAAGTGACGAGAAAATGACAAAAAAGTGACGAAAAAATGACAAAAAAGTGATGAGAAAATGACAAAAAAGTGACGAAAAAATGACAAAAATGTGACAAAAAAGACAAAAAAATTACAAAAAAAGTTACAAAATGAGTTGAATACCCCCCCCCCCCCCAAAAGATGGAAAAAATCTGATGACGTGAGGAAAAAGATCCATTTAGATGAGTTTTGTAGATCTTAGTTTTCAAATGAGGCGTTACACTGGCCTACAGGATTTGGGTAAAGCTGAACTGGAGAAAATGCTCTCGGTTCAGGCGGGAGTTAAGAGGTTAAAGGAAGTTTCTTGGTTCAAATAAATTATGCAAATGTAAAAGAAATTCAGTGGAAAAGAATAAAATAACATTATTAATCTGTTTACGGTGCTTTTTGACAATATTTTCATAGAGGTATCAGTGTTGAAAACCAAGTATTGTAAAAAAAAAAAAAAAAAAAAATAGAACCCAGCCCTATACATTTCTGAACAACATATTGTCCCAGTCCTATAGATGAGACACTTCGTGAACCTTCCCTGTCTCTCCTGTGGATGTCGCTGCTGTCGGACATCGGCGCTGCTCCCAGAACAGTCTGCAGTGTGTTGTTGTTTTGTACGTGTGGATATTTTTACTGAAAAACCTGACGGCGAAACTAAAACAAACGATCACGAGCTTTTCCCAACATGTTTGTCGGGCTGTAAAAACACAAAGGCTAAAAGAACTCTAATCCTTCCCCCCCCCCCCCCTGTTTCCCACTGGCACCGGCAGATAATAGCTACATAATATTGGGCCCGTTAATGAGCCTGTTACCGTGGAAACACTCAGCTGCAGCCGGGCGTGTGGGGTCCTCCCGAGACGCTTCCTCCTCCTCCTCCTCCTCCTCACACGGCGATAATTCAGACAGTAATTACAAGAGCTCAGAGCAATCAGCGCTTACACTCCTATACTCCTGTGTGTCAGATGCCCTCCCGTCCTCCTATAACTACTACTACTACAACTACTGCTACTACTACTACTACTACTACTGCTACCACTACAATAATAATCTTTGTTTGAAAGGGCTTTGCTGAATATCTATCCAAAGTTTCCATATTATTCAAAGCAAAATACAGTGAAACAGACACAAACTACTATCAGTTCTTGTACTACTGTGTCTCAGACCTAATAGCATTGACCTGTGGTGTTCCCCAGGGGTCGATTCTGGGGCCCCTCTTGTTCATTTTGTACATGCTTCCGCTTGGTCAATTAATATCAGGTAACAATGTATCTTATCAAAACATGGGCCTGTAGATTCACTGTGTCATTGTGTCAAACAGATTAGTGCGTGGATGCAAAATAACTTCCTCCAGCTGAACACAGATAAAACTGAGATAATTGTTGAATTGAGGTCGTCATTGGTCATCTTGAAGCTCTTTCACTGGCACCCAAAAGTCAAGTTAGAAATCTCGGGGTAATCGTGGACTCAGACCTGAATTTGAACAGTCATATTAAGTCCATTACATCAGCGGCTTCAAAACCACCTCAAAAACATGGCTGAAATAAAAAAAACATAGTGTCCAAACCAGACTTGGAGAGACTAGTTCATGCTTTTGTCTCTAGCCGGTTAGACTATTGTAACGGCCTGTTCACTGGCCTCTCTAAACGAGCTGTTAGACGACTGCAGTACATCCAAAATGCTGCGGCTCGAGTCCTGGACTAATACAACCACATTAGTCCAGTGCTCCGGTCTCTGCACTGGCTTCCTGTCGCTCAGAGAATAGAGTTTAAAACAGCTCTGCTTGTGTATAAGTCCCTTCATTGTCAAGCACCAAAGTACATCTCTGACATGTTACAGCCGTATGAGCCACCTCGGGCCCTGAGATCGTCAGGGAGGGGCCTCCTGGTGGTTCCCAGCAGGGCCGTGGTAAGATATTTTGGCTAGGGGGTGCTGAGAGACAAGATTGCCCCCCCAAAACGCTATTTCTTTGCTTATTTCCTTTTCATTTAACCCCTTAACTCCCGCCTGAACCGAGCACATTTTCTCCAGTTTGGCTTTACCCCAGTCCAAAAGCTTCTGGAAAAAAGCTGTGAAAATAGCAACAAAACAGAGACGAAAACAATGATGGAAATGTGACAAAAAAATGACAAAAAATTGATAAAAAACTGAAGAAAAAATTGACGAAAAAATTACAAAAATGTGACAAAAAATTGACCAAAAAATGACAAAAAATTGATAAAAAAAAATTGACGAAAAAATGACCAAAATTTGACAAAAAATGACAAAAATGTGACGAAATGTGACAAAAAAAGTGGCAAAAATGTGACAAAAAATTTATAAAAAAACTGAAGAAAAAAATGACGAAAAAATGACTAAAAATGACCAAAAAATGATTAAAAAAATGTACGAAAAAATGACAAAAAATTGACAAAAAATGACAAAAATGTGATAAAATGTGACAAAAAAGTGACAAAAATGTGATAAAAAATGACAATAAATTGATAAAAAACTGAAGAAAAAATGGACGAAAAAATGACAAAAATGTGACAAAAAATTGACGAAAAAATGACAAAAAATGACAAAAAATTGATTTAAAAAAATGTACGAAAAAATGACCAAAATGTGACAAAAAATGACAAAAATGTGACAAAAAAGTGAAAAAAAAGTGACAAAAAAATGACAAAAAAATGACAAAAAAAATGACAAAAAAGTTACAAAAATGAGTTGAATACCCAACAAAAAAATGATGGAAAAAAAATCTGATGACGTGAGGAAAAAGATCCTCTCGGTTCAGGCGGGAGTTAAGAGGTTAATATTGCCTGCAATGCATAGACGATCCACCAGGGGGTGCTGCAGCGCCCTCAGCACCCTGGGTTCCCACGGCCTTGGTTCCCAGAGTCAATAATAAACACGGTCAGGCTGCATTTCAGGTTCATGCAGCAAAAGTCTGGAACAGCCTCAGTGAGGATCTGAGACAGGCCTCAACCCTGAGCATTTTTAAGTCCAGGCTGAAAGGACACTTTTTTACTGCAGCCTATGGAGATTGAAACTTTTTAATGTAATTGTAGCTAATGATTTGTTTTCTTGATTTTCAGCGTGTTTTTAATGCTTTTTATTGTGTTTTTAATGCTTTTTATTCTACTTTTACTATGTGTGGTGTTACTGTGAGGCACATTGAGTTGTCATGTACATGAAATGTGCCATACAAATAAACTTGCCTTGCCTTGCCTACTACAGCTCGTACTCATACTCGCCCCTCCCCCTCTGTCGTCCCTGCAGCCGCCATCGAAACCTGCCTGGGTCACTTGCTGAAGCGCAGAGCGGCCGGGTTCCTGCGCAGCGACAAAACGGCCGCCCTCTTCACCAAAGTCGGCAAAGTTTACGAAACGGCCGCGGAAGTCTGTCGTAAAGTCCAGGAGCAGCTCAACCAGCACACGGAGATCACCAGGTAGTGCTACTGCTACTGCTACTGCTACTGCTGCTACTGCTGCTGCTGCTACTGCTGCTACTGCTGCTACTGCTACTGCTACTGCTACTGCTACTACTGCTACTGCTACTGCTACTGCTGCTACTGCTACTGCTACTGCTACTGCTACTGCTACTGCTACTGCTACTGCTGCTACTGCTACTGCTACTGCTACTGCTACTGCTACTGCTACTGCTACTGCTGCTACTGCTACTGCTACTGCTACTGCTACTGCTGCTACTGCTACTGCTACTGCTACTGCTGCTGCTACTGCTGCTGCTGCTACTGCTGCTACTGCTACTGCAGTGCTACTACTGTAGTAGTAGCACTGCAGTAGCACTGCTACTACTGCTGTTGCTACTACTGCTGTTACTGCTGCTATACTGCACTACTGTTACTGCTACTTCTACTCCTGCTACTTCTGCTACTGCTACTACTTCTGATACTGCTACTACTACTAGTGCTGCTACTACTACTGCTACTGCTACTCCAGCTACTGCTGCTGTTACTACTGTCGAAGTTGGAAATCAGAATCAGAATAGTTTTTTATTGCCATTGTTTGAGAACAGGTTCACAAACTAGGAAGTTGAACCAGGTCTTGGGGTAAATTGAACCCCCAGATTTAAAGGAGAAATTGACACTAAACATCATTTTTTTTGTTTGTTTACATTTTAAGGTTTCCCATGTTAAAGGGGGGGGGGGGGTATTATGCAAAATGGACTTTTATGTTATTATGTCATTCCCTCATTAAAAACATGCCTGAAGTGTTGCTTTGGCACATTCACGTATTTTTGAGTAATCTGTAAAAACTCTGATGGCGGCCATTTTAGGGATAGGTTTGCCTGAGTCCTCCTAGGAACGCCCCCACCTCCTGGAGACGCCTCCGAGCTTTCGTCACCAGCCGAGTAACCGACCACTGCTCCTCAGCAGAACCCCCTCCCCACTGATGCCACAGACAGCGTGTGGAGGGGGCGTGTCAGAAAGACTCAGAGGTTCTTAAAGAGACAGAGGCCTATTTCAAGACATTCACTACAGCCATTTTGAGAGAGACATTTTATACAAGGCAGTTATTCTAATTTACTGCATTTACAGACCAACAGAAGGTTTGGTCATCATTGTAGTGTGATATAGACTGGTGCTGTGTGATTGAAAAAAGCATCATACCCCCTCTTTAATGTCTTGATTTCTGGCACCACTAGTTCTGTCCTTGGCACATATTCTATAAGAAAGGCTCAAAGCATTATACATTGAAGTAATCTTATTAGTTCATGACGCTTGGCCTTGATCTCTTCAGCTTTTATGTTACAGTTGAACAAATGAAAATAACTCCCCGATTTCCTCACTACTACTACTACCAGTTAGCTACTACTGCTACTACTTGTACTAGTACTGCTGCTTCTTCTACTCCTGCCTCTGTCTTCTCGACGTGGGCAGGTGGGCGGTGTCTGCACATCCTATGGATTTTATGCTGATCCGGGCCCTGGGGTTTTACTAAGTAGCGATGGGAGTTTGGGCTTTTTTGTGGAGCTGGATCATCTTAATCCTCCAGCAGGTGATTCTGACCATTAGCCTGACTGTCCACCGCTGCTTACGGCTCGCCCAGCGGCATCGAGGGATGACGGGGACAGAGAACATTTCATATCTACTCGACTACAGATACGGTGAAATATTACTCTGATAAAAGACAGTGTGTATCTAAATATTGTGCATTTCCTTCCAGTCGAACCAGGAAGTCTAAATAAGCACAGAGTTGTTTGGCCTTCCACAACGTTCATGTCTCAGCTCTATGAACTCCGGCTGAGTCGTGCTTTTAATTGACTCAAGTGAACAGTCGGGATGTGTGGGAGGATCTGTGAGAGCTAAAAACCCATTTAGAGAGATTTCCTCAACTGCCTACAACTTTCAGTAATTCACGTAGTGCAGTTCAAGTTAAAGCACTGACGTGTTGGGGGTAGAAAATACCAGAAAATATCAATAAAGGTACAAATATGTAGCTTCATGCCGAAAATGGTGGTTAGCATGGCGTCTGCGTTCCATTACTATATTTCTTTAGCATTGGCCATCAAGCATCGCAAATTATGAACGATCCAGATGTTTTCAGCTTCATCAACCACATGTAGGTGAGGGCAAAGCCTAGACATAATTATTAATAGACCATCATTCCTCACTCCTCACCGTTTACCACAATGACCACGTTCGAGGGGGGAGTCATGGCGGATTTACAGACTCCTCCTCCCCAGTTCTGATGAAGCATGTTCCTAAAAGGTCATCAAGGCGGGATCTTCACTGTAGACTCGGCCCTTGCCTGACATGTAGCTCAGTCACAGCCTCGCAGCTCCAATGCTAACAGTCCGGCCCTCATTAGTACGAGATTTCTAAAAATATTCTTACGAAAACCAGCCTGGTCCCTTTTAATTGTGCCTAACCCAGTGTTATCACAGGAGCAATATCTAACTGTAGAAAGTTTTAACATAGGGACAGGGCTTTACAGTTGTTTAGAACCTGTCTAAAGTCCAATGCTGTGCAATGTAAAACTAGCATGTTCGAGCTGCCACTATATGGAGGTACTACAGCAATGGCGGCCAATGGCGTCGTGAATCTCTGCTACAAGTGGCTATTGGGTCAAAGCCCCATTAGAAATTGTTGATGAATGTACAGACCTTTTGTTATTTTACTTTAAATACTAATGAAGTCACTTTTCCACTGGCAGAAACTAAAGCCCAGTGCCTGGTCAACAGCCTTTACTACTAACATGCAGGTCATACGGATTTAATATTTCACAAGGGGGATTTGACTGATATTAGCATTTGGACACTGTTAGCCCAACTTTAAAGAGGGGGTATTATGCTTTTTTTCAATCTCATAGCACCAGTCTATATCACACTACAATGATGACCAAACCTTCTGTTGGTCTGTAAATGCAGTAAATTAAAATAACTGCCTTGTATAAAATGTCTCTCTCAAAATGGCTGTAGTGAATGTCTTGAAATAGGCCTCTGTCTCTTTAAGAACCTCTGAGCCTTTAGACACGCCCCCTCCACACACTGTCTGTGGCATCAGTGGGGAGGGGGTTCTGCTGAGGAGCAGTGGTTGGTTACTCGGCTGGTGACGAAAGCTCGGAGGCGTCTCCAGGAGGTGGGGGCGTTCCTAGGAGGACTCAGGCAAACCTATCCCTAAAATGGCCGCCATCAGAGTTTTTACAGATGACTCAAAAATACGTGAATGTGCCAAGGCAACACTTCAGGCATGTTTTAATGGGGGAATGACATAACATGATGGAAAGCTTGAAAAAGTCAATTTTGCATAATACCCCCCCTTTAACTGGTGTCAGCATAACATTTTCATGTTTCTTACCTTCATAGTTGCTTCTTTCCTGTATTATTTGCCTTGGCTCCTCTAAATAATTCCATAACCCTCACCAGAAGGCAGCATGTGTTCTGTACAGCATGCATATCTGTGGGGGCGCTGCCCACAACAACTGCAGTTGTGTAGTGTAGTGGAAACACAAGTGTGTACTGAGTAGAGTCAATACGTGACAAGGCGAGTACATAGAACACGACGTGTGCGGGAGAGCAGAAGTGGAAAGGTGTATAAAAGTGTCCTCTGAGGTAAATGCTATATCATATTCAGTCAAGTGTTTGTAAGGCGGACATGCATCCAGTGGCCACTAAACATCATCTTATGATATTTTAATGATAAAGAAACCAAATAAATTATGTATAAAGTCCATGAAAAGGACATAACACACCTCACCATACAGTTTTGCACCCTGGCTTCACCATTCATTGGATAGGGGATAGAACGTTCAATTTAAACTGGTCTGAGATTCGACGGTGAGCAAAATGTACACATTTGTGGACACAGGACCAGATAGCTAAAGGCAGTTCTATGATTTCTATGTGTTGAATTATTTTTTTTATGGGTTTTCACTACTGATGGAACCATCTTCATTGTTACTAAAAACCCTGAAAACAATTGGTCCTGGATCATCCTAGAGGCCGCTGGGATGGACAATAAAGGCGCTATAACCACTCACACAGCCGCCGGGCAAGTAAAACAATCTAATATGCAATAATATTTTTTTTTTTCCCTCCATCATTTAAAATCTACCACTACAGCAACTTGAACTTCAATACTTCTGCTATCATTGTTAATAATAATATTTACTAGTACTACTCTAAATGACAAATTGTATACTACAACAATTCCTACAACTACAACTTAAGGCTAAAAAATTGTGGGGAAAATATGAAATTACATGTTTTCTGATAAGTATTGATGTTTTAATATCTATCAGCCCTGAAAAAACAGATAACTGACTTTTCCCCATGTTTCCTGAAAGCCTCCTCTGCTCAGACGCTTCTGTGACTCGTCCTGGGCGTCACCTCCCTGTCTCTCGGTAACAGCATCACGTTATGGCCCGCAGCTCTGTTTACACCCCCCCCCCCCATCACACTCTCGTTACTGCCGCTGCCATGGCGACTGATGAGGGTAAGGCCACAAAGCATCATGGGAAAAAGGCACAAAGCCGCAGAGCGTGGCACGACCTCAGCGCGAGGAGAGTCCAGTCAGGGCTGATTCCACTGTTACTACTACTACTACTACTACTACTACTGTGTATTCTGTACCTTTGTGTAGAGGTGGTCTGTCGTGAAGTAAATCTAACTACAGTACTGTAATTTAATTGAGTAGTTTTTGTATTGAGAACTTACTTTACTCCACTATATTTGAAATATAACACTTTCTATTCCACTATATTTCTGTTCTACTTCCGCTACTACTACTACTACTACTACTACTGGTACCACTACTACTACTACAGCTACTACTACTACTACTACTGGTACCACTACTACTACAGCTACTACTACTACTACTACTACTACTACTGTTACTACTACTACTACAGCTACTACTACTACTACTACTACTACTGTTACTACTACTACTACAGCTACTACTACTACTACTACTACTGCTACTACTACTACTACTACTACTACTACTACTACTGTTACTACTACTACTACAGCTACTACTACTACTACTACTACTACTGTTACTTCTACTACTACAGCTACTACTACTACTACTACTACTGCTACTACTACTACTACTACTACTACTACTACTACTGCTACTACTACTACTACTACTACTACTACTACTACTGTTACTACTACTACTACTGCTACTACTACTACTACTGTTTCTACTACTACTACTACTACGGCTACTACTACTACTGCTACTACTACAGCTACTACTACAGCTACTACTACTACTACTACTACTACTACAGCTACTGCTACAGTTTGGTTTTGGTCCATTTGAAAAGCCAAATAATGCACACTCTGTGAACTGTAGGTGGCGCTGTGCAGATGTTCTGTCAGATGAGAAAGGAAGAAGTTTTGTCCCTGCCGTGTTGCCGTACAGAGGGTGAATTCGGGGACGATTTTTGTGTTTTTGAAGATGCAAAGTTATTTCACTACTGCTCAAAAGGTTGGGGTCAATCAGGCAATGTCATGTTTTTCATGAAACAAGAACAGAGTTTGAGAAAAACGTTCCCTTTTTGAGAGTATAATGGAACTCACGAGTGTTGATATTTAACTATCTTCATAAAGAAAGGGCTGTTGTGTAGCTTCTATAATCAGCACAGCAGTTTTCAGCTGTGCTCACGTAATTGCACCAGGGTTTTCTAATCATCAATTAGCCGTGAACACAATGTACCGTGAGAATACTGGAGACGTGACTGCTGGAAATGTACTTTACACCTCTGGTATTTCATTAAAAATCACCAAGAGTCATTCACCACATTCACATCGTCGAGGCCAGGGAGTCTCGACTGGTATAACACTGGGGCCCATCATTATATAAGATGACAAGCCGCGACCCAAACCAGAAACTATAATGTCATAAATTATGTTAAATACTAGAATATTCCACAAATCATAGTTGAAAATGCTTTAAACTTAAATTATGGTTCCTCAAAACGAGTTATTATAACAGTCCATATACTGAAGGAAGTGTTTCCTGGTGAAGGCGACCGACGACGGCCCTGTCCACACGAAGGACCGAACGCAAAGATATTTTATACGAGCGTCTGTAAACAAACATTTTCCAAACTCTGTTCCAGAGCGGAAAGATCTCAAAACGCCGTTTACGTGGCTCCGTTGTTACGACGTCTCCGCAACTTTTACTAAAACGATGACATCACAGCTCCAGAGTCTGTGATCCATAATCTACTGACCTTATAATGAGTTTTCCTCATGGATCTATGATGGTTTGACTCCGCCCCTCTTGCTCCACTGCCGTCCACAAGCCACAGGTGACAAGTAGAAAAACACAAGTCAGTCTGTGTTTTTGGACTGACAGGAAAAGTCACTGACAGGTTTTTACGTCTGAAGAATAAACTCTCCTCCTCGTCTCTTCTGTAGATCCTAAATCCTTCAATCACTTTCATTTTCACTGTTTACATTCCACATAAGTTTACTGCACATTCGCCTCTAGATCTTGTTCTATCATCTGAGCGTCAGATTGCAAAGTCAATCGACAATGTATCTTAACCAAAAAAGACAATACAAATGACTGCTGTGCAGGAAAATCTAAGCAGCATCAAAAAATAAACATTTGTTACAAAAACATCAGGGCATTAGCTCATATATACAGATAATTTTTCACATAGTTTTAAGGCACTTTTACATTCTAGAATTTTGAGAGACTTATACAAGGACATCAGTTCATTTTTAAAAGGAACAAAATTGGGATTTACATTCAGAAATCTACATCTATGTAAATAAAATTTACTCAGAATTATCAAATTATTATACATATATTCTATAAAGTATTCGATAAAGTCTGAAATGGCTCACTTTTGACCCATTTTTTGGGTCCCGACCCACCAGCTGTATTTCTGATGAATAAAAAGTGTTCTTCTTTCAGAAATAAGGACATTTACTTATATTATATTCTACTTTGAAACATCCTCCACTAAATCCTCCTGGTCCGGTTGACAAAGTTTGACATTTTAATACATACAGTTGTAAAGGTTTAAAATGTCATGCATCGCTCACTACGTTCATACACAGAATAGCTGAAGTGTCTTGCCCAAGGACACGAGGCAGTATGGACTGGTCAGAGCTGGGATGGAACTTCTGGGTTTGGGCTTGAGCCACTGTTGCCCCTGTGCTAGACGATTACTTCAACTACTACCACAGTTACTACTACTGATACTACTACTACTACTACACTACTACTACTTCTGGCATTTATGTTTGAGTAGGTTGTTTAATTATTCATTTAGACCAGGGGGAGGCAAGTTTTCTTGGCGGAGGCCGATTTTCTTTATTGTAAACAGACCGAGGGCCGACACCGCTGATATTTAGCCCAAAGTAAAGCTGGAAAAAATACCATCATGAGATAAATGACTTAAAATTGCTTGAATTAAAGTTCTTTTATTTTAGAGAGGAAACAAAGTGATGGATACAGTGGGTAGAATAGTCTGTAAGGAGGTCAGGTCTTCAGGTATAGGCAAAAAAAGGGATCGAGGCTCCGATACCGGGTTAAAAGTCCTTTAATGAATGGACATGCCAGGCCTCGGGTTTTTCCCTTTTTTGCCTAAAGTTCTTCTATGTTGAATTTGAGTTGGTTTGAACTAATCCAAGATACAAATGCTACAGCGCCAACGGAACAAGAATAAAACCCTCTTGTTTTTCTCTAAAAATTACACAAAATTATCTGAATTAAGAGAATAACTACTACTAGAGGTTTTATCTAATCTAAGACCAGACCAAATCTACTCAATCCTTAGATTTAATATCTTAATTCAAGTAGATTTATGTGATTTCTTCCGTAAAACGATTATTCTCTTTCCTGTGCACTTCTTTCAAATGCCAGTGTTATGACCTCACTGGGTGCATTGACAGTATTTCTACCTTTTTTTCCTCCCATTTAACTCTAATAATGTTAAAAGTACTCTGTGATTTGTGTAATAGTGTTTCTCAAAATCATTTTGAGGGCCAGAGGTTCTGTGCCAGAGGGCCGGATTTGGCCCCCGGGCCTGACGTTGCCTACCCCTGATCTAGACAGACAGATACTGTGTCATTG
>NC_136852.1:2461166-2761166 GCF_951799975.1 Gobius niger | reverse complement strand
TACTACTGCGACTACTTCGACTACGACAACGACTTCACTATGATGACAGCGACTACTACTACGACTACGACGACGACTACAACTTCTACTACGATGACAGCGACTACTACTACGACTACTACTATTAATACTACGACTACTGCTGCTACGACTCCTTTCAGTCTCATGAACTACTTTTAATATCGTTTTAGTTTGATTTCAGCAGAAATACTTCATCGGCTAAAAGGATTACTTTGTCTCTGCAGTAAATACTACGAGAAGGAGGCGCTGATGCACGACCCGGTGTACGGCTCCATCCTGGCGGCGCTTCTGGGTGAGGACGGTTCAGCGTCGGAACCGAGCGCTCTCTGATACTCGCTCCTGACTGTCATGAATGTTTCTGTCCCGTCAGTGGGCCCCTGTGCGCTGGAATACACCAAACTGAAGACCTCGGACCACTTCTGGACCGACCCCTCGGCCAACGAGCTCGTCCAGAGACACCGCATCCACGGAGCGCACCGCAGCCAGGAGGCCACCCAGGGGAGGAGGCCCGCGCTGGGG
This sequence comes from Gobius niger, assembly GCF_951799975.1. NCBI lineage: Eukaryota > Metazoa > Chordata > Actinopteri > Gobiiformes > Gobiidae > Gobius > Gobius niger. Next base: position 2,760,626 of record NC_136852.1, on the reverse strand, counting down.
GTACGTGTCCGCGAGCACCCACAGGTCCGGAGGAAAACGCACTTGTATCGGACAAGTAAAAATAATGTCAACCAGGGGTCTCATTTATAAAGCTCTCGTTTATAAAGCTAACATTCATAAAGCTAACATTTATAAAGCTAACATTTATAAAGCTCTCAGTTATAAAGCTCTCAGTTATAAAGCTCTCATTTATAAAGCTTACATTTATAAAGCTCTCATTTATAAAGCTAACATTTATAAAGCTAACATTTATAAAGCTCTCGTTTATAAAGCTAACATTTATAAAGCTCTCGTTTATAAAGCTAACATTTATAAAGCTAACATTTATAAAGCTCTCATTTATAAAGCTCTCAGTTATAAAGCTCTCAGTTATAAAGCTCTCATTTATAAAGCTTACATTTATAAAGCTCTCATTTATAAAGCTAACATTTCTAAAGTTCTCATTTCTAAAGTTCTCATTTATAAAGCTAACATTTATAAAGCTAACATTTATAAAGCTAACATTTCTAAAGTTCTCATTTCTAAAGTTCTCATTTCTAAAGTTCTCATTTATAAAGCTACCATTTATAAAGCTCTCATTTATAAAGCTCTCGTTTATAAAGCTAACATTTATAAAGCTAACATTTATAAAGCTACCATTTATAAAGCTAACATTTATAAAGCTCTCATTTATAAAGCTAACATTTAGAAATCTAACATTTATAAAGCTCTCGTTTATAAAGCTAACATTTATAAAGCTAACATTTATAAAGCTCTCGTTTATAAAGCTAACATTTATAAAGCTAACATTTATAAAGCTACCATTTATAAAGCTAACATTTATAAAGCTCTCATTTATAAAGCTAACATTTAGAAATCTAACATTTATAAAGCTCTCGTTTATAAAGCTAACATTTATAAAGCTAACATTTATAAAGCTCTCATTTATAAAGCTAACATTTATAAAGCTACCATTTATAAAGCTAACATTTATAAAGCTCTCATTTATAAAGCTAACATTTAGAAATCTAACATTTATAAAGCTCTCGTTTATAAAGCTAACATTTATAAAGCTAACATTTATAAAGCTAACATTTATAAAGCTAACATTTATAAAGCTAACATTTATAAAGCTAACATTTATAAAGCTAACATTTATAAAGCTCTCATTTATAAAGCTAACATTTATAAAGCTAACATTTATAAAGCTAACATTTATAAAGCTAACATTTAGAAATCTAACATTTATAAAGCTCTCGTTTATAAAGCTAACATTTATAAAGCTAACATTTATGAAGCTCTCATTTCTAAAGTTCTCATTTCTAAAGTTCTCATTTCTAAAGTTCTCATTTCTAAAGTTCTCATTTCTAAAGTTCTCATTTATAAAGCTCTCATTTATAAAGCTCTCATTTATAAAGCTTTCATTTCTAAAGTTCTCATTTATAAAGTTCTCATTTCTAAAGTTCTCATTTATAAAGCTCTCATTTATAAAGCTCTCGTACAAAAGGAGGCCAAACGAACTGTTCTGCGCTATTTGGTGTGTTTATAGAAATCAACCATTCAACCATAGGCTCTGTGTAAAGCTTTTCAATCTTTCGTTTCTATATGTCTGTGTAGGCTCTCAGTCGTACAGGAGTTGTCCATCTTCAGTGAAGGTTCTTGAGTCGCATTCTGTACTCTGTAGTTGAAGGGTCGACTTTACAAACGCTCATGTACGCTCAAGAACACTCCTGCACGGACACGAGTGAGAAGCGGGAGGGATCCCAACAGAACCGTTTTAAACATTGTCTGACCAATGGCTGCTCCGCTTCATGACCAAGACACTAGAAGCCGCCATTGCTCCGCCATTGCTGTAGTACCTCCAAATAGCCGCTAGTCCCCCATTAGAAATCATTACACTTTAGACACGTTAAAAACAATTTTAAAGCCTCGTGCCTAATTTTTGGGAATTTGCTACAGCTCGATATTCCTCCTGTGATAACTCTGGGTTAGGCGCAAATAAAGGGACCAGGCTGGTTTTCGTAAGAAACATTTTAAAAATCTCGTACTAATGAGGGCCAGACTGTTAGCATCGGAGCTGCGCGGCTACGACTGAACTACACGTCATGCGAGGGCGGAGTCTACATTGAAGGTCCCGCCCTTATGCCCTTTTTCGGAACATGCTTTGTCAGAGCTGGGGAGGAGGAGTCTGTAAACCCGCCATGACTTCCCCCTTGAACGTGGTCGTTGTGGCAAACGGGGAGGAGTGAGGAGGAGACGTCTATTATTTTGTACAGTCTATGAGTCTGACCACCTGCAGAGGCCGCGCTGAGGGCGGGTCCAAGGAACAAATCCATTCAGAGATGCTGCGTAATCATCACCTCTCGCTCTCTCTCACCACCCGGACACTGACCTCTCCTCATTCACGCCGCCTGAAGCGAAGCGCTGCCTCATCCTGAAACCCAGACTGCACGTACAGCGAGCTAAAGAAACGGTATCTGAGAGATTTAAAGCGTCTAAAAGGCTCTGCTTTAAGCCTAAAAGTCTAGTTTCAAGAAAGTTTAACAGTGCTTATTACATTAAAAAAAAAATACAGACAAAGCCTTATCAAAAGTGCAGCTTTTCACATCAAAGTAAAGAAACTATAACGATGTGTTGTTGATCGTTTCTAGGGTATTACATGTACTATTTATAGCTCCAGAAACGAAGAATATTTTTGAACAAGATAATCCGTCTATATGAGGAAAATTGTCCTCAGTTTGTTTCCTTCCAGTGAGCTTTCCCTTTCAGATTTGGGAAAATGCCTCAGACAGTGATCATTGTTAAATTCATAAAACTGCGGCGAAAGTGAATCTATTGTAATCTGCACCAGGAGCCCCATAACGCATTGTGCCATTGTGCGGAGGTATCCGGACACGGCTTATGCTGGTGGTGGCGCTGCAGCCGCACTATGGGGCGACTCGTTACATTCTCCCCCAACCCAAAGTCCCACATCAGCATTTCAGCTAAAACGCTAACGTTAGCTTACTGCTATAGAGCTGTGGAGACGGTCACGCTAACATTAGCTTACTGCTATAGAGCTGTGGAGACGGTCACGCTAACGTTAGCTTCCTGCTATAGAGCTGTGGGAGACGGTCACGCAGGAGAGTCAGAGGTTCGAAGTCTTGCTGCTTTAGAGACACTTTTTCCTGCACGTTCCACAAACAGGAAAACTGTCTCTATCAACTGTCCTTCAGCTTCTTAAAATACACAAACATGTCCAGACTTCAGGCTCGGTCTCTGAGGCTGATCCTGCGCTGTCGTGTCGGACATGATTCCAGCTTCGAGAAAGTTTAGTTTTGGTTGTAGCTACAGAGGCGCCTGCGCCAGCTTCAGCAGAGGAGACGGCGCCTCATGAGGCTCATTTTGCCTAAACCGCGGGCGCCGTAATCCACCGCGGTAAAATATTTTTTCAAAAACAAGACGGTAATTATTATTGTCAACATTTTTACCGGGGTTTACCGCTACACCGGTAACCGTGACATCCCTAGTCCTTATATGGTGAAATGGAGGCGTGCAGAGGGCGGGGCCTCCAGGTGGAATCGGACAGAGGGTTTCATAATTCCCTTTTTTTTCTCCGTACGTGAAGTTTGAGTTTCGCTCCTACGGACTCTTATAGGCGGAGTCTCACGCACAGTTCTTTCAATGACACCCCCGCCGCATCTGGGGTTTCTGCAGTCGGTCAGCAACCCCAGATCTCAGTCTTTGAGCTCATAGTGTTGCTGAACCTCGTCCAAAACACCAGTAAACTGTGCCGCGAAACAAGACTGAAAGTGAGAATCAGCTGAGAGGCCGAGGGAGCCGTCCATGTATCTTAACACGGTTCTTTTGTTCCTATTTTAGGCCTCATTTAAAATTAACTCTCCCTTTTTCATTCTGCCACTTCTTAATAATTTACCAGTGCAGTTTTGTCATCGAGAAGTTGAAATTCGCCCAAGAAAATGTGCCCGACTAAACGATAACTTCTCTCCAAAGAAGTGCCTTTATGTAACCTCCCCAAGATTTCTCAGTCCTGGCCTGAGTTTGCAGAGTTTGCTCGTCAGTGGGTGGAAGCCTTTTCTCGCTGTGTGGGTCGAGTTGCGAAAAGTTCTTTGTAAAGGTTTTTTTTTTTTTTCTCCTCTTCCGCGTTATTTCTCCTCCAGATTCGAAAGCGGCAGTCGAGCGGCAGCATGTCGGAGGACCGGTTCGCGGCGTCGGCGAGAGAGTACGTGGAGTCGCTGCATCAGAACTCCAGGACGCACCTCCTCTACGGGAAGAACAACGTGCTGGTGCAACCGGTGAGGACAGGCGGAGGTGGAGGGAGGCGGAGGCGGAGGTGGAGGTGGAGGTGGAGGGAGGTGGAGGTGGAGGTGGAGGTGGAGGTGGAGGTGGAGGTGGAGGGAGGTGGAGGTGGAGGCGGTGTGGGTGTGTGCAGAGGAGGGACCGGGGAGAAGGTGCTGAGGTTAGAGACAGACAGGTTAGTCGAGGTGAGATCAGTGGATGTAGAGGAGCAGATGGAGCCATTTTTGGCAGTAGTTTGAGTATCATTATTTAGAATCAGAGGTGTTTGAGTGGCCAAAATATACTCTTAATATACTTTTAAAAATATGTAAAATTGTGGATTGCACCTTCAGTTTTCGTTGCATCACAATGTATTACAATGACGTAGATCTTTATTTGCTCCGTTTGAAACGTAAATGCATAATTAGGGCAAAAAGATCTATTTGATTTAAACATGGAGTTGTTGAGTCAAATTGATTCATATTTTCAGAAGATTGATTCATTTAGATTTTTTGATAAATAAAATACAAAATACAATCACGGTGTTTTATCATGCTGAATAGTGTTGCTGTTTACATGTTCATTTCGACTAAGAGTTACCTCTTGTTGTTTCATGAGCTCAGTCCAAATACAGTATTTGTAATTTGTTTTCAAATCAATGACAAACTTTTAAGTTTTTTACAGTGATTGTGTTTTTCAAGGTTTGTTGATGTTCTTTACCTAAAAACTATGAACATGTATTTTTATATTTACAGTCAACAGTCATTCTGTGAGGGAAAAAAATCGGAAATCGATTTTTTTACTATAGGCTATATATATATATATCTAAGATTTTTTGGGGGATGAAATTTACCCAGCTCTACACGTAATACTGTCGTGAGTAACACCACATGGCATTAAAAGTCCTTTATTATTATGCCAAAATGAAGGCCTTAAAGGAATAGGCCACCGTTTTTACATACTGAGATATGTTCTTACCTCACTTTAGTCGTGTTAATATATCCCCGTCTGGTCTTTGTCCGTGCGCTCTGTCACGCAAACGCAGCACATACGCAGCCTCCCAGTAACTCCTAAAGGTTATTGACGGAAGTGAGCGGGGGAAGTCTTTAGGAGTTACTGCGCGGACGTTTTGCTCCTCGTATCATTACGCCACACAATATAGTCCCCCTTTTTATCTGCTTATAAAATCGACATGTTACATTTCTGTGTAAATATACTTCGCATGAAAACACTTCACGTAACTTTATTTAAATAGGGAACACGTGGAAGAGCTTGGTAGCTTCTATCGTGAGCTTTTTTAGAGCTATATGACATGTGGGAGAGGCTGCGTATGTGCTCCGTTTGCGTGACAGAGCGCACGGACAAAGACCAGACGGGGATATATTAACTCGACTAAAGTGAGGTAAGAACATATCTCAGTAAGTAAAAACGGTGGCCTATTCCTTTAAAAGTCATTAAAAGGCTCCCAGCTCTTAGAGCCTGAACACACTCAAAGACATTTACAGTAAAGTCAGACTGAGGCGAGTGAGAGGAGACTGAGCAGAGTTTTAAAATGTTAAAATTAAGTATTTTCCTCCCCTACATGTTCCTCCATGTCCTAATGTGTAGAAGCTCAGACCTGTTCACCACAACTGCCTCACAAAGCTGTTACTTCAGGTCTGAAGTGCCGTCATGCACGAGCTTAATATAGAAGCTGCAGATACGCATATGACCTGAGGTGGCAGTAGTGAGTATAAAAATGACCAACTTGCATCTTGTCTCTTTAAACCCGCAGAGGCGCTGGACACTTCCTACTATAAACACTCTAACAACAAGTCAAATGGATTTAACTGATCAGAAAATCATTTTAGTTGTGCAGAAGTTTAGAAATAATTGAGAATGAAATTGCAGATTATTTGAATTGTGGGAAAGTTTAAAAGCTGCTCTGATTCCGCAGAATTTGCTTGATTTTGCATGAATAGTTACGATCGCTACATAGGGACTGAGGAATATATAATCCTTCGCTCAAAATTCACCTCATTCCCGTTTGACTGAGTATTTACAAATCTTACAAAATGAAATAATCCAAGACTTTTTGCATCTGTGGAATTTAAACATATTGTAATGGCCTTAAAAAGCATTAGGCTTGACGTGCTGCCACCTGTCGATATTGAACATGTTTTACTCGGTGGTTCTCAGTCTCGTGTCATCTGGTCTATTTAAAACGCTGCCTCCTGATTCCTGTGACTGTGGGCGGTGTGACTGGTCCGACTGTTATGAAATTCATTTTGTCTTTGGCGTCTTCAGCACGAGTTTGTAAGATCAGAGCTTCCCGTCTCATCTTGTTTGGCAGAACAACCCGGATGGGGCTGATCCTCTGCCCACAGCCTGTTCTGAACACGCTCCTGATCAAACACAGCTCTGGAGGCGTCATTCAGAAACGCTTCAGTCAACACGCACATCAAAAGTTTCAAAAGCCCCTTAACTCCCAGCTGAACCGAGAGCATTTTCTCCAGTTTGGCTTTACCCCAATCCAAAAGCTTCTGGAAAAAAGGTGTGAAAATAGCAACAAAACTGAGACGAAAACGATGATGAAGATGTGACAAAAAAGTGAGAAAACTTTGACAAAATATTTATGAAAAAGTGGCAAAAATGACCAAAAAAAATGACAAAAATGTGATAGAAAATTGACAAAAAGTTGACGAAAAAATGACAAAAATGTGACATAAAAATTACAAAAATGTGATAAAAAAGTTACAAAAAATGATAAAAATTTGAAAAAATAAATTTCTAAAAATTGACGAAAAAATTACAAAAATGTGAAAAAAAAATGACAAAAATGTGACAAAAAAATGACAAAAATGTGATAAAAAAGTTACAAAAATGATAAAAATTTGACAAAAAAATGACAAAATATTGACGAAAAAATGACAAAAAATAACAAAAATGTGATAGAAAATTGACAAAAAGTTGACGAAAAAATAACAAAAATGTGACAAAAAAATGACAAAAATGTGACAAAAAAGTTACAAAAAATGATAAAAAATTGACAAAAAAATTACAAAAAATTGACGAAAAAATGACAAAAAAATTACAAAAATGTGATAGAAAATTGACGAAAAAATGACAAAAAAATTACAAAAATGTGATAGAAAATTGACAAAAAGTTGACGAAAAAATAACAAAAATGTGACAAAAAATGACAAAAATGTGACAAAAAAATGACAAAAATGTGATAAAAAAGTTACAAAAAATGATAAAAAATGGACAAAAAAATTACAAAAAATTGACGAAAAAATGACAAAAAAATGACAAAAATGTGACAAAAAATGACAAAAATGTGACAAAAAAATGACAAAAATGTGATAGAAAATTGACAAAAAGTTGATGACGAAATGACCCAAAAAAAGTGACAAAAAATTACAAAAAAGTGACAAAAATGTGACAAACATTTGATACAAATGTGACCAAAAAATAACAAAAATTAGACCAAAAAATTACCCCAAAAATTACAAAAATGTGACCAAAAAATTACAAAAATGTGACAAAAAAATTACAAAAATGTGACAAAAAATGTGATAAAAAAAGTTACAAAAAAAAGATAAAAATTTGACCCAAAAAATTACAAACATTTGACGAAAAATTACAAAAAAGTTACAAAAAAGTTATAAAAATGAGTTGAATACCCAACAAAAAAATGATGGGAAAAAAATTTGAAGACGTGAGGAAAAAGATCCTCTCGGTTCAGGCGGGAGTTAAGAGGTTAAAGTATCTGGTACTTTCTTTCTGAGTACTTGACTTCATTTTTCTTGAGTAAAAGTACTGGTCATGTATTACTTCGGTAAAACCTAAGAGTTTCACTCGACGAGGAAGCCGCAAAGTTATTTTTCATGACGCTTATTTTAACATATTTCTACTTTCTTCTTTGAATACTCACTACGTGGAAGTGGAAGCTAGAATTCACTGTTCTATCGTGTGTCATCCCCACAGCTGCCTCTAGAGGGAGCTCCAAGCCCAGTGTGTAACCCTGTCTTACTGTCTTTCCCGAACATAGACACTAATTCAAACCATAAAACGTGAAATATCAAGGCTGAGGTGCCAAACGAACGTGTTAAGCCTCAATTATGCAGGATTATGCACTTTAAAAGCCTGAATAGTACATGTTCTTAGAAACAGCCACATTATGTAACGCGGAGAGACAGAGTTGTGCCAAAGGGATCCATTCAATTGAAACAGATCCACAGGAAAAATTCAAATCCGACAGGTTTGTGGCACATTTCGTTTTATGAAGCGAGCTAAGCGGCCGTTAGCGTCGAAAGGAAGATTCATGGGATTCGTTATGAAACATTGGAGCGGCTCATTCGAGTCCGTTTCCATCTTTGCGTCCACAAACTTGATTTTTGTGTTTCCAGAAGAAGGAGATGGAGGTGCTGAGGGGGTACCTGTCCCTGCATCAGTCGGGGGAGAACCTCACGCTGAAGTGGACCCCGAACCAGCTCATCAACGGGACGCTGGGAGACTGCGACCTGGAGAAGAGGTGCGCACTTTAACCCCTTCACCAAACACAGCTTTACCCAAATCGAAAACGCTTACAGGCCAGTGTCACGCCTCATTTGAAAAGCTGAGACCTACACAACAGGTCGAAGAATTTTCCTCGCGTTGTTGTCACGTTTTCATCTTGTTTTTATCACTTTTTTGTTGCCAGTGTCACGGCTTATTTTGTCGCCTGTTTTGCTGTGTTTTTGTTGCTTTTTTGTTGCTTTGTCATCCTTTTTTGTTGCCTCTTTTGCTGCTTGTTTTGTCGCAATTTTGGTTGTGTTTTAGTTGCTTTTTTGTTGCTTCATTATCCTTTTTGTTGTCTGTTTTGCTGCTTATTTCGTAACCATTTTGTTGCTTTTTCATCGCTTTTTTTTGCCTGCTTTGTTGCCTTTTTTGCTGTGTTTTTGTTGCTTTTTTGTTGCTTTGTCATCCTTTTTTGCTGTGTTTTTGTCGCCTGTTTGGTTGTGTTTTTGTTGCGTTTTTGTTGCTTCATCATCCTTTTTGTTGTCTGTTTTGCCGTGTTTTTGTCGCCTGTTTTGCCGTGTTTTTGTCGCCTGTTTTGCCGTGTTTTTGTCGCCTGTTTGGTTGTGTTTTTGTTGCTTTTTTGTTGCTTCATCATCCTTTTTGTTGTCTGTTTTGCTGCTTATTTTGTAACCATTTTGTTGCTTTTTCATCGCTTTTTTTGCCTGCTTTGTCGTCCTTTTTTGCTGTGTTTTTGTCGCCTGTTTTGTTCTGTGTTTGACGTGTTTTGTAGCCCTTATGTTGCTTTTTCATCGCTTTTTTGTTGTCTGTTTTGCGTTATTGTCCCTTTCTTTTGTTGTGTCTCTATTTTGACAAAAAAAATTTCAAGCAGCTTTAAGATTTGGGTAAAGCTGAACTGGAGAAAAAGTGCTTGGTTAACCCCTTAACTCCCGCCTGAACCGAGCACATTTTCTCCAGTTTGGCTTTACCCCAATCCAAACGCTTCTGGAAAAAAGGTGTGAAAATAGCAACAAAACTGAGAAGAAAAAAATTATGGAAATGTGACAAAAAAGTGACAAAAATTGATGAAAAAGTGGCAAAAATGTCACAAAAATGTCACAAGAAATTGACAAAAATGTCACAAAAATTTGATAAAAATTTGATAAAAAAAGGACAAAAAAATGTGACAAAAAATGACAAAAAATGTAACAAAAAATGTGACAAAAAATGACAAAAAAATGACACAAATTTGATTAAAAAAATGAAGAAAAAATTACAAAAATGTGACAAAATATGACAAAAATATGACAAAAAAATGACGAAAAATGTGACAAAAATGTGACAAAAAATGACAAAAAATGACAAAAAAAAATGACAAAAAATGTGACAAAAAAATGACAAAAAATGTGACAAAAAATGACAAAAAAATGACACAAATTTGATTAAAAAAATGACGAAAAAATGACAAAAATATGTCAAAAATGTGATAAAAATTTGACCAAGAAAATTACAAAAATTTGACAAGAAATGAAAAAAAAGTGATACAAAATGACACAAATTTGATTAAAAAAATTACCAAAAAAATGGCCTAAATGAGTTGAATACCCAACCAAAAATGAATGAAAAAAATCTGATGATGTGAGGAAAAAGATCCTCTCGGTTCAGGCGGGAGTTAAGAGGTTAAGGAGGTGAATGGACCAGTCACATGGTAACGGGACACTAAGCTGACATGTCTCTCTTGTGGTTGTAGTATTTACTGGGACTACGCGCTGACCGTTCCCCTGCGTCAGATCGTCTGCCTGCACTGCCACCAGAGACGTGAGTTCTCCGTCTTACACTCATGTTTACGAGGGTCACAGTGGACACGGCTGGACGGGAGGTTTCGTGTTGTGGACATGTGTGTTCCAGTCGTGAACACGCTGTGGTCGAGAGGTGTTTTTTTCTAACGCCCACTCTCTCATCGAGCTGTAACGTGCATTTCATCATCACTCCAAAATCCCCCCTTGTGGCCCTGTTCCTGACCGCAGATTGATTTTATTGTGGGCGGAGGCTTCAGGGAAATGGGGAATGTGTTGAAAAAAGAAAGGTTCCTTTTCCAGAACACCTGGCAAAAAAAAAAAAAATGCCTTTAAGTAAAGAAATTTAACCAGAAAAGGAACTAATAATAAACCTGAACAAGTGTCTCAACGAAAAAACTAACAAAAGTCTCAAAAAGACCAGCCACAGGTGAAAATAAAATGAAAAACCAGCCGCCCTGAGCAGGTGAGGTGCAGCAGTCACATCAGGCCTATGTGAGCGCGGAGATACAGCTCCATATGCACATGAGCAGGACGCATTTACTTAAAGTTTAGCCTGGGCCTGTTCAAGAGGCGACGCGAGGGCGAACAATTAAATCTGACCCGCATCTTATTTTCCATAAAAAAATGTTTTGGCATTATCCGCCACGACGCTCCGCTTTGCGTAGCTGTGTTTATGCGGCTCCATCACCTCAGAGCAGATGAAATGTAAACATGGCTCTGCAAACCGGGGAAAAACGGCTAAACTACTGAAGAATTATAAAATTTATACGAAGACAAGAGGCTGATCGTTGGACGGACTGGCAGATCTGACCAAACCAAAGCACAAGGACACTCGTGCGTCGTGTTTTCGGACTTTTTCACGGATCATCCTGGAGGAGCAGGACCTTCACGGTCCTCGGCAGGTGGACGTGTTTCCTTCTTTATCAGTACAAAGGCCTGATCAGTGACTTTAAGGTAAGAACTTTAGTTTGGGATGTGTTTACAAAGTGGGTGATGAAGCTGATGTAGCCTGAGTTTGGGGAAACTGCCCCGGGCTGGCACGAGTGTTCAACCGGTCAACACGTGTGTTAAACCTGCTGTCTTGACTCTAACTTAGCCAAATAATATCAGAACAATTCATTTGACAGGTAAATGTTTGCTTCCTTTCTCCTTTCACTCAATTTGATCTGCATTTGTGGGAAATATAAAGATACAAGCGCAGAGATGTTTGTTTGCGATGGTCGCAGTGAAGAGGCTGAAGCTGAATAAATGATCAGTGAACATGAGCATCATCCCATAATAAGAGCCTAAATCACTCAGTTTTTCATAAAGCACCAGGTCTGGCAGGAGCAGCGGCTCAGGTGCTTAGATAGGCCCCCCTCCCCTGTTCGAATGTGTCCCCCCCACCTACGAAACGCTTCTGACACCAATAAACGTTCCACGCATCGCCAGACACTTTCCTTTTCTTCTCTCCCGACTGGAAGACGCATCACTTCACCTGGACTATCAGCCAATCACAGCTCGCTGCACGCTGGTATCATCCTGTCTGAAACCTTTGCCACGGACTCACAACCCCCCTAATAACCACACACTCACATTCATACACCTTCAGATTAATACTCAATCATGCAGTTGTGACATCAATAAAGCGCAATCCATTAAAGATGGAGTGGGATTCTGACCCACTGTGAGCTTTACATACTGATCCACCACAGTTCCTAAATCAAGGAAGCCGATCTACTTCCGCACAACTAGCTTTACTGAGACTGGTTTAACATTTAGAACTTCCGTCGTCCTTCTGTTCTGGTTCTGGTCCCTGTGCTCACCCTCCGGTCTCTCCCCTGTGTGTTTTAGCGGACTGCGGAGGAACCCTGGTCCTGGTCAGTCAGGATGGCATTCAGCGGCCGCCCCTGCTCTTCCCTCCGGGGGGACACCTCCTGGCCTTCCTGTCCTGCCTGGAGACGGGGCTTCTGCCGCGGGGGCAGCTCGAGCCGCCGCTGTGGTCCCAGAAAGGAAAGGTACGGACCACAATCAGCCAGTGAAAGCTGTGGGTGGATGACGAGGTAAACATCACGTGACTGGTTCCGGAAGTCACATTCACATTCATTTGTAATAACCTGGACAGATTGGCACTAGTAGTTCATGTTCTGCAGCTTTTTTACCATGTTACCGTGTTATTCTCTCATCAAAAATATACCAGACGTCATGTTTGAGGGACTTACACATCTTTGAGTACTCTTAGAATTCCCCCCAGTGGTAGTTTTTAGCAAAGCTCCTCCAGAGGTCCTGCATATCCAGATTATGCTTTCCTCACCTCTCCGTCTCAGCTTAAGCTTCTCTTTGCGGAGTAAAACCCTCGCCATAGCTTCCCTACAGCCACATGAGTCTAGGTACTTATTGTGGTACTTGTTGTGGTGCTTACAGTGGTAAATACTAGTAATAATAGTGGTAATTCTAGGTACTTATTGTGGTACTTAAAGGATACTATAGTGAGAATTACAAGTTATATACTTCGAGATACAGTGGTGACTCTTAGTAATGAAGGTTGTACTTCTTGTTTTCCTTAATGCTGTTTTATGTTGTTTTATAGTCACACAATCCTAGAAATTACTTCTGTTTGTAGAAGTACCTCATTTACTACCTATGAATTGCTGCTGTAGCATCCTTGAATTGCCAGTAAGTACCATAGATGTATCAACTACTAGAAACTATCACTTAAAATACCAATGTAAATAGAAGTGCTTCATTACTAAGAGTTACCCATGTATCTCTTAGTAATGAGAGATACAGGGGTAACTCTGTGACTCCCTAACCCCAATTACTAGTAATTACCACTTTTAGTACCACAGACTTACCGGCCCGTAATGTAAAGTGTTACCAGATACGGATTCAAACAGGCTTGAAATTATTACCAAATGCATAAAACGCCCTCTTTCAAATAATGGACGTTGTAATGTGTTAAATGTGTTTGTAACTCAATTATTTGGTCACAAAGAGACTCAGACAGTCATCAGATTGGACACATCAGTGCTGAAAGGCTTTGGGGAGATTCCCGCCTGAGCTCATGTCGACAGTCCAAGTTTAAAAACTTTGAACATTATTACATTTTAGAGAACTCTTAAAGCAGCACTAAGTAACTTGTTTACCTTAATAAATCCTTTCCGTGGTGCCTCTGGGGGTGATACAAGTGTTAATGTGATGATTGGGGGGTCTTTCATCTCCCCCTGGTGTCTCTGGCCAGAAAACCACAATTGCAACTGGAATGGAATCACGAAGAAGAAGCTAACAGGCTAGCGGGCAAAGCTAACTGCTTACAGCTAGGTTTGAGTGAAAAAAAATGATCTCCATTGTGTAATTGGATGTACAATATCCCTCTGTCCCTTTGTCTTTTCTGTCAGCGTAGGATTTACTCTCACGGACAATGAATAAGTGAAAAAATGCAACTTGCTACGTCACCTGCAGTGGCGCTTATGGCCTCCAGGGGCACGAGTTACTTAGTACTGCTTTAACCTCTTAACTCCCGCCTGAACCGAGAGCATTTTCTCCAGTTCAGCTTTACCCAAATCCTGTAGGCCAGTGTAACGCCTCATTTGAAAGCTAAGATCTACAAACATCATCTGAATGGATCTTTTTCCTCACGTCATCAGATTTTTTTTCCATCAGGTTTTTGAGGGGGGTTCAGCTCATTTTTGTAACTTTTTTGTAAATGTTTTTATCACTTTTTGTCACATTTGTCCTTTTGTTGTAAATTTTTTGTCAATTTTTTGTCAAATATTTATCACATTTTTGCCACTTTTACATCATTTTTTCATCATTTTTTCGTCATTTTTTAAATAATTTTTTTGGTCCTTTTTTTGTAATTTTTTGCCACTTTTTCATCATTTTTTGTAAATTTTTTGTAATTTTTTTGTCACATTTTTGTCATTTTTTCGTATTTTTTTTTGTCAATTTTTGTCCATTTTTTGTCATTTTTTTGTCATTTTTAAATATTTTTTTTGTCCTTTTTTGTCAATTTTTGCCACTTTTTAATAATTTTTTGTCAATTTTTTGTCATATTTTTGTCAAATTTTTGTCATTTTTTCTTAATTATTTTGTCAATTTTTTGTCAAATATTTATGACATTTTTGCCACTTTTTCATTATTTTTTCGTCAATTTTTTGTCCATTTTTCGTCACGTTTGTCAATTTCTGTCATTTTTTTGTCATTTTTTATCTAAGTTTTCTCACTTTTTTGTCACATCTTCATCATTGTTTTCGTCTCAGTTTGAGTTGGCGCATTCAGTTGCCTTATGTACGAAATGCGCATTATAAACAAAGTTGCCTTGCCTATTTTCTCACCTTTTTTCCAGAAGCTTTTGGATTGGGGTAAAGCCAAACAGCTTCAGGTGGGAGTTAAGGGGTTAAAAAAACATGTCAAACGAAGCGCGACTGCAGCTTCACCGTGGCCTTGTGTTGAACTCTCTCTCTCGTGTCTTTCAGGGGAAGGTGTTTCCGAAGCTCCGGAAGCGAAGCAGCGCGGCGCGTCTGCTGGATCAGGACCGGCCCGGAGACGAGGAGACGGCCGCCGACTACGTGTTTCGAATCGTGTACCCGGGATACCGCTACGACGCCAGTGAGTGACCGGGACTAAAGCTGTGCTAAGCCAATGGGAAACTAGGACTAGACAGGGGCTAAACTGGGACCAAATAAAGAAGAAACGAATATGTGCAAAGCCAGTATCGGTTCAGGCATTTATCCCGTCCGTTTGGGAGCTGTGGCACTATTGCAAAGTAGTTAAGATTTGCCTGAGGTGTAGTTTAGACTCCCCTGCATTGGATTTCAGCGAGTAAAAACTCAAACTGCGCTGAAGGAGAGATCCGCTCCACCGTTGAGTTAATTCTCTTCAGCCCAAACTTTGAAACTTGTCTTAGTTTTGCTACTTTTCGAAAGATCGCCGCAAGTGAAAGCAACTCACTTCGCTCCGATTTAAGCTTGTATAACCGAGTTTCCCGCGCAGAAACCCCGACTGCCTTTCTCACCCACAGCGACGGTCGACTTATGAACAAAGTAATCCCAATGTGTCCAAACTTATAAACAGCATTTCGGAAGTTGCAGGCCACAGTGAGGGCATTCGCTGCGACTCTGGAGACATGTCACCGCTCACGAATACAGCACACGCAGCAGCGGTGGGAACGACTGCCGCCTTTAGCCATGAATTTATAAAGTTATGTGTCAAAATTGTTTAAAAACAGATAGAAAATGTACGTAAGATTATGATTATACCGTAAATTCTGTAATACTGGCCTGTATTCCACTAACGGCCGGGTCTCTGACAGAGGCCGGGTCTCTAACATAGGCCGGGTCTCTGACAGAGGCCGGGTTCGCGGCTGGCGGAGGCAAATTAAAGCCGGTCTCTAAAACAGGCCAGGGGTTTTTATTAGAAACTATAGCGGTAGAAATATTCCCCATGTTAGGAATTTTTCTCATACTGGTGTAAATGAAAACTCGCGTGCAGGAAGTAAACAAACGGGAACCCGGGCCGATGGGGACGCTGCGGAGGAGCTGATCCGAGCGTAACTTTCACACAGATTTAGCCACTTTTCAAACCTCCTGTGACGATATTTGGAAACAGGACAAACAACAAATGTCGTGTGACCCTCCAGGGTTTAATAAAGTCACCATTGCGTCTTCAAAGCACGTCCAGCTGCTCCGTGTGCAGGTCAGTCTCACGCCTCAAAATAACTCCTCCCATCAGCGCGAGCGTCTCGTCTTCTCTCGGGTCAGTCTCATGATCGATCACAAACACAAACGCTCCGTCTAAACTCGCCTTTTACACAAGATAACAACAAATAATCCGCGGTAAAAACGAAACAGAAACTTGCAGTGACACTGATGTCAAAGCTCCGCTAACAGCAACGAAACACTTCCTGTTGTCCCGACAAAATAAAAGGTGTCAATGTTCCAGCCGCTGGGAGAGGGTTTGAAATGTTAATTAATAAATGAACCTAATATCTTAGGTGCAAATGGACACAAATCTCGTTTTTCTTAGTTTTCATGGTCGTCCGTTTTGCTGAAATAGAAATAAAGGCCTGTCTCTAATTGTGGCCTGGTTCCAATAAAGGCCTGGTCCTGGATGTCCTTGAGTAAATAAAGGCCCCTGCCTATATTAGAGCATTTACAGTAGTTCTGCCTGTATCCGAGTGGGTAAGATTGGCGATTGTTTTTGATCGGTGAGTGTTTTCTCGTTAATGTCTTGTGTCCGGGGCAGTCACCATAAACTACCACCACGTGACGGGCAGCCGCGCCCCTTCGCTGGACGACGACGAGGAA
Organism: Gobius niger; assembly: GCF_951799975.1. Lineage (NCBI taxonomy): Eukaryota > Metazoa > Chordata > Actinopteri > Gobiiformes > Gobiidae > Gobius > Gobius niger. The sequence goes on along the minus strand of NC_136852.1, from coordinate 2,743,804 downwards.
GAGGACGACCGGCTCAATGCCATGATCTCAATGATCTGCTCACGGAACCTCACGCACCAAACTGTGCACCAAGGTTACAACCGCACCAACAAAACCCCCCTCCCCCCCCGACATTCACCCCCAGCATCTGCACCGACAACCAGCCCCATTTCCCTCCAACTAAAGCTCCTTTAGACCTTAACCAAACCGCATTTCTCTTACCCATAACGTACATGAAGCTAGTTTTACCTGACCACGCCCATTTTCACCCATTGCCCTGACTCTTCACTTTCTGGCAGTGTTCGAAAGTCCACCCTCGACCCTCATTGACAACAAAGTGCTCCATTATAGTCGGCTCTAATTGTACTGCCACTGATCATGTGACTTTGACGCTTGGGTCATGTGATCAGCGGCCAACAGAATAAGTGAATACATGTACTATTAACCTCTTAACTCCCGCCTGAACCGAGAGGATCTTTTTCCTCACGTCATCAGATTTTTTTTCCATCATTTTTTTGTTGGGTATTCAACTCATTTTTGTAAGTTTTTATAATTTTTTGTCACATTTTTGTCATTTTTTTGTCAAATTTTTGTCAATGTTTTTTGTCACATTTTGTAATTTTTTGGTCATTTTTTGGTCACATTTTTGTCATTTTTTGGTCACATTTTTGTCATTTTTTCGACAATTTTTTGTTAATTTATTGTGACATTTTTGTGACATTTTTGCCACTTTTTCATCAATTTTTCGTCACTTTTTTGTCAATGTTTTCTCACTTTTTTGTCACATTTCCATCATTGTTCACAGAGACGAAAACTATGATGAAGATGTGACAAAAAAGTGAGAAAACTTTAACAAAAAAAAAATGACAAAAATGTGACAAAAAATGACAAAAATGTGACAAAAATGGATAAAAAATGACAAAAAATTGATAAAAAACGAACGAAAAATGTGACAAAAAATGACCCAAAAAAATGACAAAAATGTGATAAAAATTTGACCAAAAAAATGACAAAAATATGACAAAAAATGTGACAAAATGTGACAAAAAATGACAAAATGTTGATAAAAAACTGACGATAAAATGACAAAAATGTGATAAAAATTTGACAAAAAAATGGACAAAAATTTGACAAAAAAGACAAAAATGTGATAAAAAATTGACAAAAAATGACAAAAAATTGATTAAAAAAATGACTAAAAAATGACAAAAAATGACACAAAAAATGACAGAAAACTTACAAAAAACTTACCCAACAAAAAAATGATGGAAAAAAATCTGATGACGTGAAGAAAAAGATCCTCTCGGTTCAGGCGGGAGTTAAGAGGTTAAGAAGTCAATTCTGTTCAGTATATGGTTTAGTTACAAACTGTTTGTTGGGGAACCAGGACAGGTTTGTTCACTAATTTAGTACATCTTGCAATATCACCAGACGACCCAGTCTCTCTGAAGGACATTAGATTGTGGGCACTCGTAACATAAGGACACTTGTGGAAACGCACTGTAGGGAATAGTGTGGACATTCGGACACAGCCTCAGACTCCATTTGATTCCCACCTCCTGCACTGACCGCGCCCCTCTTGATCTAACCCTGTCTTCATCAGTTAGCCACATCATTCCTAACACGGACACCACTGACTCCATCCTTCTCCTCATCACTCTCTCCTGCTCTCTGTCACTGATGGTTTCCTCTCCATCCTCTTTCCTCCTCTGCACACGCTCCTCTCCCCGTCCAGAGGTGGAAAGATCGAGCTTTCAAGTAGATCACGGCTCAAACCAGCTGAAACGTTCCACTTCTGAGCTGCACTGTTCTAGTAGTGGCAGTGTTGGCAGTGTTAGCAGTGTGTCTTCCACCTCTGGTCCTCTCCGTCTGCTCCATGTGCTGCTCTGTGCTGCTGTCCACAAACTCAACAGTATCAAAGGCATGGAGGTCTTCAAGAGCTGTTTTCAGTTTGTGCTGTTGTAAACTGGAAGAGGCGGCGCTGATCCACAAAACACAGAAATACTAAGTGCTTAGGGAGTGAGGGTCAGGTAGTTTTGTAAGGAAAGTGCTCTTTGGTGTTTTGGGGGATGGAGGCTCGGAATGAAAATTAAAAGGCTCTTCTTACTTCAAAATCCTCTGTTTACCTGATATAAAGCCTCAAGGCTTTTTCTCGAGAAAGGCTCGTCGTTGTCAATGTGTGTGGAAGACTCCAGCAGTACTTTTTAGATATTTTGAAAGTCATTTATCCATAACAATAAAGGAAGAAGTGAAGGGCCTATCTCACTTGGAGACTCGAGTTGCTGCCAGTCATGGAAATGTCTACGAGACGTCCCCTGGAGATCAGGCGAGGAAGTCTCGGTGAAAACGAAGAGGTTTGATTTCAGTGAAGGCTTGAGTGGAGACTTGAAACAGTCTCCATGTGGTCTCTGAGTGGTCTACGCAGTCTCAAACATTACTGTTTGTTGTCCTCAAGGTGGGAAAAGTTTCTGTGAAATCCCTGCAATGTCTCAGAGACGTGTCGGATACCAAGGAGATCTTAAAGAGGGGGTATTATGCTTTTTTCAGTCCCATAGCACCAGTCTATATCACACTACAATGATGACAAACCTTCTGTTGGTCTGTAAATGCAGTAAATTAGAATAACTGCCTTGTATAAAATGTCTCTCTCAAAATGGCTGTAGTGAATGTCTTGAAATAGGCCTCTGTCTCTTTAAGAACCTCTGTCCCTTTCCGACACGCCCCCTCCACACGCTGTCTGTGGCATCAGTGGGGAGGGGGTTCTGCTGAGGAGCAGTGGTTGGTTACTCGGCTGGTGACGAAAGCTCGGAGGCGTCTCCAGGAGGTGGGGGCGTTCCTAGGAGGACTCAGGCAAACCTATCCCTAAAATGGCCGCCATCAGAGTTTTTACAGATTACTCAAAAATACGTGAATGTGCCAAGGCAACACTTCAGGCATGTTTTTAATGAGGGAATGACATAATAAAAGCTTGAAAAAGTCCATTTAGCATAACACCCCCACTTTAAAGATTTTCATAGACTCCAACTTTTTGAGATGTCCTTGGTTTCCGACAGGTCTCTGAGACATTGCAGCGATGTCACAGAAGCTTCCCCCGGCTTGAGGACAACAAATAGTAATCACAACACAACTGCTTGAGACAGTGTAGACCTCTTGGAGACCATGCGGGGACTCCGCTCGAACCTGTTTGTTTTCACCTTGAATACCTGGAGTCTCGCCTTATCTCCAGGGTATGTATTGGAGACATAATAATAATGCATTGGTTTTATAGAGCGCTTTTCTGGACACTCAAAGATGCTTTACATTGCACTATTCATTCACTCCACACTCGGTGGTGGTAAGCTACTATTGTCTCCGTGTCCAGCAGCATCAAGAGTCTCCAACTAGTCTCCAGGCCGGTGAAATTGTATGTGCGTAATCAGTCTGAGTTGCGGTGATGTAGGAATTTGCTCCTTTATAAAACCAGCAGACTTGTTTTGATACAGACGGACCGAGCGTTTCTCTGGTTGCTCGATGTGTCTGTCAATCACTTCTCGTCCATCAGAACTGGACGAGATGACTCCGGGTCCCAGAGCAGTCGTCGTATTGAGTTGGAAAGCGTGTAGTCTGGCTGATACATTCAAGTCTTTCAGTCCAACGTTATTGCAGTCCAGCTTCAGAGCAGCGTCTGACTTTATCAGACCGAGCGTTTCCTAATAAACTGCGGACAGTCGCTCAGGACGTCGCTCTGGGCTGACGGACGGGGCTGGATCGATGATCTGGGACTCGCCTCTCACTGATCCACCGCTGATGTGGATCAATGGAGGAGCGGCGGGGCAGAGAGGTTACACTTTACTGTCCCCAGAGGAAAACGTGGCCCATCCTTCACTGTCCGATGGTCGTTTGGCGGCACTGACGGTCACGGGAAAGCTGTTAATTACCGAGTTTTGCTCCATGTCGGGGAGAAGTCGGATGGCCTTTTCTCAATTCATCAAAGACGGAGAGTGTTTTGGTGGGGGGGGGGTTTAGATGAGCGAATATCACAAGCCCAAAAAGCATATATACACAGAATGGCGACTTATTGTTTCCGGTCTGGAAGTCCTATGAGACGATCCTCTTGTTTGGAAACGTCCGTTGAGAAATCCATGCATTATGAGTTGCTAAAAAGTAGTACAGAAGAGCAGAGAGGTGAAATTAATGTAGAAACTTTGCGAAAAGAAGGAAGTACAGTCGTTCTCGCTCTGCATTAACCTCTTAACTCCCGCCTGAACCGAGAGGATCTTTTTCCTCACGTTACCAGGTTTTTTTACATCATTTTTTTGTTGGGTGTTCAACTTATTTTTGTAACTTTCTTGTCATTTTTTCTCACATTTTGTCTTTTTTTTTTTTTTTGTAAAATTTTTGTAATTTTTTGGGGTCAAATTGTAATCACATTTTTGTAATTTTTTTGTCACATTTTAGTCATTTTTTCGTCAATTATTTTATCAAACTTTTGTCATGTTTTTGTCACATTTTTGTCATTTTTTCGTCCATTTTTTGTCACTTTTTTGTAAAATTTTTGTAGTTTTTTTTGTCAAATTTTAATCCAATTTTTGTAATTTTTTTGTCACATTTTGTAAATTTTTTGTCATTTTTTCGTACTTTTTTTAATCACATTTTTGTCACATTTTTATCACATTTTTGTAAATTTTTTGTAGTTTTTTTGTCATATTTTTGTCATTTTTTCGTCAATTTTTTGTCACTTTTTTGTCAATGTTTTTTTTGTCAAGGCAACTTTTTTTTTTGTCAAGGCAAGGCAACTTTATTTACACCGCGCATTTCGTACACAACGCAACTCAATGCACCTTGTCAAATCAAATTTTTGTAATTTTTTTGTCACATTTTTGTCATTTTTTTTGTCAAATTTTTATCACATTTTTGTTACATTTTTTGTCATTTTTTGTCAATTTCTTGCGACATTTTTGTGACATTTTTGCCACTTTTTCATCCATTTTTTGTCACTTTTTTGTCACATTTCCATCATTGTTTTCATCTCAGTTCTGTTGCTATTTTCACACCTTTTTTCCAGAAGCTTTTGGACTGGGGTAAAGCCAAACTGGAGAAAATGTGCTCGGTTCAGGCGGGAGTTCAGGGCTTAACTGATATGAACGTAGCCCTAAATGGACTTGAAATGATCTCAAGTGGCCTGTCCTGCTCCACTCCCCACTGGAGCATTGGTGATCGATGTTAACAGATTTGTTGATGCGATTCTCACTAAACAATAGAGTCTAAAAGATCACTAGTCGCTGATGAAGCTTCTTGAGTTGACAGACAAAAAGTACAATGGAAAATCTTCTATAACTGAGAGCTAAAGGGCCTGGAAACTAGTTGGAGATTACAGATTATTGCACGTAGACTTTACAGCAGGTTTTCTTCATTGTCAAAAGACCAAGGGCCGGACCCTCCACTTGAAGTAAATCATCACTTTCTATTATGCCAGTGTTGTACATCATATACACTGAAAAAAATATCCATCTTAAATTAGATAAATGACTTAAAATCGCTTGAATAAAGGGTTTTTTATGTTAAATTTGAGTTTGAACGAATCTAAGATCAGATAAAAACACCAATGGAACAAATAGAAATCCCACTGGAAATCAAACAAATTAACTTTTCTGTAAAAAATATTTATTTTTCACTTGAAATTATACAAAATAATCTGAATTAAGAAAAAAAACGTGTGCTTGTTCTGTTGGCAAGAATAGGTTTTATCTGCTCTAAGGCCAGACCAAATCCACTCAATCTTTAGATTTTACCTCTTAATTCAAGTAGATTAAAGTCATTTCTTAGTATTCTTAGAGTATTCCTTTAGCATTATGGACTATAAGGGTGCTCTGCTAAGACATTTTAAGGAATTGACAGTATTTTTCACATTCCTAGAGTACTTTAACAGGCATTTGATCTCTGGTTTGGGTCATAATATTCCTCAAAATCATCTCGAGGGCCAGAGTTTGATGATGGAGCCTGACGTTGCCCCTGCTTTACAGTCTCGTTGTACAGTCTGATGATGGAGGAGTCATGTGCACAATAAATCCGAGTTGCGGTGAGTTAGGCACAGATTCGATTTTTGTCATTTTTTGTCACATTTTTGTCATTTTTCCGTCCATTTTTTAATCAAATTTTGTCTTTTTTTTTTTCACATTTTTGTCATTTTTTCGTCCATTTTTTAATCAAATTTCTGTCATTTTTTGTCAAATCTTTATCACATTTTTGTCACATTTTCGTAATTTTTTGTCACATTTTTGTAATTTTTTTGTCACATTTTTGTCATTTTTTTGTTACATTTTTGTCACATTTTCGTAATTTTTTGTCACATTTTTGTAATTTTTTTGTCACATTTTTGTAATTTTTTTGTCACATTTTTGTCATTTTTTGACAATTTCTCGCGACATTTTTGCCACTTTTTCATCCATTTTTTGTCACTTTTTTGTCACATTTTTGTCAATGTTTTCTCACTTTTTTGTCACATTTCCATCATTGTTTTCGTCTCAGTTCTGTTGCTATTTTCACACCTTTTTTTCCTGAAGCTTTTAGACTGGGGTAAAGCCAAACTGGAGAAAACGTGCTCGGTTCAGGCGGGAGTTCAGGGCTTAACTGATATGAACGTAGCCCTAAACGGACTTGAAATGATCAAAATCCTCTCTTTCTGGTGAGGCTGTTGTAGGATGGAGCCCTCCTTGTGTTTCAGGCTTAGATAAACACTGTGATGGGATGATTTTTGGACAAGTGCAACAGGAATCTCACATCGACAGGACAGTTTTCTTTGCCTTTTTTGCTAGTTGCGATTGTGAGCATGCCTCTGCGCTGTTGGGTTTTCCTCTGTCCGTCTCTGTCGTTGTGTCCACTCTCCCCCCCCCCCCCTCTCCTCTGCCTCTGCATCAGCCTGACCCGTGCATGGACCTCCGCGCTGCCATCCCTCCTCTGTGTGTCCGATTTTCCGTGACGATTTTTTCCGTTCCCCCCCCCCCCCTCTCCTCCCTCTGTCGTCCGTCTTCCCACTGCGATGCTGTTCACTCCGACCCTCTCTCACTCTCTCCTGTGTGGGGTTTTTTTGGTGCGTGGGGTTCCGCGGTAGACCCTCGAAAGCCGGGACAGTTTTTATTTTTATCCCCCCCCCCTTCCTTCCCGAAGCCTGACGTGAGGCGGCTCGCTGGCCTCGGCGTATTCTCGGGGGCCGGTGCGTGGCGGTGTCCCAGCTCAGTGAGAGGTTTTAGGTGAAGAGCATTGTGTTGGTTTCTCATCTCCCTCCTCTGTCTCCGCCATTGTTGTTTTTATTTCCTTGTCTTCTCGTGTCTCTGCACCTGCACGGCTTCAGCGTCCGCCCTTGTCCTCCCCACGTCATCCCCCCCCCCCCCTCCTCTCGTTCTCCTTCACCCTCTCTGTCATCCGTCCCCTTTCTTTCTCTTTCTCTCTGAATGGACTTGAACCAGCATGGCTTTCCTGCATCTTCTGCTCGTCTCTTGTAAACAGCATCTTCCAGACCTTTGAGCCCTCTCCTCTTGTTTTTTCCAACACCCCGTCCATCCATGTCCCATCTCTTAAAGGGATAGTTCAAGATCCTTTCAAGTATTGGGTATTTTATTTGACAGACATTTCGGAGACAATCTGTTCCTTCAAAATGTTGCATTTTCGGTGAAGCTTGTCCCTGTAAGACTGGGAACTCCAACCTTCTTCTTACCCTGTGAGCTTTACGCAGTCGTCAGCCTCTTTTTAGGGAATTCGATTTTTTTCATTTCATTCTACTCTCCAAACACCTGCTATATCTTTAGGCATCACTGGCTCTGTCCTCGACCAAATAAAAGACTTGTTATCTTATATTTGGGTATTTTACAATGCAGGTAAAAGCCGATATCTCTGAAAACTGAAAGTGATAGATACTCCTCGGATCGTACGTTATGTTGCAGCCTTTGCTTTCAGAAGAGATAGAGACTCTGCTGATTTTTGGAAGTACTGATCAAACATGAATACCTTGAATAAATTAGCCCGTTGGCCCTACTAGCAGACTGAGTGCCAAAAATGGAAAAACATGTTTTAATTTTTTTTATTACGAAACTAGACACTCTAATACACCTTATGTGTGATTTTGGTAGCTCTGTGATGAACAGAAGTGAAATTACTGACAATCAAAAACTTGTTTTTTGTCTAAGGGGGCGTGGTGTTAGTCTGAAGTGACAAAAATCCAGCAAAAAAGTGACAACAATCCAGCAAAAAAGTGACTAAAATCCAGCGAAAAAAGACAAAAATCCTGCAAAAAAGTGACAAAAATCCAGCTAAAAAAGACAAAAAATCAGCAAAAAAAAGACAAAAATCCAGCAAAAAAAAGACAAAAATCCAGCAAAAAAAAGACAAAAATCCAGCAAAAAAAGACAATAATCCAGCTAAAAAAGACAAAAAATCAGCAAAAAAAGACAAAAATCCAGCAAAAAAAAGACAATAATCCAGCTAAAAAAGACAAAAATCCAGCAAAAAAGCGACAAAAATCCAGCAAAAAAAAGTGACAAAAAAATCCAGCAAAAAGCGACAAAAATCCAGCAAAAAGAGACAAAAACCCAGCAAAAAAGCGACAAAAATCCAGCAAAAAAAAGACAAAAATCCAGCAAAAAAAAGACAAAAATTCAGCAAAACTGACAAAACAGCAACAAAAAATAGACAATAATCCAACAAAAAAAGACAAAAATCCAGCAAAAAAAGAAAAAAATCCAGCAAAAAAAGCGACAAAAATCCAGCAAAAAAAGCGACAAAAATCCAGCAAAAAAGTGACAAAAATCCAGCAAAAAAGTGACAAAAATCCAGCAAAAAAGCGACAAAAATCCAGCAAAAAAAGACAAAAATCCAGCAAAAAGTGACAAAAATCCAGCAAAAAAGCGACAAAAATCCAGCAAAAAAAGACAAAAATCCAGCAAAAAAGTGACAAAAATCCACCAAAAAATGACAAAAATCTGCAAAAAAGTGACAAAAATCCAGCAAAAAAGTGACTAAAATCCAGCAAAAAAGTGACAAAAATCCAGCAAAAAAGTGTCAAAAATCCAGCAAAAAAGTGTCAAAAATCCAGCAAAAAAGTGTCAAAAATCCAGCAAAAAAGTGACAAAAATCCAGCAAAAAAGTGACAAAAATCCAGCAAAAAAAGACAAAAATTCAGCAAAAAAAGACAAAAATCCAGCAAAAAAGTGTCAATAATCCAGCAAAAAAAGACAAAAATTCAGCAAAAAAGTGACAAAAATCCAGCAAAAAAGTGTCAATAATCCAGCAAAAAAAGACAAAAATTCAGCAAAAAAAGACAAAAATCCAGCAAAAAAGTGTCAAAAATTCAGCAAAAAAAGTGACAAAAATCCAGCAAAAAAAAGTGACAAAAATCCAGCAAAAAAAAGTGACAAAAATCCAGCAAAAAAAGTGACAAAAATCCAGCAAAAAAGTGTCAAAAATCCAGCAAAAAAATGACAAAAATCCAGCAAAAAAATGACAAAAATCCAGCAAAAAAATGACAAAAATCCAGCAAAAAAAATGACAAAAATCCAGCAAAAAAAAGACAAAAATCCAGCAAAAAAAGCGACAAAAATCCAGCAAAAAAGTGTCAATAATCCAGCAAAAAAAGACAAAAATTCAGCAAAAAAGTGACAAAAATCCAGCAAAAAAGCGACAAAAATCCAGCAAAAAAAAGACAAAAATCCAGCAAAAAGTGACAAAAATCCAGCAAAAAAGCGACAAAAATCCAGCAAAAAAAGACAAAAATCCAGCAAAAAAGTGACAAAAATCCACCAAAAAATGACAAAAATCTGCAAAAAAGTGACAAAAATCCAGCAAAAAAGTGACTAAAATCCAGCAAAAAAGTGACAAAAATCCAGCAAAAAAGTGTCAAAAATCCATCAAAAAAGTGTCAAAAATCCAGCAAAAAAGTGACAAAAATCCAGCAAAAAAGTGACAAAAATCCAGCAAAAAAAGACAAAAATTCAGCAAAAAAAGACAAAAATCCAGCAAAAAAGTGTCAATAATCCAGCAAAAAAAGACAAAAATTCAGCAAAAAAGTGACAAAAATCCAGCAAAAAAGTGTCAATAATCCAGCAAAAAAAGACAAAAATTCAGCAAAAAAAGACAAAAATCCAGCAAAAAAGTGACAAAAATCCAGCAAAAAAAATGTGTCAAAAATTCAGCAAAAAAAGTGACAAAAATCCAGCAAAAAAAAGTGACAAAAATCCAGCAAAAAAAAGTGACAAAAATCCAGCAAAAAAAGTGACAAAAATCCAGCAAAAAAGTGTCAAAAATCCAGCAAAAACATGACAAAAATCCAGCAAAAAAATGACAAAAATCCAACAAAAAAATGACAAAAATCCAGCAAAAAAATGACAAAAATCCAGCAAAAAAAATGACAAAAATCCAGCAAAAAAAAGACAAAAATCCAGCAAAAAAAGCGACAAAAATCCAGCAAAAGAAATGACAAAAAATAAACAAAAAAATGACAAAAATCCAGCAAAAAGTGACAAAAATCCAGCAAAAAACTGACAAAAATCCAGCAAAAAACTGACAAAAATTCAGCAAAAAAATGACAAAAATCCAGCAAAAAGCGACAAAAATTCAGCAAAACTGACAAAACAGCAACAAAAAAGTGACAATAATCCAGCAAAAACGTAACAAAAGTGCCATAAAAAGTGACAAAAACACATAAGGGAAATAAAAAGTGACGACAATGGCAAAGAGGAGAGAATGCATTTGGTTTTGGCGGGTGGTAAGAGGTTAAAGTGCCCCCTTCTGACACAGTTCACACTTTTTACAGTTTAGAAGCTTCATACACAGGATTATAGACAATGTCGGCCGTGCATCAGCTGGGCCTCGGAAAAAAACAATATCAGTCAATCTCTAGTTACAACCAAATAAACACCTTCAGTCTAATCATGTCTGAGTTTTCTGAAGTGTTTTTTTCCCCCCATTTTCTCGAAAGCCTTCAAACATGACTTGCTAAGAGGCTGACGACATGCTTCAAAGACACATCTGGGCCTTAGAGATCATTCTTATAACTAATTAAAGAACTAGTTGAGTTTCCTCACATTTTATTCGCCTGTAGATGTGTTCAGTGTCTTAGGAGAGGGATCTTCTGCATCTGATCCAGCCTTCAAAGCCACTGGGGTTTCAGGAGCTGTTTTAGGCCAATGGAGAACAAGCAAAGTCGGACTTGTAAATCTGATTAGAACTTTTCTGAACTCTTTCCCTGAGTAGCTTCACCACGGCTTCACATCTGATATATGTATCTTCTGCTTTCTTCTGTAAACCTTAAAAAAAACTCTCTAAATCTCCGTAATGAACATGATCAGGATCTTTTAACAGAACTATCCCTTTAACTCCATCAAAACCAACAAAAACCTGTCTCTGAGCTGAGACCTCGTCAGAAGGTTCGCACGATCCAAGCCCGAGCACGGTTTCCCTCCCGTTTCCCTCGATCTCCCCTTTGACTCCTCTGTCTCGCTCAGATCTCGGAGACGGGGCCGAGATGGGGGGCAGCCCGTCGTCGTGGCAACAGTCCGAAGCGGCCAATCCGGAGCTGGCGTGCATCTCCTGCTCCACGGCGGCGAGCAACCTGTCCTTTGACTTCCCCTGCACCTGCGTCCACGACACCCCGGACATTCACACGTGAGGAAACCGCGGCTGTTGTTTCTGTCCTTGATTGTGGAGCGGGGGGAGAGGGAAGAGGGGTGGGAGGGAGGGAGGGCAGGGAGTTCAGCTTCCCGATGGCCTTGTGTATGAAACTGTTCTTCAGTCGACTGGGACTGGCCCGTAGATTCCGCAGTCTCCTCCCTGAAGGCATAACCTTGAAGAGACTGTGTGATGCTCTCTATAGTCCCTCTGTAGAAGAACCACACAGTGATGGTCAGGATGCTCTCTATAGTCCCTCTGTAGAAGAACCTCACAGTGATGGTCAGTCATGGGTCAGCAGAGTGAACAGGAGGGGGCTCAGCACGCAGCCTTGGGGAGCCCCCGTGTTCAGAGTGATGGTTCTGGAGGACACGTACAGCCTGTGGTCTCCCCGTCAGAAGGTCCAGCAGACAGGTGCACAGTGATGTGTTGACCCCCAGGTGGAGCAGTTTGTGGATTAGCTGCTGTGGGATTATGGAGAGGAGGATCTGAACCCATAACTCCCGCCTGAACCGAGCATATTTTCTCCAGTTTGGCTTTACCCCAGTCCAAAAGCTTCTGGAAAAAAGGTGTGGAAATAGCAACAAAACTGAGACGAAAACAATGATGGAAATGTGACAGAAAAGTGAGAAAACATTGACAAAAAAGTGACTAAAAATTGATGAAAAAGTGGCAAAACTGTCACAAAAATGTCACAAGAAATTGACGAAAAACTGACAAAAATGTGACAAAAAAATGTCAAAAATTTGACAAAAAATGTGATTAAAAATTTGACCAAAAAATGACAAAAAATGTGACAAAAGTGGACGAAAAATTGGACGAAAAATTGGACAAAAAACTGACAAAAAATGACAAAAAAAATCCAAAAATGTAACGAAAAATATGACAAAAATGTGACAAAAATGTGATAAACAATGGACGAAAAAAATGACAAAAAAATGACAAAAAATGACAAAAAAAAGACTAAAAATGACCAAAAAAATGACCAAAAAATGACAAAAAATGACAAAAATATGACAAAAATGTGATTAAAAAATGGACAAAAAATAGACAAAAAATTGGAAAAAAATGACAAAAATTTGATAAAAATTTGACAAAAAATGACAAAAAATGACAAAAAATGACAAAAAAAATAAATGACAAAAAATGACAAAAAAACGACAACAAAAAAATGAAAAAAAATGTGACAAAAATGAGTTGAATCCCCAACAAAAAAATGATGGAAAAAAAAATCTGATGACGTGAGGAAAAAGATCCTCTCGGTTCAGGCGGGAGTTAAGAGGTTAAATCAGACATGTTGTGCTAAATTATTTTTTTTGAGCCATAAAATCTTGTTTCTGGTTTTCTTCTTGTCATAGGAAAAACACTAAACTGTGCCCCACATTTAAACGATATTTTAGAGCCCGTAACAAATTGTTAAAAATGACATGATTTAATATTATAAAATGTTAAAGGGAAATGAAAAGTATAATATCTCCCCTTTGAAACGGGCCATTAACTCCTGGGACAATGAAAGATGTGTCAAATGGAGGGAACAATAAAGTATAATTACTATAAAACAGTGTTGAGAAAGTGCTTTTGGTCTTTTGTGGCTTCTCTGCAGGGTTCCTCTGAAGATGCTGTGCCAAAACATGAAGAGGCAGATCGTGTCCAGGGCCTTTTACGGATGTGAGTGGAAATATTACTACTACTATTACTTTTACTACAGCCTTTAGTCCTGGTTTAGTCTTGGTTCAGCCCAGTCCAGTTTAAGCCTTATATTTGGGGAGGCCTGTGCTGTGGACTCCTGCTCCAGGCTGGATCGAGCTGCAACTCTGGGGTTTCTTGGGTGATGACATTTGTGTGTGCTTTGTGGAAAAAAAAAGTGGAATAAATAAAACCTGGCTAGCGCCAGGCTGCTGTGTGCGCTCGAATCATTTCGAACTGCACAGCAGCCTGGGGACCATGGCCGAAATTTTCGCATGGATTTGGGAACCAATCACAGAGCGAGGAGGGCTGGCAAAACAATGACGCGCTATTCGATATACGGAAGCTTGTAGTTTAGTTACAGATAAAAAAGAAAAAGTTTATTTACGGATCCAACATGACAGCAGCAGACACGATGGTATTTTTCGATCAAGCTTTAGACCTTGTTCTAAATTGTTTAGCTCAAAAGTTTACAGCAGGTACGTCATACGTCATCTCATACGATGATACGATTGGCTGTGGCTACGTGCAGACGCATGATAGACATTCGTAGCGCCCAATAAACGGCTATGGACGATCGTAAACTACACCTCTCCTACGAGAAAATTAATTGTGGTCCCCAGACTAAATATCACTTGTGATTTTAGTCTGGTGTTAGCCAGGCTAGAATAAATAGACAATAAATAGACAATTTACTCACTGTCTTCCTCTTAACCTCTTAACTCCCGCCTGAACCGAGAGCATTTTCTCCAGTTCAGCTTTACCCAAATCCTGTAGGCCAGTGTAACACCTCATTTGAAAGCTAAGATCTACAAAACTCATCTGAATGGATCTTTTTTCTTCATGTCATCAGATTTTTTTCCCATAATTTTTGTGGGGGTTTTCAACTCATTATTGTAACTTTTTTGTAAATTTTTTTGTCAAATAGTAAATTTTTGTCACTTTTTGTCACATTTGTCCTTTTGTTGTCAATTTTTTTTTTTTTAATTTGTCAAATTTTAGCCACTTTTTCATCATCCTTTCATCATTTCTTTGTCATTTTTTGTCAATTTTTTTGTCCTTTTCTGTCATTTTTTTGTGACATTTTTGCCACTTTTTCATCATTTTTTTCATCATTTTTTGTCAATTTTTCGTCATTTTTTGTCAATTTTTCGTCATTTTTTTGTCACTTTCTGTCATTTTTTTGTCATTTTTTGTGACATTTTTGCCACTTTTTCATAATGTTTTTGTCAAAATTTTGTCCATTTTTTGTCCGTTTTTTGTCTAAGTTTGCTCACTTTTTTGTCACATTTCCATCATTGTTTTCGTCTCAGTTCTGTTGCTATTTTCTCACCTTTTTTTCCAGAAGCTTTTGGATTGGGGTAAAGCCAAACTGGAGAAAATGTGCTCGGTTCAGGTGGGAGTTAAGGGGTTAAAGAGGGGGTATTATGCTTTTGTCAATCACATGGCACCAGTCTATATAGATACAGACGGCATCTCGTCATAGAAGGGGGCGTGGCTTCGCCGAAGGGGAAAATGGAATCTTTAGAGAAACACAATTTTTCACTCTTTTTTGCCATTTTCTGGTGGAATATCAACTTTTTTATCACATAAATAAAGTCAGGTGTAAATCGGGCCCATATGGATATTTTCTCACAGCAGATTGTTCAGTAGAAGTAAAAAAACGGCAGTTGTAGCAAGCGCTAGCTAACCTTAGCATTAGCCCGATGCTAACATGTAGCATCAAGTTAGCATTCTCTGTTATTCATGTATTTATGGGCTGTTGAACCACTTTGCTCCTCCCCATGTCTTTGTATCATTATTTAGTAGAAAACTATATTCATAATTCAGCATTTGTTAAAGTAGTTTTTGAATAATTAGAGAAAGTTATTATTTTTTCAAAATTGTTTTCCCCTTTAACTGTTTTCAAACATGACCATATATGGGCGATTCCAGAGATGCCGTCTGCGTCTATCACACTAGAATGATGACAACCCTTCTGTTGGTCTGTAAATGCAGTAAATTAGAATAACTGCCTTGTATAAAATGTCTCTCTCAAAATGGCTGTAGTGAATGTCTTGAAATAGGCCTCTGTCTCTTTAAGAACCTCTGAGCCTTTCAGACACGCCCCCTCCACACGCTGTCTGTGGCATCAGTGGGGAGGGGGTTCTGCTGGTGACGAAAGCTCGGAGGCGTCTCCAGGAGGTGGGGGCGTTCCTAGGAGGACTCAGGCAAACCTATCCCTAAAATGGCCGCCATCAGAGTTTTTACAGATGACTCAAAAACTACGTGAATGTGCCAAGGCAACACTTCAGGCATGTTTTTAATGAGGGAGTGACAGAATAACATGATGTAAAGCTTGAAAAAGTCAATTTTGCATAATTCCCCCTCTTTAAAGAGTATGTGTGAATTCTAAAGGTTTAAGCTGCCCCCTTGGTGAGTGTCTGACGAGCTGACGTGTGAACCTCTCTCTCTCAGGGCTGGGCTACTGCAGACACCTGTCCACAGTGCGCACTCACCTGTCGGCTCTGGTCAATCACAACATGGTGCCCTCGGACCGGCCCTGCGAGGCGTCCGGAGGCCTGAGCAAGGAGCTGTGGAGCAAGTACCAGAAGGACTGCAAGGTAAATACCAGCACTGCTTCTACTCCGACTTATGTGCTGTTAAAGCGAGACGCTGCAGGTGGAAACATTTATTTTTACAAAGTGCTGATTTTTAGCGAGTTTTCTCCCTTAATATTTTACTTTAACCCCTTAACTCCCACCTGAACCGAGCACATTTTCTCCAGTTTGGCTTTACCCCAGTCCAAAAGCTTCTGGAAAAAAGCTGTGAAAATAGCGACAAAACTGAGACGAAAACAATGATGGAAATGTGACAAAAAAGTGAGAAAACATTGATGAAAAAGTGGCAAAAATATCACAAGAAATTGACAAAAAAATTGACAAAAAAAATGACAAAAATGTGGGGAAAAATTGACACAAAAATGAAAAAAATTGACAAAAAATGACAAAAAATGTGACAAAAAAATGACAAAAAAGTAACACAAAAATGACAAAAATGTGATAAAAAGTTGACCAAAAAAAAAAAAAAAGTTACAAAAATGAGTTGAATACCCAACAAAAAAATGCTGGAAAAAAAATCTGATGACGTGAGGAAAAAGATCCTCTCGGTTCAGGTGGGAGTTAAGAGGTTAAAGGGGCCATATGCAAGTTAGTCATTTTATACTCACTACTGCCACCTCAGGTCTTATGTGTAACTGCAGCTTCTATATTAAGCTCGTGCATGACGGCACTTTGGACTTTAAGTAACACCTTTCTGAGTGACAGTGCAGGATTTTAGAGGCAGTTGTGGTGAACAGGTCTGAGCTCATTCTACACATTAGGACATGGAGGAACATGTAGGGGAGGAAAACACTTAGTTTTAATTCCGTATAGTCCCTTTAAACTCTGCTCTATCCAGCACTCAGATTTTGTGGCTGAAAATATCGGCGATTTGGGCTATTTTTATGCATAAAGTGCCTTATTTCTATAGGAAAACACAACATTTTAAAATGAATACACCTATATTTCTTTACTTTTTGCTACTCACATGCAGTGAAGAGCTCCAAAATGTAGCCAAATTTTTAAAAAGCTATAAAACATAAAACGCTGTGTCAAAGGTTTTCAAGCATGGCCTAAATAAATGTTCTTTAAGCAGCAGAAGTCCTAAAGTTATGGTATTGACGCTCGTGATGTATCTGAGTGTTTCTGCTGACGGGCCGGTTCTACAGCGGCATCTCGTTCCCGTGTCGTGCAGCGAGTATCGACTTCTGACAAATGCTTCCCGTTTGTGGTTCGCGCTGAGCTGGACTTGTCAAACTCGGGTTCGGAGAGAGTTTATGGACAGAGGGGCAGCGAGAAACTGTGAAGCCAGAACATTAGGCTGCTTTAAATCACTGTTGGCCAGATTAGACCAAGACAAGCGTATTAGCATGCTAAGCTAGGCTAACAAGGCTACACTTTCGATGCGTGTGTCTTACCTCCACCACTCACGTGAGGAGCAGCATACAAAAACAGCTCTTCATCTTTCACTTCTTCACAAGATTCATCCGTTTGGTTCATGATATTCAGCAGGATTTGTTCTGCTTCAGACAGCTCCACGTGCAGCCATTTTAGCTTGTGCTGTTTAGGAAAACCACCCACTTACGCCTTTTTGGCTCTGAATAATACTGTAGGCTCTTGCATAGAGCTCCACAGTTCCGCCTCCTCTCCGGTCCGGAAGTAAAATTCCCCTCGCTTTGAGACCGTATTGATTTGGAACAAAGTCTTTAACTCCGTAACTCCGTCAGCTTGGGCTGAATCCAGCTCTGTGGTTATAAAGCGACCGCAAAGTCAGACGCAGGTGAAAAAAGCACGTATGAGATCGATATAGTTTACGAAAAAATACAGTTTAACTGCGAGCCTTTCGTCCTAGAACTACATTACCCAGGATGCTCGGGAGTCCCATGATCTACTACGAGGCTTTTGATTGGTGGAGCTTCACGTTCCCACACGTTTTATTTATTGTAATGTAGACGACATATTATAAACAATGTATTCAAACATAATGCAGGCAGATAGTTGACGTTTTATCCAGATCTAAGACTGATAGTAAGAAAAACGTCAAAAAAATGTTCCCAATGATCCAATTAAACGAACCACCGATCATTTTTATTCACATTAGCAGGATTCAGATTGTTTAATAGTGAAATAATATAGAACTTTTGTCTGCAAAGTAAAAGAAACTGTCCGTGTTTGCTGAAAACCTGGTTGCCTTGACCAGCGGGCGCGATGTCGCAATGGTTCTTGGGATACGTTTTTGTGGAACAAGACTGAAATTATGATCAAAACAACCCAATAACAAAACATTTAACAAACTCTGTTAGTTTTCCCATGCAGTTTCAGATGGAAAATTTTGAATAAAAGTTCCCTTTAGACTCGCGACCCACTGAAAATGGTTCCGCAACCAACTTTTGGGTCTAGAATCCCTGTTTTACTTTATATAAAATGACCAAGTGGGACGTTCTGCCAGGACATTTTTAAAATACTGACATTTCTCACATTTTTAGGGTGCTTTAATAGGTATTTGATCTCTTATTTGCGTAATAATATTTCTCAAAATCATGCACTACAGTAAATCCTCAGACATACAACACAATCAACATGTGCTATAATAAGCTCATGTCGCCGTCAGCCCTGCCCTCGGGTTGAGCACACACAGACACAGGAGCCACACCTCGGCACGTGACTAAAAGCAAGTGAACGGTTGATGAAAAAGGCTGTGTAAAAGTTTGAAAAGTCCATTATGAAGATTAGCAGTCAGACTCTGACAGGGCTGACGGAGGAGCCACTTATCACTGCGCGGCTAATCACTGCTGTGCCACACTATTATTAGCCCGTCTCCGCTCCCCTGGTCATAAATTCACAAAGAGGGTGTGAAAAATGAATTGTCTGCTCCGAGCGCCGCGCGGAGGAGGCAGAGGCGGCCATTTTGGGTCTCATTCATCATAAACGTAGTAGCTAATTAATATCATCAGCTCCTGTATTTTAGAGCCGACGGTGCCGAAAACGCTGCTGTTTTTGCTGAGGATTCACTGCTGACTCGTGTTTAATCATTTGTGCAGAACTACAAGGAGCTGGAGCTGCTGCGGCTGGTTTACTATGGGGGGGTCCAGCACGAGATCAGGAAGGAGGTGTGGCCTTTCCTTTTGGGGCACTACAAGTTTGGAATGGCCAAGAAGGACCTCAGCCAGGTAAAAAAAACACTTAACGAATCTATCACTGTTTTTAAATGACTTTGATGATAATGAAAATATGCTGGGAGCAACTTTTATGTCATTCAGAGGGTTAGCGCCCCCTTTGGGTGAAACAGGAGCTCTCGTCTTGGCAGAGATCGTCTGAGAATGTCTTATTTTCCTCTGAAAAAAAGATTTTATTTGTTTCTTTTGTTTGTCAAAACCGAAAAGGTACAGATGGTGTCTGTTGCTTTAGATCAGGGGTCCTTAACCTCTTAACTCCCGCCTGAACCGAGAGGATCTTTTTCCTCACGTCATCAGATTTTTTTTCCATCATTTTTTGTTGGGTATTCAACTCATTTTTGTAACTCATTTTTTTTGTCATTTTTTGTCACATTTTTGTCATTTTTTCATCAACTTTTTGTCAATTTTCTATTACATTTTTGTCATTTTTTTGTCTAATTTTTGTGATTTTTTTTGTCAATTTTTTGTCACTTTTTTGTCATTTCTTTTGTCATTTTTGTGACATTTTTGCCACTTTTTCATAAATTTTTCGTCACTTTTTTGTCAAACTTTTCTCATTTTTTTGTCACATTTCCATAATTGTTTTCGTCTCAGTTTTGTTGCTATTTTCACACCTTTTTTCCAGAAGCTTTTGGATTGGGGTAAAGCCAAACTGGAGAAAATGTGCTCGGTTCAGGTGGGAGTTAAGGGGTTAAACTACGAGATGATGTAACCCGGCCCCTGACTTGTAGAGCACAAGTTCCTGAGTATGTCAAAAAAAAAAAAGTAACTCTCTAGCCCGTACGAGCGATCGCTGTTATTGTTTACTTCCGCAATTTTTGCCGGATGTTTTGGTGAACGGTCGGCAACAGCTGATGCATACAGGCCTCTAACTCGGTTTTATAAAATGATAGATCTGCTACAGCGCAAGAGAAGCAATGCCCTGTTTATGGACATTGTTTTTGCCAGTCATAGTATTTTAATAACATTTTTAACAAATATGAAAATATAAAATGCCGACCACGGCCAACGGATGTGACGACATCGCGATCGCTCGTATTCCTGTACTGAGTTATGATTTTTTTTTACTAAATAACCAGTATACCCATTCCAGCCACTAGGGGGCAACTTAAATTGCTAAAATATAATTCCACGCGTGTCCATCAGAGGGCA
Source organism: Gobius niger (assembly GCF_951799975.1). Classification (NCBI taxonomy): domain Eukaryota; kingdom Metazoa; phylum Chordata; class Actinopteri; order Gobiiformes; family Gobiidae; genus Gobius; species Gobius niger. The sequence goes on along the minus strand of NC_136852.1, from coordinate 2,723,595 downwards.
CTGATATAAGAGAAAAGGATATAAACAGCACGTTATAGCCATGTGGTAAATGAAGCTGACCACCACAGAGTGTGGAGGAGGGATGGGCGATGACAAAAAATGTTGGAATCGATACGATACCGATACTTTTGGGGTCATTTTTGTCGATACCGATACCGATACTGGTCATTTCATATGGGTGAATGTATTTCAATCAATATACATTTCTAAAACTGGTTATTTTATATAATTAACTGGTCAATTAAAATGATATTACTTTAACTGGTTAATTAAACAATACTGATGTGAAATTAAATACATAAACACAATTTTAAATTAATACTTAAATGACAAACAGAACCCAAAACAGAATGATATGACTGGCTCAGTTCAATCCTTTGCTGTTGTGACTGTTTTGGCTCAGAACAAAGGAATAAATCATCCTTTTGTGTTGATAATTGCTGCCCCGCCTTCTTTTTACATATGCAAATTAGTATCGATACTTTTTGCCCAATATCGATACTTAAAAAGTAGCCATTTGGTATTGATACTTTGGTATCGATCCGCCCATCCCTAGTGTGGAGTGAATGAATAATGGCGACAGTGTTACTGTGAGAAACTTGTGACTCAGGCTTGTAAAGCGCAATACAAGTGTGAGCAGTTATTTTATTTGAAAATAAAAAATTAAAACAAACAAGCTAAACAAATACTGGAGTGAAGTGTTGATCTTGTGGATGTAGTAGTGACTGTGGCGAGTAATCTCTACTTCACACTGAGCCCTGCTGCATTTTGGTCTGGGTCATATAATGTTATAGCCGACCCGGCCCGACCCCCCCATCACAGTCAGGAACGATAATGTGGCCCCCAGAGAAAAAAGTTTGAGGACCCCTTTAGATGATTCATAGAGAGGACGTTAACACTTTTAAACTGAGCTGAACTCTCTGTCATCATTACATTAGTCACTTTAATGTGGAGCCAAGACTTTTGTTGTTTATACTGTAATTATAGCTTTTAATCTGTCCCATTTATATCAACATTTAAAAATATCTTCAGCCTACGATGTAGTTTTAGTAGATCATGGTTCATTCAGAGGTTAATCTACTGCTGTCGCTAACGTTCATGAGCGTTTTATAACTCGCTGAATCATAAACTCTGCCTAATGTTGAACATGTTTAATCAGGCGGAACATTTACTGATTAAAGAAGTCATAAAGAGCTTGATAAAAGGCCACCGGGGGAGCTGTTTCCACAACAATGAGCTTTGACTGAGAGTAGAGTTTGTTTCCTTCATAACTGATGTGTTTGTGAGTGAGACTTTTCTGTGATTCTGGCACCGGCTTGGCATGTTTTAATTACAGAATGTATGTATCGCCATAGAATATACGGAGCCATTTTCACCCAGAGGGGGCGGGGCTAGGAAAAAGTGCCTGAATGTTGATCAAACCCAGGGGCGGACTGGCGATATGTCCACTCTGGAAGAGGCCAGAGACAGAAGGGCCACCAGTCTCCTTAACCTCTTACCCTCCGCCGTAACCAAGCTTTACCCAAATCTACAAGCTTAAATGAAAAGCATGAAAATAGTGACAAAAAACGAGGAAGGGAACAAAAACATGCCGGAAAAACAACAAAAACATGACACAAAAGAACGAAAATGAAAACGCAACGAACACAACAACAAAGCAATGAAAAAAAAGCAAAAACACATCAACAAGCCACAAAACAAGTAATGAAAAAGCAACAAAAATGTGGCAACAACATCACTTTTGTAGGCTTTAGCTTTCAAATGAGGCGTTACACTTTTGCTCTCCAGTCGAGAAGCTTGTGGATTTGGGTAAAGCTGAACTGAATACAATGCACTCGGTTCAGGCGGGGCGGGGGTGTAAAGAGGTTAAAATATGTGTTTGTGGAAGTGTCACATGTACGTTCATTTGGGACAGATTGTTCAGAGTCCAGGGCTGTTTTTCAGTCCCAGTCCGCCCCTGATCAGACCTGTCCCTGCTTTAGTCCCCGGTTCCTCACGTCCCGCGGTGCGTTTGCAGATCGACGCCCGCGTGTCGCAGCGGTACGAGCAGGTGCTGCGGGAGTGGAAGGCCTGCGAGGTCATCGTGAGGCAGCGGGAGAAGGAGATGCAGTCGGCCATCTTCGCCAAACTGTCGTCGGGCAGCAGCATCGACAGCCACGTGCTGCGGCTCGTGCACCGCGACTCCACGCTCAGCAACGAGGTCAGACGCTACAGCCGGGCTCTGGGGATACTTGTGTAACTATGGGCCTGAGGTGGAGCGGGCTCTGGGCAGCTGGAGCCGGAAAGATATTAGTCAAATAGGCAGGAATGTTCGGCTGCGTCTGAAACCATCAAATTATATCCTCTAAGCTCTAACACTAACAACTAACAACTAACTCCTTAATCTTAGATCTGTGCAGTTAGTGAACTAGAGCTTCAGCAGCATTTGAACAATCCGTCCGTCCTTAAACAGGGGAAAGGGAAGTGACATCACCAACAGCTGTTTTTCTTCTTCTTTAAAGTTATTGGTGGAGTGCAGGCCAAACAAAAGCGCATGTCGCCCCCTAGTGTCCAACAACTACATAGTGTCCAAACAAAGACATTTAAGGAGAAAATAAAATCTAAATGATCCAAACATTTCCCTTTAGTGTTATTTTATTTCAACAGCTGTTTCATAAAACTACAGCAGCAAATAGCTCCTAATCACCGGTTAGTTAGCATCAGAGGTCCCTATGCTAAAGTGGCTATGATAGTTAGCACCAGAGGTCCCTATGCTAAAGTGGCTATGATAGTTAGCACCAGAGGTCCCTATGCTAAAGTGGCTATGATAGTTAGCACCAGAGGTCCCTATGCTAAAGTGGCTATGATAGTTAGCACCAGAGGTCCCTATGCTAAAGTGGCTATGATAGTTAGCATCGAGGCTCCTTTTCCTAACTCCTTCCTAACTGACAGACCAATTCGGAAGCATCTTATCATGGCGGACGCTGACGCACATCCGGTTTGGCGTAAGAGCTCTGACCAATCTGCTCGTTTCGGACGCAGCCTTTAAAAATCCAGGAAGATAAATACTGGGATAAATCTGTTCTTAAGTCGTCTGTACTTGGTAGTTAAAGTAGCCGCCTCTCATCAACAGTTTAAAAAGTTTAAATGTCGTGAACAAGAACTGGCAGACCCAAAATGCAGAAGCGATAAGTACTTCTTTTTATTGTAACAAGACAAGTGGATGGGGGGGAATGGGTGATCCGGGACGCCGAGGAAGGTCCTGGATCACCCGTCCAGGACGGCAGCGGAGGGGAGGTAGGTGGTTGGTGGGGAATCCAGACAGACAAGGTAAACACACAAGGGGAGGGGGAGATGGAAGGAAGGGAGAAGTGGCTGGACCACAACATTAAAAGAGTAACATTAATATTCAGAGCCGCTAAACACCTGCAGACATGGGCTGTTTCTCTCTTATTTTTCATAGATGTGCTGTTTTTGAACATTTATAAAAGCAGTAGAATGATACAGCCTCTTGTGATCGTTGATTTTGTTAAAGGAATAACTATAAAGTAGGATGAGTGAGAGGGATGTGAGCCCTTCCTAAAGCCACTGTGCACTGGACTGTCCCTGCAGGTGTTCATGTCGGTGGACGAGCCCGACGGAGCGAGTCAGAGCACCCCCAGCGTCGAGGACACGCCCCCCGCCACCACCACCTCCACGCTGCTGCCGCCCCACGCCCTGCCCCCCGAAGAGCGCCCCCTGCTGGAGTTCGACTCCCCCGACTCAGGCCTCCCCTCGTCCAGAAACTACTCCGTGACCTCCGCACACTCGCAGATCCTGTCCAGCACCGAGGAAGAGCCGGGGGGCGCGGAGGAGAGCAGGGGGGACAGGTGAGCAGGTCTTTATTTAGTTTCAGTCTCGGCCTGTTTATGAAGATTAAACTTAGCTCAGGCCAAGTTTTTGTCAATTGCACTCAAAACCCACTTTGTTAACTTTACATTTACACTGCCTGACCAAAACAAAAAGTCACCACAATAAAAGGTCACACGCTCTAATATTCGGTTGTAGCGCCTTTAGCTTTCGCTGTGGCATTTTGTCAATAAGCCAGCGTTGGTCCAGACAGGGCTGCAAACTAAGGGTGCACCAGCGGCCAGTAGCCTGAGGAAAAAAAGGCCCACACATACAGCATCTTCCTAAGGATAGCAAATAACACATTTTCTTAAGACTATAACATGACAAACAAATGATCATAGTTTGGTATGAATCTGGGTTTCTGCGGGACATCAACACATTGGCCACACAGGCCACACTGTTTTTGGGATTTAGCTGTAGAGCCAACAATTTACCATTTTTCATGATATTTGCAGCGTATTCTATGTTATAGTTATGGACACAGGCTGTGGCTCGCTTGAAAGAAGAGACTCTCAGCTCTACGTAGGTGAAAACAGTTTAATTCTATTCTGAGAAATCGAAGCTAAACAGAGGCTAGTTTAGATCAAAATCACAGATTTTTTTTTACTAGATTCTGAGATAATCTGTTTTTTATGAATCACTCTCCTTTCTGATTAACTCCTCTCTCCTCTCTGGACGGATACTGACGTTATGTGAGGCAAATGCCTAAATATATTTGTTTCAAGTCCGTTTTCAACGACAACATTGTTGACATGTTTTGAAACACCACGTGTTGCCGCAGATCGAACGCTTTTTATGGCGTGTGCATTTAAACATCCTGGTTCTGGATTGAAGACTTTAACAGGATGTTTCTCAGTCGTCCTTGGACCCATTTTAACCATTTAAAAACTCAGAGAAATGTTAAAATCTCAACTGTTTCGATCGTTCCATGGGAAGCCGCTCTGCTTTGTCGAACGCGCTCCAAGTTTTTGATTATCATTTATTTCACTTCTGTTCATCACAGACCAACATCACACATAAGGTGTATTAGAGTGACGTTTTGGGCACTCAATGTGTTAAAAAGCAGTAAAAGTCATTAAATGGATTATTCCAAAACCAAGGCCTTTATAGTCATAAAAAAACAGCATTAAATCAGATTCAAACGGGCATTAAATCAAAATTTCTAAGAAAATGTGTTTTTTCCTTAGAGGCAGAACCCTCTCAATGACATTGCTCAACTATTTTTCCTGCTCACATTTGTCAAAAACTATGGTCTAAAAACAAAATCAGCTGCTGTGCTACACAATCCTTTGCTCAAAAGTTTCCCGTTGTGTCCACTTTAGTTTTCTATATTAAAGCAGTACTAAGTAACGTGTTTGCCTTAATAAATCCTTCCCGTAGTCCCTGTGGGGGTGATACAAGTGTTTATGGGATGATTTTCATCTCCCCCTGGTGTCTCTGGACAGAAAACCATGTTTGCAACTTGACTGCCACCGGGCCGGAGCCACCAATACACACTAATGGAATCACAAAGAAGAAGCTAACAGGCTAACGGGCAAAGCTAACTGCGGGCTAACGTCACTTTAAACAATATTTACAGCCAAGTTTTAGTGAAAAAAATATTTCCATTGCATAATTGGATGCACAGTAACCCTCTCTCCCTTCGCCTTTTCTGTCTGCGTAGGATTTACTCTCCAAGACAATAAGTTAAAAAATCGTAACTTGCTACTACACCTGCAGTTGCGCTTATTGCCTCTAGGGGGAAGAGTTACTTAGTACTGCTTTAAATTTGTGACGTATTTAGGCATTAAAATGGCTTTGAAAATCATTCAGTTTGACTTGCTGCCGACGGTATGTATTTTAGTCTTGATCTTAATATTAGTTTAAAGTCGTAGCTGAAAAGCAAACAGCTAGTTTCCTTTGACCTTTGCCCTCACTTATGGTCATACAAATAGAACTGCTCTTTTTAAAAAGTGGCCGGCCTGACTTGTGTAGCTGATTACACTGTTGACTCTTTCCCAGGGAGGAGTCCGGAGACCAGAGCGGAGAAACCGAGCGCCTCTGCTCTCAGCTCGACAGGCTGGTCACCAACGGCGACAAGGCGGAGAAGATCTCCCCCTCGCTGTCGTCTTACACGGTGCGCGGCGGCGGCGGCGGCTGCAGAGATCAGGAGTCCGCCCCCACGTCTCCGACTGAGGGGTAACAGCGTGTGGTGTTTCTCCTCACAGATCGAGCTGTTGGACACGGTGGCTCTGAACCTCCACAGGATCGACAAAGACGTGCAGCGCTGCGACCGGAACTACTACTACTTCACCACGGCCAACCTGGAGAAGCTGCGCAACATCATGTGCAGGTACAGCGCCCCCTGCAGGGAACTAATGCACTTGTTAGTTCAGCAGGTTATATATATATACAGGCCTGATGTGAAGGTCTCTCTCCTCAGCTACGTTTGGGAGCATTTGGAGATGGGATACGTCCAGGGCATGTGCGACCTCCTCGCTCCTCTCATGGTCGTCCTCGATGATGGTGAGATGTGGGAAAAGTAGACAAAACATTTACTTAAGAAAGTCTCATGTAGAGTTGTGATCAGTAAGGGTAAAAAAGTGGGCATCTACTTTGTGACCATAAAAGCTTTTAACCCCTTAACTCCCACCTGAACCGAGCACATTTTCTCCAGCTTTACCCCAATCCAAAAGCTTCTGGAAAAAAGGTGTGAAAATAGTGACAAAACTGAGACGAAAACAAGGATGAAAATGTGAAAAAAGTGAGAAAAAATGGACGAAAAAGTGACAAAAAATGGACAAAAAAATGACAAAAAATGGACACAAATTTGACAAAAACGTGAGAAAAATTTGACGGAAAATTGAGAGGAAAAATGGACCAAAAAGTGATAAGAATTTGACAAAAAAATGCGAAGAATTTGACGAAAAAGTAACAAAAAAGTGACAAAAAAATGGACAAAAAAAATCGAAAGTGATGAAAAAAAATCTGATGATGTGAGGAAAAAGATCAATTTAGTTTTGTAGGTCTTAGCTTTCAAATGAGGTGTTCCACTGGCCTACAGGATTGGGGTAAAGCTGAACTGGAGAAAATGCTCTCGGTTCAGGCGGGAGTTAACAGGTTAAAGGAATAGGCCACCGTTTTTACATACTGAGATATGTTCTTACCTAACCTTAGACGAGTTAATATATCCCCGTCTGGTCATTGTCCGTGCGCTCTGTCACGCAAACGGAGCACATACGCAGCCTCTCCCACATGTCACATAGCTCCAAAAAAGCTCACGATAGAAGCTACCAAGTTCTTCCACGTGTTCCCTATTTAAATAAAGTTACGTGAAGTGTTTTCATGCGAAGTATATTTACACAGAAATGTAACATGTCGATTTTATAAGCAGATAAAAAGGGGGACTATATTGTGAGGCGTAATGATACGAGGAGCAAAACGTCCGCGCAGTAACTCCTAAAGACTTCCCCCGCTCACTTCCGTCAATAACCTTTAGGAGTTACTGCGCACGGGGATATATTAACTCGTCTAAAGTGAGGTAAGAGCATATCTCAGTATGTAAAAATGGTGGCCTATTCCTTTAAACTATTTTGATATTTCTTAATAAATCACCATGAAATGACACAAAGTGAATAGTATTGTTTGTTGTTGTTGCAAGAACTCAAACTTAAATTATTTTTTATATGTCACGTTAAGATCACAGGGGACAGAGATACGTACACGATCCGATACGTACAGGGTTTTTGTGGGGCATTAAAAAACATTAAAAAGTCATTTTTAAAAACTGGTGCCAAAATCAAAGCCTTAAAAGTCATTAAAAAGCATTGCATTAGATTCAAACTGGCATTAAATCAACATTTATTGGAAATGTTTGAAATTGGTCTTTTTTTTTCTGTATAAGTCATCATTGAAAATATCAAAATGAGGGTCTAAAACAAGTTCCGCTGCAGTTTTGGCTGAAATTGATCACATTTATTGCTCAAATGTTTCCCGTTTCTGCCAATTCTCTGTCCTCTGATTTCTTAAATGATTGCAAATCTAAAAAAAAATGTAATATTTGCATTAAAATGTAGTATTAGGGCATATCACGAGGGGCCGAAGTAATATATTGACCTTAAAATGTATAAAAAGAAAACAGTTATGTGTCCAAAGTAACTTATGACCTAGAGGCCATAAGCGCCACTGCAGGTGAGAGTCAATACTTCGCTGATAGAAAAGACAAAGGGACAGAGGGATATTGTTCATCCAACTACACAATGGAGATCATTTGTTTCACTCAAACCTGGTTGACAAAAAAATGACAAAAAATGTGACAAAAAATGACCAAAAAATGACAAAAAATAACAACAACAAAAATGACAAAAAATGACAAAAAAAAAGTTACAAAAATGAGTTGAAAACCCCCAAAAAAAGATAGAAAAAAATGTGATGATGTGAGGAAAAATATCCATTTAGATGAGTTTTGTAGGTCTTAGCTTTCAAATGAGGTGTTACACTGGCCTACAGGATTTGGGTAAAGCTGAACTGGAGAAAATGCTCTTGGTTCAGGCAGTTCTGTCATAAAAACAAATGTTAGGAGTCTGATTTCTTTAAAAAGTGACTTTAAATCTCACTAATCACTGCACTCCTCTGTTTTTGTGGTCCCTTCACTCGATTCGGTCTGTCGCCACGGCTGCCCTGAGGCTGACTGACGGAGATGTGGCCTGCCTCCCCTCGTTCTCGCTGGTCTAACCTCTTGTTTTTGCGCAGAGTGTCTGGCCTACAGCTGCTTCACTCAGCTCATGAAGAGAATGAGCCAAAACTTCCCAAACGGAGGAGCCATGGACTCGCACTTCGCCAGCATGAGGTCCCTCATTCAGGTACCACCGGCCCCTGAGCGCACGCTGGGGACACGGGGACTTTAGAGCACTCTCAATCCCATTTACAACGAGCATCCACAGATCTGGAGGATAATCAAAGCCCAAAGCTAAAATACAAACGGTCATAGGAGGATGCTCTATTTCTAGAAACAAAAAGGTATTTGGAGCGAGGCTTTTATAGTTGTTTTTGTCATGTGTAGGGATGGGCACTGTTAAACGGTACCTACTTGGAACCGACCGAAAAGCTCCGGTCGGGGGAGGTATCGAAAAAATACAATTCTTTCGGTGCCAGTTTTCGGTTCTTTTTCTCTCCAGACCCGCATTGAGTCTAAAAATGCACGTATGCGCAGATATGAGCCGCTTCAGCACAAATGGAGCGAAGAAAAGCTACACCTTATAGCTAAAGCTTACAGGCCTCTTCAGACTTCACAAGACGCGAGAACTGGAGCAGCATATGAACTGGCGAAGCTACAACGTACTAAACTTCTGTAATAGAGATGGCAGAGCCGCGGTCTGGGTCAGGACTGAGCCAGGTCTAAACCAGGACTTTAGTTTTTAGGCAAATTGAAAAGCAAAACCAAGCAGTGACGACAAGAAAGACGTGTTTACCTTTAGCGACAGACCCGGAGGCGGAGCTTACGTGCTGTTGGGCGGAGCTTACGTGCTGTTGTTACAACTTTACAGCAGCTGCAGAGACGGGACTATCCAAGCTGGTTTATAGAAAAGTGAGCGCTCACTCTGTATTAGACATTGTTGGTACAGTTTTGGTAAATGATTAGTGGCAGAGTGAGCGCTCACACCATGTGAGGATCTTTGACGTGTGGAGCTTTCACTTCGTCAAAGCGCACTGAGTTTAGAAAAGTTTAGGTGAAAGAAAACATGTCCTGATGTGGATCTGACTCTGCAGCTCAGGAGGGAATAATGTCCTTTCTCTCTTTTTATCTCTGCTTAAGTGGAAATTGTGCTCAAAACACAAAGTTACAGGCGACGCTGCTGGAGTTTTCGGTCTTTTTTCCTGAATGATTTTATACACGTTATTTTTATTGAATTAAAATAACATAGGTATATAAAAAAGTACCGGTAAGGCACCGGAACCGAAAAGCAGGTATTGTTAAAGTACTTGGTATAAAAAAAAAAACGAACGGTACCCATCCCTAGTCATGTGTAAAGTCCCTATAGGATTCCATATTGCAGCGACCTTTCAGGAGTTGCCATTAGGGGGCGGTATCGCAGTAATGCCGAGACCCCACCATGAGAACCAAGAAGAAGTGCTTTTCCTCGGCCATTGGTTTAGACATGGTTCACACCCAGTTTAGATATAATTAAATCTTACTGCAGGTCAGTTCAGTCCATGTTTAGATACAGTTTGGTTTGATGGTGACCGAGGCCTGGGGGTTGTGGAAGGTCAGGTTATGTTAATATGAACTCTCTCTGTCTCTCAGATCCTGGACTCCGAGCTGTTCGAGTTGATGCAGCAGAACGGAGACTACACGCACTTTTACTTCTGCTACAGATGGTTCCTGCTCGACTTCAAAAGAGGTGATTATTTATCGGCGCCTCAGAGCACAGCTTTAGTCCAAGAGCAAACTGCGTCTGTAGCTGCCCTGGGGTGACTGATCTGCGCCGTCCGACTGAAGCAGCGCCAATCACTCACACACGCTAGTCCACTGCTAAAACTACACGAGTACAAGGCATTTTCTTCAACGTTCTTTCTTTTTTCACAGCAGATTGGTTTGTAATTAGTAAATTTACTCATGTAAATTTACACATGTACAAGTAAAGTAGGCGACACATTTAACAGCAGTTATATTAGAATTGTGCTGATGCCATTTATTTATTTATTTTATTATTATTACATTAATTTACAAAAATGTGATAAAAATTTGACAGAAAAATGTCAAAAATGTGACCAAAAAATGTTTTTTTTTTTATAAAACATTGATGAAAAAATGACAGAAATGTGACAAAAAATGACAAAAAAAAACAAAAAAAATGTCCAAAATGTGACAAAAAAATGACAAAAATGTGTTAAAAATTTGACAAAAAATTACAAAAAATTGACAAAAAAAATGACAAAAATGTGACAAAAATCTGATAAAAAAAATGACCAAAAAATGACAAAAAATTGACAAAAAATGAAAAAGAAATGTGACAAAAAATTACAAAATGTGTTAAAAATTTGACAAAAAAACAAACAAAAATTTGACAGAAAAATGTCAAAAATGTGACCAAAAAATGAAAAAAAATTGAAAAACATTTGATAAAAAATTGACGAAAAAATTACAGAAATGTGACAAAAAATGACAAAAAAAATGTCCAAAATGTGGCATAATGTGACAAAAAAATGATAAAAATTTGACAAAAAAAATAACAAAAATTTGACAAAAAAATGACAAAAAAATGACAAAAATGTGATGAATGATGGGAAAAAAATCTGATGACGTGAGGAAAAAGATCCTCTCGGTTCAGGCGGGAGTCAAGAGGTTAACTCACTCGACGATAAGCGATGTTCAGTTTGTAGTGTTGATGTGTGTGGGTCGGTAAATGCCGTCGTGTTTGTGCAGAGCTGCTGTACGAGGACGTGTTCGCCGTCTGGGAGGTGATCTGGGTGGCTCCGCGGATCTCCTCCAAACACTTTGTGCTGTTCCTGGCGCTGGCTCTGGTCACGGTCTACAGAGAGATCATCATCCACAACAACATGGACTTCACAGACATCATCAAGTTCTTCAACGGTAGGTGGACAGACTTAGAAACGTGTGGAAATACAGCAACTACACTTGGTTTTCTTTCCACTCTCGAACATCTCCGCTACGTGTGAATCCGATGACTTTGTGTTTCAGAGATGGCTGAGCGTCACGACGTCCAGAACATCCTGAAGATCGCGCGAGAACTGGTGCACAAAGTCCAGTCTCTCATGGACCCCAAGTGACTGAACCCAGAGTCCGGACCCTCGGAGTCTTGACCCTCTTATCCCCCTCCTCTGCACCCCCCCCCCCCACAGAGCATGTTCCCTCCGTGTCTGGGTCTGGTTTCAACCCAAAACATGCAAAATCGTCCTCCGGCTCCTCAGGTCTGGAGAAGGGTCCGTGCTCTGAAGGATGGGTCACACGCAGAGGACAAAGTCTACCTTACTTTAAACCTTAGGCCCTGCACCGGTCCGATCCCCTCCCCCCGGTGCACCGGTGGGTTCTCGCTCGCCTCATTTCTACTGGAGCCAAAGTTCTACGTGAACCAATCAGAGGGGGGTCCACGCCACCCCAACCTTTGGCCCAACCCCGCCGCGGGGTCTGGTTCACATTTTGGGACCGTCTTAGTAACTACGGGACTATGCACTGCAAAAACATGGATTGGATTAGGGAGAATCAACATTCGTAAAAGCTAGGGTGGCCAGATGTCCCGGTTGATCTGGGACATTCACGATTTTGAGCTCCAAAACCATAGTTCTGCCCCACTTTTAGATAGATAGATAGATAGATAGATAGATAGATAGATAGACAGACAGACAGACAGACAGACAGACAGACAGACAGACAGACAGACAGACAGACAGACAGACAGACAGACAGACAGACAGACAGACAGACAGACAGACAGACAGATAGATAGATGCGTCGAAGGCAGATGCTCTAGTTCCAAACAGCACCTGAACACAGTTTTGTCGTACTTACTGTCTTGCTTACTCCTCTCTTCGCTCACACATCCCTGCGCCACAGTAAGTCTACTTCTTCTCAAAGCAGAAGTAAACAGAAGTTCACAATTTTAACCGACATATTCCGTGTGATGGCAGGTTAATATGCTAAGCTAAACAAAGATGGCCGATGCTGTCAGCGGTTTCAGGTTGGGCACTTACTTTGAGAATAAAAACCGACTTACTTCCTCATGAAAAATAAAAAGGAGAAGTGGCGTCTGAAGGTATGCGGACAGTTAGCAAGTCCGGGCAACTTTTCAGAGTCCATTAGCCTGCTCAATGTGTTTTTCCTATAGCTGTTAGCAATAGCCATAAAGCATCGCAGTTTATAAACGATCCAGATTTTTTCAGCTGTTGCCAACTCATCGACCACATTTAGGTCAAAGCCTAGTTAGAAATCATTTAAATCATTAAAGGGAAAGGCCACCGTTTTTACATACCGAGATATGTTCTTACCTGAGCTTAGACGAGTTCATTTGTACCTGTCTGGTCTTCACGCGTGCCTTCAGTCACGTAAACACAGCACAAACAGCGTTAGCATTTAGCCTCTCCTCCTCTCCTCTATACTAAAGTACAGTTACACAAAATGAAACAATGTGGATTTTCTAAGCAGATAGAAAGGGGAACTATATTGTAAGGCGTAATAATGCCAGGAGTACTTCGGCGTCCGCTCTGTAAAGTGAAGATATTACTTCGCGGAGGAACAGGTTCAGATAGCTAAAGGCTTTCCTATGATTTATATCAGGGGGAGGCAAGTTTTCTTGGCGGAGGCCGATTTTCTTTATCGTAAACAGACCGAGAAGCCGCTGCTATTTAGCCCAAAGTAAAGCACAACACTGGAAACATGATCTTAAAGGAGATAAATAACTTAAAATTGCTTGAATTAAAGATCTTCTATGTTGAATTAAAGTCAAATTTGAACTAATCCAAGATACAAATTGGCGCCAATGGACACAAAATGATCTGAATTAAGAGAATCACTACTACTAAAGGTTTTATCTCGTCTAAGACCAGACCAAATCTACTCAAACCTTAGGTTTAATCTGTTCATTCATGTAAATTTATGTCATTTCTTCCTTAAAACGAGAGTGCACTTCTTTCAAATGCCAGTGTTGTACATAATATATGACCTCATTGGGTGCATTGACAGTATTTCTACCTTTTTTCTCCCATTTAACTCTAATAATGTTCAAAGTTCTCTCTGATTTGTGTAATAATGTTTCTCAAAATCATCTTGAGGGCCAGAGGTTCTGTGCTGGAGGGCCAGATTTGGCCCCCGGGCCTGACGTTGCCTACCCCTGATTTCTATGGTTAAGACAGTGGGGCAGAAAGTCTAAACAAATACAAACAAGTTAACAAGTACAGGAAGTAGTTTCCACGATACCCGTTACTCCAGTTCAGTCTGAAACACCATGGCTCCTGTAGAAAGAGGCTGGAGCTCCCCCTGGTGCCCGGGCGGACCCCCCCTGCCCCCTGGTGTAGTGGAGGGTGCTCCTTTAGGCCCGTCCCGTTGCTGCAGTGTTAATGTTTACATGGACTCGCCTACATGGGTCCGTTCGTCCGTTTGTGTGCATGCTCGTTTCCACACTGTGAACTCTGTCTCCCTGATCCGGACGCTTGATTTAATACAAACTTTATACTTTCAAATGTTTCTCTCCAAAAAAACAGCGGAGGAGGTCACGACGAAGCGCGGAGGTTCGCCTTAGCCACGAAAACGGGAAAAATTTGTGACCAAAAAAACGACTGTGCCAACTACCTGTTTCTTTTTTTTTTTTTTTACGACAAGCATGTGTCCACGACCCCCCAAAAAACGTCTGATTTTACTGTTTTGTTTTTTAACAAACTCGTGTTGCCTTTAAGTGTAAATCGGGAGGTGCTTGTTGCACTTTTTGGTGGTTTTTTTGTAGCGGCGCCAGTGAAGGCTCGGCCGTGACGCCGGCTGGAGGCGCCGAAAACAACGGCGGGAAATGGGAACGGAACCAACTTCTCTGAGCGACGAGTGACACTCTGGGATTTGGAGATGATTTTTGGAGTTCGTGAAGGCAGCAATGGTCCGTTCCAAAGCCTTTTATAACTGAGACGCACTGCGGACCATTCAGGGTTGTGTATTTCTGTGCCACAAGAGAAACTGAGCTGATGCAAAATGCTAATGAACAGATATGTAGAGAACACGATCCCACCCTGTAGATAACGCTATTTTAAACCCACGCTATTTCTCAAACATGGATTTAACCCCGTAACTCCCACCTGAACCGAGCACATTTTCTCCAGTTTGGCTTTACCCCAGTCCAAAAGCTTCTGGAAAAAAGAGACGAAAACAATGATGGAAATGTGACCAAAAAAGTTATGAAAATTGATGAAAAAGTGGCAAAAAAGTCACAAAAATGTCACAAGAAATTGACAAAAATTGACGAAAAAATGACAAAAATGTGACAAAATGTGATAAAAAATTGACCAAAAAATGACAGAAATGTTACAAAATATGACCAATAAACAACAAAAATGTGAGAAAAAATGGATGAAAAAGTGGCGGCAAAATGTCACAAAAATGTCACAAGAAATTGACAAAGAATTGAGAAAAAAATGACAAAAATGTCACAAAAATGTGATAAAAATTTGACCAAAAAAATGGCAAAAATGTGACTAAAAATTGACTGAAATGTTACAAAATGTGACAAATAAATAACAATAATGTGATAAAAAAATTGACCAAAAAATGACAGAAATGTGACAAAAATGTGATAGAAAATTGTCAAAAAAAAATTACAAAATATTGACAAAAAATAGACAAAAAATGACAAAAATGTGATAACAATTTTGCCAAAAAACGACAGAAATTTGACAAAAATGTGATAGAAAATTAACTAAAAAATTGACAAAAAAAATTACAAAAAAATTACAAAAATGTGATAAAAATTTGATGAAAAAATGACAAAAAAGTTACAAAAATGAGTTGAATACCCAACAAAAAAATGATGGAAAAAAAAATCTGACGACGTGAGGAAACAGATCCTCTCGGTTCAGGCGGGAGTTAAGAGGTTAAGTGACTTGACATATATACAAATCTTGTCCCCACTTGTCACTATTTTTCCTATATTTCTTAGCTCGTTTCACAACCTTTGAGCACGATTCTAATAAAATCTCGCTGGAAATAAGAAACTGTGAAAAGGACAAGTGCAATTTTCTTGTCCTATTGGAATAAAAGGCGATACATTAAAACAAGCCAGAAACATCTCAGAACAAGGGAAATACCCAACAAAATCTTAAAGGGGGGGTATTATGCAAAATTGACTTTTTCAAGCTTTACATCATGTTATTCTGTCACTCCCTCATTAAAAACATGCCTGAAGTGTTGCCTTGGCACATTCACGTATTTCTGAGTAATCTGTAAAAACTCTGATGGCGGCCATTTTAGGGATAGGTTTGCCTGAGTCCTCCTAGGAACGCCCCCACCTCCTGGAGACGCCTCCGAGCTTTCGTCACCAGCCGAGTAACCAACCACTGCTCCTCAGCAGAACCCCCTCCCCACTGATGCCACAGACAGCGTGTGGAGGGGGCGTGTCTAAAGGCTCAGAGGTTCTTAAAGAGACAGAGGCCTATTTCAAGACATTCACTACAGCCATTTTGAGAGAGCATTTTTATACAAGGCAGTTATTCTAATTTACTGCATTTACAGACCAACAGAAGGTTTGCTCATCATTGTAGTGTGATATAGACTGGTGCCATGTGACTGAAAAAAGCAGAATACCCCCTCTTTAATTACCAGAATGCTCACTCCAGCCACTAGGGGGCAGATTAAATAAGAATAAAAGGAAAGAATTCCACAGGAAGAGGGCATAACAAGGACATAATAAGAAATCAGTTGTGGTGAACAGGTCTGAGCTCATTCTACACATTAGGACATGGCTGGAACATGTAGGGGGAGGAAAATACATAATTTTAACATTTTTAAACTCTGTATAGTCCCTTTAAAGACAAATACAAAGCATGTAAGGATATGCAATAGTCAATAAATGCATTCTCATGAAGTACAAAACCAAGTTTAGAAATGGGTCCCATGAGGAAAACCGCAATCACACGAGAGCAGAGATTTCAAACATTTTCTAAACTGAAGTGCTTTGTGGTAATAAACAGATTATTAGGTAAGGTGCATAGACTCTGAGACACCACTTCATGACATCACCAGGTGGAACCGATCTTTTCAACTCTTGAGAATACATATGTGTGAATGAAACCAACACAAGTCCAGGTCTCCGAACACGGTTATTAAATCGGCTTTATAAAATCGCTCTCATCACTGATCACTTTTTAAACCGCCCACTCCTGAATCCCAGACTGTCACTTTACGCTTTTTTACTATTGAAAATACGAGTCAAACAGAGCACAATTTCAAGCGAAGCACAGAGATATTTTGTGGAAAGTACAAAAACATAAAGTAGGTAAAAAAAAAATGAGATTCTCACGTCGAGTGTATTTTTGAAACTTTTGCCAAAAACATTTGTAGCGGGCGGTTTGTACGTTTCTAATGGGCGTTTTACAGATTTTTAAAGCAGCCGGTGCCATAAGAGAAGTTGGTTGCCGTTTGGTGGATTGTAAACGCGCTGCCTCAAAAGTTCAGGGTTAGTCCATTTAAAATCATTAGAAAGACAATAACAAAGCTGGATTAAATGGGAAACATGGCCAGATTTCAGTTTGGAGAAGCATAATCCTGCTCGCAGCTACCGAACATAAGCCCGAGCGTTCACATGTGTTCAAATTTCAAACCTTTACTTCCATTTTTCCAGATATTTTCACTTCAGATTCTCTTCAGCTGCTCAAACCTGGAAGTATTTTCACGGCGCCAAGTGTTAGTCTTCGCCAGAGCACGAGGCGCGTTTGATGCGGATGATTTTTATGTGGGGCTCGCTAAAATCTTGGCGTTTCGCTCGAACCTTTGACTATTCCGCTTGAAGGGCAACGGACGAACTGCCGGGACTTTCCGCGAGTCCCGTTTTGTTTTTCTACTGTCTGATCTGCCTTTTTAAGTGTGCGATGTTTATCCGACCCTCGTGTTCCCGCCCACGCCCCAAACGGCTGCATACGATTGGTCGCTCAGCTCAGTCAGAATCTTATTGGTTGGACCTCCACCTGTGATCTAAGTGCCAAGAGTCTTCCCCTGGTCCTGTGCCGGCTGAGAGACCGCTGTCACTGGGTTAAAGCCGGGTTTATGGATCTCCAAAGAACCTGTAGAGCAAAGATGTAACGCTCAACGATACATCTGAGGTTTCAAACTAAAAGTGGGGCGTGTAAGAGTTTTTATGAATATAAACCTGACCTGTCCGTGTCCCAGATCGCAGTTAAAGTTTTTATTCGATTCCACAATGAGGAGAGAGAGATTGGACCTGGCAGGCCGGTTCTTTAGCATTAGTAATGTTACATTAAACTCTAGGCACAGACGGTCAATTATCAATCTTTTAAATATCAATCTATTCAATTTATAAAGCATTTAAACATGCAGACTGTCTCTTTAACCTCTTACCACCCACCTTAACCGAGCACGTTTTCTCCAGTTCGGCTTTACTCAAATCTAAAAGCTTCTCTTGACTGGAGTCTACAGCCTGTGTGTGACGCCTCATTTGAAAGCTTTGATGGACAAAACGGCCCCAAGGGAATCTTTTTCCTCATTGTTGCCATCGCTATTTTAACGTTTTTTTCATTGCTGCCCCTTTGTGACTTTTTTGACACATTTTTGTCACATTTTTGTCACATTTTTGTCCCTTTTTCGTAATTTTTTGTCACATTTTTGTCACTTTTTCATCACATTTTTGTCATTTTTTCATCGCATTTTTTGTTGCTTTTTTGCCACTTTTTTGTCGCATTTTTGTAATTTTTTGTCAATTTTTTGTCACTTTTTCGTCACTTTTTCGTCATTTTTTCATCGCATTTTTGTCACTTTTTCATCACCGTTTTGTCACTTTTTTGTCACTTTTTCATCGCATTTTTTGTTGCCTTTTTGTCACCATTTTTGTCACTTTTTTGTCATTTTTTCATCGCATTTTTGTTGCTTTTTCATCACTTTTTGTCACATTTTTGTCATTTTTTCATCACATTTTTTCATCACATTTTTTCATCACATTTTTTCATCACATTTTTGTCACTTTTTCGTTGAATTTTTTTCACAGTTTTTGTCGCTTTTTTGTCATTTTTTCATCGCATTTTTGTCACTTTTTGTCACATTTTTGTCACTTTTTCGTTGCATTTTTGTCACTTTTTTTTTAGAATTCTGGGTTTTTGTCGCTATTTAGTTTCTCTTTCCTTTAGAAGAAGCTTTTAGATTTGCCAAAGTAGAAAATATGCTCTATTCAGGTGGGGGTTAAGAGGTTAAAGGAGCTAGAAGCAAATTTCCCATTTTATACTCACTACTGCCACCTCAGGTCATAAGTCTAACTGCAGCTTCTATATTAAGCTCATGCATGACGACACTTCAGACCCAAAGTAACACCTTTCTGAGTGACAGTGCAGGATTTTAGAGGCCGTTGTGGTGAACAGGTCTGAGCTCATTCTACACATTAGGACATGGCTGGAACATGTGGGGGGAGGAAGATATTTGTATAGTCCCTTTAAAGGTGCATTATGGAACTTTTTGTGCAGAAAAAAACAACCTGTTTGACCTTGTAGTGGTTTGCACGGCCTCTATGACGCTCCAGGATCAATTGTTTTGGGGTTTCAGGTAGAGATGGTCATAAAGGCTAAACCTTTACACAACCGCTGGTTCAAATGTGCACGAATATGACGTTGTTTTAACCTCTTAACTCCCATCTGAAGGGATCCCATTTTCTCCAGTTTGGCTTTAGCCTAATTCAAAAGCTTCTTGGGAAAAAAGCCACAAACAGCCACAAAAAATTAGAAGAAAACAAGGATGTAAACGCCACAAAAATGTGACAAAAATTTAACAAAAATGTGACAAAAATTCAATAAAAATGTGACAAAAATTCAACAAATATGTGACAAAAAGTGACAAAAACGCAACTAAAAACTGACAAATTTTCAACAAAAATGTGACAAAAACTCAACAAAAATTTGACAAAAACTCAACAATAAAATGACAAAAACACGAGGAAAAATATCAGTTTTGTGGGTCTTAGCTTTCAAATGAGGCCTATAGCCAAAGAGGACAGCATGCATTCATTTTTTTGTTGGGTATTCAACTAATTTTTGTAACTTTTTTGTCATTTTTTATCAGATTTTTGTCATTTTTTTGTCAAATTTTGGTCATTTCTTCGTCAATTTTTTGTCAATTTCTTGTGACATTTTTGTGACATTTTTGCCACTTTTTCATCAATTTTTCGTCACTTTTTCATCAATTTTTCGTCACTTTTTCGTCAATGTTTTCTCACTTTTTTGTCACATTTCCATCATTGTTTTCGTCTCAGTTTTGTTGCTATTTTCACAGCTTTTTTCCCCAGAAGCTTTTGGACTGGGGTAAAGCCAAACTGGGGAAAATGTGCTCTGTTCAGGTGGGAGTTAAGGGGTTAAACATGTGAAAGGTTTTAAAACAGTGAACCAATCAACTTTACATTCAGGGAAAAATAATATTACATTTCTTCGGTCATATCTGGGGACGCAGAGAGGTCGTGACTATTCACAAAAAGAATCTTAATCCAGGTGTTTCCGTGACGGCTGAGTCTCAGTCGGCACAGGTGACGTACTGCTGTCCCCTGGCTCTCTCCCTTTGGGTGTTCCGTGCGTTCTCCTCTGCAGCTCCTCTGTCCCAAAATATATTTAAAATCACACACACACACACACACACAAATACATAGAAGAATAACTACTTCACTGGGACGTTTTGTAGCAGAGCTCATTTCTCCTCTTCCAATCAGGACCATGTTGTCGTGTAACCAAAGCCTTGAAACAGCCCCCTCTTGTGGCATGACCAGTGCAATTTCCTACTATTGCATCTTGAAGACTGTTTCTATTATTACTATTAAATGTGCGTACAATATTTTTGAGGAGACATCGTGACTATCCTATATCTACTGTGCAATTACCGTCTCCTGAAAGTCTATTTACCGATGTACATACGACGAAAACCGCCTGCATTTGTAATATTAAACCGTGGGGGGAGACACCGAGATCTATTTTTGTTGCGGCGATTGGTGCGAAGAGACTAAAGTTTAAAGATTGTGAAAATGTTGCGCGTTTTTTCGACTGTTAAGTGTTCCTTTTCAATGTCGTGCACTGAGATTTGAGATTTCTATTTATTCAACGAGACTGCGATTACTCAAACATGTATTAGTAAAACGGATGTATCATTTGCCTTGAATGTAATGTATTATTAATATAATTATTAAAGAAGTTTGTTCAATATTCCGTGAGCTGGTGTTTTACTTTGTTTTGTTTCTTGTTGGAGATTACAGCGGCTTCATTTGTGTTGTACAAATCTCTTTCACTAAGGGCTGCCCGCTAAAGTTCAGAGCGGAGTTTGGAAACTACTTTTGTTGTATTGGTCAATAATGCAGTGATTAATTGATCTCACTGAAGAAGAAAAAAGTTAAAGAGGCGAGGCTGTATTGATTGCTGATTTTGCTTTATGGAGAAACAGATACAGACACTGGTATCGACCATTACGCCGATACCACAGATTATCGGCGTAATGGTCGATACCAGTGAATAATATATTTTATATATATATTATATTTATTTTTGTCACATTTTTCTTGAGTTTTTGTCACATTTTTGTTGAATTTTTGTCACATTTTTGTTGAATTTTTGTCACATTTTTGTTGAATTTTTGTCACATTTTTGTTGATTTTTTGTCACATTTTTGTTGAATTTTTGTCATATTTTTGTTGAATTTTTGTCACATTTTTGTTGAATTTTTGTCACATTTTTGTTGATTTTTTGTCACATTTTGTTGAATTTTTGTAATTTTTGTTGTTGAATTTTTGTTGAATTTTTGTTGATTTTTTGTTGAATTTTTGTCATATTTTTGTTGAATTTTTGTCACATTTTGTTGAGTTTTTGTCACTTTTTTGTTGAATTTTTGTCACATTTTTGTCACATTTGTGTTGAATTTTTGTCATATTTTTGTTGAATTTTTGTCACATTTTTGTTGAATTTTTGTCACATTTTTGTTGATTTTTTGTCACATTTTGTTGAATTTTTGTAATTTTTGTTGTTGAATTTTTGTTGAATTTTTGTTGATTTTTTGTTGAATTTTTGTCATATTTTTGTTGATTTTTTGTCACATTTTGTTGAGTTTT
Organism: Gobius niger; assembly: GCF_951799975.1. NCBI lineage: Eukaryota > Metazoa > Chordata > Actinopteri > Gobiiformes > Gobiidae > Gobius > Gobius niger. The sequence continues at coordinate 2,701,954 of NC_136852.1, read as the reverse complement.
TGTCACTTTTTTGTTGAATTTTTGTCACATTTTTGTCACATTTGTGTTGAATTTTTGTCACTTTTTTGTTGAATTTTTGTCACATTTCTGTTGCTTTTACATCCTTGTTTTCTTCTCATTTTTTGTGGCTGTTTTGGTGCTTTTTTCCCAAGAAGCTTTTGGAATCAGGTAAAGCCAAACTGGAGAAAATGGGATCCGTTCAGGTGGGAGTTAAGAGGTTAAAAGAGTTTTCCGCAGATTATATTGGTATCGGTATCGGGCAGTACCTAAACACAAACCTATCTGACACCAGATACAGACGGCATCTCGTCATAGAAGGGGGCGTGGCTTCGCCGAGGGGGAAAATAGAATCTTTAGAGCAGTGGTTCTCAACCTTTTGGAGCCGCGACCCCCCGCCCGGGTCACACCGTGCGAAATCGGAACATTAGTCTACATAAAAAACAAAAAGAAAATAACAAACAGCTCAAATAAAATTAATCAAATTACGAACATATAATGCCCCTCTGGTAAAATAGCACACACATGCGACAATAAAATATTATAATATATGCTAATAAAAATATGTATATTTTATCTACATGATCTGGCGACCCCCCAAATTTGTCTTGCGACCCCCAGGTTGAGAACCACTGCTTTAGAGGAACGCAATTTTCCACTCTTTTTAGCCATTTTCTGGTGGAATGTGAACTTATTTATCACAGAAATAAAGTCAAGTTTAAATCGGGCCCATATGGATATTTTCTTACATCAGATTGTTCAGTAAGTGAAAAAACGGCAGTTGTAGCTAGCGCTAGCTAAACGTTAGGAAAATTGTAATCGTATTTCAGCGTTTGTTAAAGTAGTTTTTGAATAATTAAAGAAAGTTTAGATTTAGTGGGACAAGGCCTCATGGAAGACCCAGGACACGCTGGTGGGACTATGTCTCCGAGCTGGTCTGGTGTCGCCTCGCGGTCCCCCCAGAACAGCTGGAGGAGGTGTGTGTGGATCGGGAAGTCTGGGCATCTCTGCTGAGACTGCTTCCCCCTCGACCCAACCCCGGATAAAGCGGAAGAAAATGGATGGATACAGACGCATCTCGTCATAGAAGGGGGCGTGGCCTCGCCGAGGGGGAAAATAGAATATTTAGGGAAACTCAATTTTCCCTCTTTTTAGCCATTTTCTGGTGGAATATGAACTTATTTATCACATAGAAATACAGTCCGTTGTAAATTGGGCCCATTTGGATATTTTCTCACAGCAGATTGTTCAGTAGAAGTGAAAAAACGGCAGTTGTAGCTAGCGCTAGCTAACGTTAGCATTAGCCCGATGCTAACATGTAGCATTATGTTAGCATTCTCCGTTTTTTATGTATTGATGAGCTGTTGAACCACTTTGCTCCCTCCATGTCTTTGTATCTTTATTTAGTAGAAACTATATTTATAATTCAGCGTTTGTTAAAGAATAATTTTGAATAATTAGAGAAAGTTTAGATTTTTTCCAAATTGTTTTCCCCCTTAACTGTTTTCAAACATGAACATACATGGGCGATTCCAGAGATGCCGTCTGTATCAGACATTTAAACCCCTAATGATCACTTTTGTGTCACCTGGTTTTTTCTTGCCAACATAGAATCAAGCAGCAGAATTCACAATGCACAGACTTTCATTTGCATAATGAGCCATGTGCCACAGGTGTTCGCATACTTTTACATGCTTCATTACTGTTTTTATTCATTTGCTGTGGTATCGAACTGGCACTCGGTATCAGCGACGACTCTAAACCCAAGTATCGGTTTCGGAACAACACTACTAAGGACCCCAAAACATGGATCAGAGGGCCGCATTTGGCCCCCAATCCACAGTTTAGACACAACTGAAATGATTGAAGTTCGCAATCAAATGCTATCAATTGAATGTCTCATGTTACTTGTGAGCAGCAGCTAGAGCTACATTCACATTAGAAAAAACAAAATTAAATAAACTGTAGAATATTTACACAAATTAAATATTCAATAGCTACTAGTTAACCTCTTACCACCCGCCTAAACCAAATGCATTCTGTCCTCTTTGGCTATTATATAGGTCTGTGTAACAGCTCATTTGAAAGCTAAGACCCACAAAACTGATCTTTTTCCTCGCGTTGTTGCTGTGTTGTGTCACCTTTTGTATGTTTTCTTTTTATTCTTTTTTTTTAATTTATTTTTGTCACATTTTTCTTGAGTTTTTGTGACATTTTGGTTGAATTTTTGTCACGTTTTTGTTGAATTTTTGTCACATTTTTGTCACATTTTTCTTGAATTTTTGTCACATTTTTGTTGATTTTTTGTAACATTTTTGTTGATTTTTTGTCACATTTTTGTTGATTTTTTGTCACATTTTTGTTGAATTTTTGTCACATTTTGTTGAATTTTTGTCACATTTTTGTTGATTTTTTGTAACATTTTTGTTGATTTTTTGTCACATTTTTGTTGATTTTTTGTCACATTTTTGTTGAATTTTTGTCACATTTTGTTGAATTTTTGTTGAATTTTTGTAATTTTTTGTTGTTGAATTTTTGTCACATTTTGTTGAATTTTTGTCACATTTTTGTTGATTTTTTGTCACATTTTTGTTGAATTTTTGTCACATTTTGTTGATTTTTTGTTGATTTTTTGTAATTTTTGTTGTTGAATTTTTGTCACTTTTTTGTTGAATTTTTGTTACATTTTTGTTGCATTTACATCCTTGTTTTCTTCTCTTTTTTGTGGCTGTTTTGGTGCTTTTTTCCCAAGAAGCTTTTCAGGTAAAGCCAAACTGGAGAAAATGGGATCCGTTCAGGTGGGAGTTAAGAGGTTAAAAGAGTTCAGTTTTCCGCACGTACATCATGTTGCATTTCCCTTTCCTCTATTAGTATAATTGACCTATTATTATTTATTGACAGCTAACGCAGTGGACACAGAGATCATCATTGTTTGACAGTTTGCATCTGTTCCCATGACAACGACACGAGGCTGCCAGGGCAGAGATGATTTTTCCAAGAGAGATTCAGCATTCAGGTTTAGAAATGTATTAAAGGCAAATGTTCTGTTCTGTACAGGAAGGTTGCGCTACGTATCGAACATTGTACATTATTTCTTTATTACTATCAGCAATTTGGCAACATATATGATAAACATGCCGAGTTAGATTTGTAAAAAATGCGTGTCAATAAAGACGACGTATTCCATTGGCTCAAACTGTATCACGTGACGCGGAAGTGAGGCGAAGCGTCTCTCTGTCCTGCAGGGTCTCTGGAGTCACCGCTGCCACATCACAACAGCAAAACACGGATCAAACTTCAAACCTGCGGGAACGGGCGGCTCCTTCCTCCGGTCCTGTCCGCTCATTCACTCCCCACAGGTTTATTTACTGATACAAACATCCAGACCGGCCATTCCGTCACGTCAAACGGTAATTTGCCTGCACGCGACAGTGTTTTGGAAGCAAAGCTAGCGGCTAACTAGATGCTAATCTGATCATCTCGAATATTTATTGCGATTGAATGTAATCTTTTAAGAAAAACTACATGTTGATGCCATTCTGTGTGTGCTTAGTGCTTTACGATTGTTTTCAACTCAGTGTGTTTCTAATCTTGGATCCTCGTGGTCTATTATTATCTCGTAAATGTGAACATAAACAAGTGGCAGCATTGTTGTAGAATTGAGCTAATATTGGAGTTATTTGCACATGTACGTTTTGCGGGATCACGGGTTAATCCTGATTATTTGAGATGTTAACAGTTTTAGTTGTAAATCTGAGTATGACATAAACATATGGTAGGAGTGTAAGTTCAAAGCGATTTGAAAATGCAGTATTAACCCCTTAACTCCCACCCGAACCGAGCACATTTTCTCCAGTTTGGCTTTACCCCAGTCCAAAAGCTTCTGGAAAAAAGCTGTGAAATTAGCAACAAAATTGAGACGAAAAAAATTATGGAAATGTGACCAAAAAAATGAAAAAACATTGACAAAAAAGTAACGAAAAATTGATGAAAAAGTGGCTAAAATGTCTCAAGAAATTGACAAAAAATTTACGAAAAATGTGACAAAAATGTGACATAAAAATGTGACATAAAAATGTGATAAAAATTTGACCAAAAAAAAGACAAAAATATGACAATGTGACAAATATGTGATAAATGACGAAAAAAAGGAGAACAATTTGATAAAAATGTGATAAAAACTTGACAAAAATTACAAAAATTTGACAAAAATGTGATAAAAATTTGACAAAAAAAAGACAAAAATATGACAAAATGTGACAAATATGTGATAAAAATTCACGAAAATAGGACAAAAATTTTACTAAAAAATTACAAAAAATGACCCAAAAAAATGACAAAAATGTGATAAAAAAATGACCCAAAAAAGTTACTAAAATGAGTTGAATACCCAACAAAAAATGATTGAAAAAAAATTCTGATGACGTGAGGAAAAAGATCCTCTCGGTTCAGGCTGGAGTTAAGAGGTTAAGTATTATACTATAATACTTGAGCTCTGTTTGTACTGTACTATTATACTTGAGCTCTGTTTTATACCCAGAGACCATATATTTGTTTTATTTTTTTGGAGCTGCTCGTGCTCGTGCTTGTTGACACACGTGAAATCCGCTGATAACACGTTCCCAGTGCTCTGTGTTTAGATAAGTTATCATCCAGACAAGACCTTTATGTAAAGCTGTTCTGAGCTGAAAAATGAGCAAAAAATACAAAATCAGGACCAAAACAAGGCACCGGTATCAGGTTTAATGTTTGATCAATTGTGCATGTTTTGGATTGACAGGGGAATAACTTCTGTGCAATAATCTCTGCATCAGCGTCACTTTATCAAACACCTGCACTATGACTGTAAACTTTGCACTGCCAATGCTGACAGTTTGATATTCTACATTTTATTGTCTTTTTTCCCCTTAAAGGCCTTTACCTGATTTTTCCATTTCAAACATTGAAAGACGAAGCCACTAAATTTTAACCTCTTAACTCCCACCTGAACCGAGAGGATCTTTTTCACGTCATCAGATTTTTTTTTCCCTCATTTTTTTGTTAGGTATTCAACCAATTTTTTGTTGTTGTTTTTTTAACTTTTTTGTCTTTTTTGTCACATTTGTCATTTTTTCATCATTTTTTAAATCAAATTTAAAAAAAAAATGTTGTCAAATTTTTGTCATTTTTTGTCACATTTTTGTCATTTTTTCGTCATTTTTTTAATCAAATTTTTGACTTTTTTTGGTCACATTTTTGTCATTTTTTCGTCATTTTTTTAATCAAATTTTTGACTTTTTTTGGTCACATTTTTGTCATTTTTCGGCAATTTTTCGTTAATTTCTTTTTGACATTTTTGTGACATTTTTGCCACTTTTTCATCAATGTTTTCTCACTTTTTTGTCACATTTCCATCATTGTTTTTGTCTCAGTTTTGTTGCTATTTTCACAGCTTTTTTCCAGAAGCTTTTGGACTGGGGTAAAGCCAAACTGGAGAAAATGTGCTCGGTTCAGGCGGGAGTTAAGGGGTTAATGTTGGTCATCCCAAATCTTCCTAACATATTTGCAGCATCACAATTCTTCCCAGGGACATGTTCATAGGCACATTTTCACTTTCACAAGAATGCTAGAAAACTAGCCTGCAAGTTCATGAAACTGATGTTTTATAATTAGATCTACTGTGTTTTACCAACATATGTCTGAGTTTACGATATACTTAAGGAGGACAAAAGTAATTTCATTCCATAACTAGAAAAAAAATCAGGTGTAGCTCCTTTTAAAGCTGTTTTATTCACTGTATATATAAGGTACCTCTATTATTTAATTGTTTTCCAGTGAATTTCTCCACTGTGAGCTCAGTAAAGTCTTATCTTATATTATCTTATTCCACAGTACAGCACAGAGAGACAGACTTAACAAAAGAAAGGCCCAAATCAAACCGGTCAGTTGATAAATCCTCACATCTCTGTCCGTTCCAGTCAGGCCGGGACCATGGCGAAGGACCCGTTGGCCGAGGCGGGTTTTTACTTCGATGAACTGAACAAGCTGCGGGTCCTGGAGCCGGAGGTGAGCCAGAGCACCGCGGAACTCAAGGAGGAGTGCAAGGAGTTCGTGGACAGTAAGTTACCACACGTACCACATGTAAAACGTTGTTGTCGGTGACTGTGGCGTTGAAGAAGCTGCTCAGTCTCACACATTCTCTGCGTTCTTAGAAATCGGTCAGTTTCAGAAGATCGTGGGTGGACTGATGGAGCTTGTGGATGAATTGGCCAAAGAGGCAGAGACAGAGAAGATGAAGGTAACACCTTTCCTTTATGTGTAGGTTGATACGTACCGTAAATTCTCTAATACTGGCCTGTATTCCATTAGCGGCCGGGTCTCTAACAGAGGCCGGGTCTCTAACAGAAACTATAGCGGTAGAAATATTCCCCATGTTAGGAATTTGTCTCATACTCGTGTAAATGAAAACTCATGTGCAGGAAGTAAACAAACGGGAACCCGGGCCGAGGGGGACGCTGCGGAGGAGCTGATCCGAGCGTAACTTTGACACAGATTTAGACACTTTTCAAACCTCCTGTGACAATATTTGGAAACAACAAATGTTGTGTGACCCTCCAGGGTTTTAATAAAGTCGCCATCGTCTTCAAAGCACGTCCAGCTGCTCCGTGTGCAGGTCAGTCCCACGCCTCAAAATAACTCCTCCGATCAGCGCGAGCGTCTCGTCTTCTCTCGGGTCAGTCTCATGATCGATCACAAACTCAAACGCTCCGTCTAAACTCGCCTTTTACACAAGATAACAACAAATAATCCGGTCTGCGGTAAAAATGAAACAGAAACCTGCAGTGACATTGATGTCAATGCTCCGCTAACAGCAACGAAACACTTCCTGTTGTCCCGACAAAATAAAAGGCGTCAATGTTCCAGCCGCTGGGAGAGGGTTTGAAATGTTAATTAATAAATGAACCTAATATTCTAGGTGCAAATGGACACAAATCTCGTTTTTCTTCATTTTCCTGGTCGTCCGTTTTGCTCAAATAGAAATAAAGGCCTGTCTCTAATCGTGGCCTGGTTCCAATAAAGGCCTGGTCCTAGATGCCCTTGAGTAAATAAGGCCCTGGCCTATATTAGAGCATTTACGGTATTTACGGTATTTTTTTTCTTTCGCTGCAATAGGAGTCTGAATTCTCCTGAAGTCTGTGGCTGAACGGTTATATGTTGATGCATGTGGGATGTGTTCAAAGGCGATAGGAGCCCGTAACCTCCTGAAGTCCGTGGCCAAACAACGTGAGGCTCAGCAGCAGCAGCTCCAGGCGCTCATCACTGAGAAGAAGATGCAGCTCGAGAGGTCAGTATTACAGAAGACGAGTGGCTGGATCTTCTTCGATACAAGGACTTTAAGGCCCTGTCCATACGAAGTCAAGCTGAGGCCCAAACGTAAAGACCTCAGAGTGGAAAGATCTCAAAAAAACGTTTACAAGGCTCCGTTGTTACGACGTCTCCGCAACTTTTACTAAAGCGATGACATCACAGCTCCAGAGTCTGTGATCCATAATCTGCTGACCTTATACTGAGTTTTCCTCATGGATCTATGATGGTTTGACTCCGCCCCTCTTTGCTCCACTGCCGTCCACAAGCCACAGGTGACGAGCAGAAAAACAGTCAGTCTGTGTTTTTGGACTGATTTTTACGTCTGAAGAATAAACTCTCCTCCTCGGCTCTTCCTAAATCCTTCAATCAGTTTCATTTCCACATAAGTTTACTGCACATGCGCCTCTACATCCTGTTCTATTATCTGTGTTAGCGTCACAGCGCCTCAGACAGGCCTGGAGGATGAATTACGCCGTTTTCTTAAAGTATAGGCGTTTTGTCTTTGTGTGGATACAGCATAAGGATATTTGCTTTATGATACTGTTACCTAGGGATGGGTTTGTTAAGGATTTATCAATATTACTTATCAATGATCCTTATTGGGTTTTTTTAACCCACCTGAACCGAGCACATTTTCTCCAGCTTTACCCCAATCCAAAAGCTTCTGGAAAAAAGGTGTGAAAATAGCAACAAAACTGAGACGAAAACAAGGATGAAAATGTGGCAAAAATGTCACGAAAATGTCACAAGAAATTGACAAGAAATTGACAAAAAATTGACGAAAAAATGACCAAAATTTGACCAAAAAAAAAACAAAAATGTGACAAAGTGACAAAAAAATTACAAAAAGTGATAAAAAAAAATTTGATAAAAATGGATGAAAAAGTGACAAAAAATGTACAAAAAAATTACAAAAATGGACAAAAAGTGATAAGAATTTGACAAAAAAAATGCGAATAATTTGACGAAAAATGTGACAAAAAAGTCACGGAAATTTGACAAAAATGAGATGACTGCCCAACAAAAAAAGTGATTAAAAAAAATGTGATAAAGATTGATGAAAAAGTGACAAAAAATGGACAAAAAAATGGACAAAAATTTGACGAAAAATTGAGGAAAAATTGATGAAAAAGTGACAAAAAATGGACAAAAAAGTGATAAGAATTTGACCCAAAAAATTGAATAATTTGACGAAAAAGTGACAAAAAAGTCACGAAAATTTGACAAAAATGAGACGACTGCCCAACAAAAAAAGTGATGGAAAAAAAATCTGATGATGTGAGGAAAAAGATCAATTTAGTTTTGCAGGTCTTCGCTTTCAAATGAGGCGTTACACTGGCCTACAGGATTTGGGTAAAGCTGAACTGGAGAAAATGCTCTCGGTGGGAGTTAAGCGGTTAAAAGGCCAAACGATAGTTACATCCATCCATCCATCCATCCATCCATTTTCTTCCGCTTTATCCGGGGCCGGGTCGCGGGGGCAGCAGTCTCAGCAGAGATGCCCAAACTTCCCGATCCACACACACCTCCTCCAGCTGTTCTGGGGGGACCCCGAGGCGACACCAGGCCAGCTCGGAGACATAGTCCCACCACCGTGTCCTGGGCCTTCCACGAGGCCTTGTCCCACTAGGACATGCCTGGAACACCTCCCGCGGGAGGCGACCAGGAGGCATCCGAAACAGATGCCCGAGCCACCTCAGCTGGCTCCTTTCGACGTGAAGGAGCAGCGACTCTACTCCGAGCTCCTCCCGGGTAACTGAGCTCCTCACCCGATCTCGGAGGGTGCGCCCAGCCACCCTGCGAAGGAAACTCATTTCGGCCGCTTGTATTCGCGATCTTGTCCTTTCGGTCATGACCCAAATCTCATGACCATAGGTGAGGGTGGGAACGTAGATCGATCGGTAAATCGAGAGCTTTGCCCTCCGACTCAGCTCCCTCTTCACCACGACAGACCGATACAGCGACCGCATCACTGCTGACGCCGCACCGATCCGTCTATCGATCTCACGCTCCATCCGTCCCCCACTCGTGAACAAGACCCCGAGATACTTGAACTCCTCCACTTGAGGCAAGGACTCCCCACCGACCTGAAGAGGGGAAGCCACCTTTTTCCGGTGGAGAACCATGGCCTCGGATTTGGAGGTGCTGATCCTCATCCCGGCCGCTACACACTCGGCTGCAAAGCGCCCCAGAGCAGCTGAAGGTCCCGGTTCGTTGAAGCCATCAGAACAACATCGTCCGCAAACAGCAGAGATGAGACTCTGAGGCTCCCAAACCGGACACCCTCCGGCCCCTGGCTGCGCCTAGAAATTCTGTCCATAAAAGTAATGAACAGAACCGGTGACAAAGGGCAGCCCTGGCGGAGACCAACACGCACCGGGAACAGGTCTGACTTACTGCCGGCAATGCGAACCAAGCTCCTGCTGCTCATACAGGGAACGGACAGCCCTTAGCAGAGGGCCCCGGACCCCATACTCCCGGAGCACCCCCCACAGGGCACCACGAGGGACGCGGTCGAACGCTTTCTCCAGATCCACAAAACACATGTGGACTGGTTGGGCGAACTCCCACGAACCCTCGAGTACCCGATGAAGGGTATAGAGTTGGTCCAGTGTGCCACGACCAGGACGAAAACCGCATTGTTCCTCCTGGATCCGAGGTTCAACTATCGGCCGGATCCTCCTCTCCAGCACCCCGGAATAGACCTTACCGGGGAGGCTAAGGAGGGTGATTCCTCTGTAATTGGAACACACCCTCCGATCCCCCTTCTTAAAGAGAGGGACCACCACCCCGGTCTGCCAATCCAGGGGCACTCTCCCCGACCGCCACGCGATGTTGCAGAGACGTGTCAGCCAAGACAGTCCTACAACATCCAGAGACTTAAGGTACTCAGGGCGAATTTCATCCACCCCCGGAGCCACCAAGGAGCTTTCTCACCACCTTGGTGACTTCAGCCCCGGTGATGGGCGAGCCCACCTCCGAGTCCTCAGCCTCTGCTTCCTCATTGGAAGACGTGACGACGGGATTGAGGAGGTCCTCGAAGTACTCCTTCCACCGCCCGACGACATCCCCAGTCGAGGTCAGCAGCCCCCCACCCGCACTGTACACAGTGTTGGTGAAGCACTGCTTCCCCCTCCTGAGGCGCCGGATGGTTTGCCAGAATCTCTTCGAGGCCGACCGATAGTCTTCCTCCATGGCCTCCCCGAACTCCTCCCAGACCCGAGTTTTAGCCTCCGCGACCGCACGAGCTGCAGCATGCTTGGCCTGCCGGTACCTCTCAGCTGCCTCAGGAGTCCCACAAGCCAACAAGGCCAGGTAGGACTCCTTCTTCAGCTTGACGGCATCCCTTACTTCCGGGCGCCACCACCGGGTTCGGGGATTGCCGCCGCGACAGGCACCAGAGACCTTACGGCCACAACTACGAGCAGCCGCATCGACAATGGAGGAGGAGAACAGAGTCCACTCTGACTCCATGTCCCCCGCCTCCCCCGGAATCTGGGTGAAGCTCTTCCGGAGGTGGGAGTTGAAGACCCCACTGACAGAGGGATCCGCCAGACGTTCCCAGCAGACCCTCACAACACGCTTGGGCCTGCCAGGTCTGACCGGCTTCCTCCCCTGCCAGCGGATCCAGCTCACCACCAGGTGGTGATCGGTTGACAGCTCAGCCCCTCTCTTCACCCGAGTGTCCGAGACACGCGGCCGGAGGTCAGACGACACAACTACAAAGTCGATCATCGACCTCCTGCCTAGGGTGTCCTGGTGCCACGTGCACTTATGGACACCCTTGTGCTCGAACATGGTGTTCGTTATGGACAAACTGTGACTAGCACAGAAGTCCAATAACAGAACACCACTCGGGTTCAGATCGGGGAGGCCGTTCTTCCCAATCACCCCCTCCCAGGTCTCACTGTCGTTACCCACGTGGGCGTTGAAGTCCCCCAGTAGAACAATGGAGTCCCCAGTCGGAGCACTCTCTAGTACCCCTCCCAGGGACTCCAAGAAGGCCGGGTACTCTGCACCGATGTTGGGCCCGTAGGCCGAAACAACGGTGAGAGACCTGTCCCCGACCCGAAGGCGTAGGGACGCGACCCTCTCGTCCACCGGGGTGAACTCCAACACGTGGCGGCTGAGCTGGGGGGATATGAGCAAACCCACCCCAGCCCGCCGCCTCTCCCCGCGGGCAACTCCAGAAAAATGGAGAGTCCAGCCTCTCTCCAGGAGTTGGGATCCGGAACCCAAGCTGTGCGTGGAGGTGAGCCCGACTATATCTAGTCGGTATCTCTCAACCTCCCGCACAAGCTCAGGCTCCTTCCCCCCCAGTGAGGTGACGTTCCATGTCCCGAACGCCAGAAGCTGTGCATGCGGACCAGGTCGTCGAGGCACCTGCCTCTGACTGCCACCCAGTCCTCTCCGCACCCGACCCCTACGGATCCCTCTGCGGGTGGTGGGTCCACAGGAGGGCGGGCCCACGTCGTCCCTTCGGGCTGGGCCCGGCCGGGCCCCGTGGGCAGAGACCGATAGTTACATGGCCTATATATTTAGAGAGGTAATATACAGGTATTATAGCCTAAGCCTGTATTTGTCACTGCTCTACATTTGGATCTAATTTATTTCCAATGCATTTTTTGTGATACATTTAATACATCCATATTTACTTCTCGGTTGCAGATACCGGATCGAGTGCGAGGCCTTGTCCAAAGTGGAGTCCGAGCAGAACGAGTTCATCGACCAGTTCATTTTACAGAAGTGACTGAAGTGATCCCCGTTGTGTGTGTTTGACCTGACAGTGCCTCTAAATGTCTCCGAGCCGCGCCTCAGAGAACAGCTGCACAAAGCTCCACAAACTTTCAACTTTGTTTTCATTATTCTGGCTCGTGTTTTCTACAAAGCTTCCAGATGTACAGCGTTCCGTGTCAGATCGTTCATGGTTACAAGTGGACCAGCCAAACGGGAACTAACTTGGATTAAACTTTAACCAAAGCGAAACTAGAACTAAACGAGCTCCAAACCCAGGACTGAACCCAGGTGTAGGATTGTCCAAATTGATTTTAGGATCTGGCAACGTAAAGTGCTTTCTGATGCACAACTTTTAAGTCATAATGTTTTGATGAAACGTTAATTATGAATAAATCAACATTAGGATTGTGTTGGCTTTGGACATGTTGACCTTGGACCTGGGACACACATGTTTTTAAGTGTTATATATTTATATTCTTTTTAAATATACATACCCTGTGTTTAACCTCTTAACTCCCACCTGAGCGGATCCCATTTTCTCCAGTTTGGCTTTACCCCAATCAAAAAGCTTCTTGGGACAAAAGCACCAAAATAGCCACAAGAAATGAGGAAAACAAGGATGTAAACGCAGCAAAAATGTGACAAAAATTCAACGAAAATGTGACAAAATTCAACAAAAAATTTGACAAAAAATTGACAAAAATTCAACGAAAATGTGACAAAAATTCTACGAAAATGTGACAAAAATTCAACAAAAATGTGACAAAAATTTGACAAAAATTCAACGAAAATGTGACAAAAATTCAACGAAAATGTGACAAAAATTTGACAAAAAAATGACAAAAATTCAACGAAAATGTGACAAAAATTCAACGAAAATGTGACAAAAATTCAACGAAAATGTGACAAAAATTTGACAAAAATATGACAAAAATTCAACGAAAATATGACAAAAATTTGACAAATTTGACAAAAATTCAACAAAAATTCAACGAAAATGTGACAAAAATTCAACGAAAATGTGACAAAAATTCAACGAAAATGTGACAAAAATTCAACAAAAATTAGACAAAAATTAGACAAAAAATTGCCAAAAATTCAACCAAAATGTGACAAAAATTCTACCAAAATGTGACAAAAATTGAAAAAAAAGAAAGAAAGAAAAAACATACAAAAAGGTGACACAACACAGCAACAACGCGAGGAAAAAGATCAGTTTTGTGGGTCTTAGCTTTCAAATGAGGTGTTACACAGGCCTATATAATAACCAAAGAGGACAGAATGCATTTGGTTTAGGCGGCTGGTAAGAGGTTTTTAACTGCAGCTCTTGTGAGTGTTTCCGGTCTGCAGTGATCGGTATCCGAGGCGCTGTGGACCTGGTTCAGTCCTGGTTTAGTCCTGGTTTAGTCCTGGTTTGGCCCAGCTCTTTGCTCTGCAGTGGGAGCAGTCGTATCTGCCAGAGGCGCATTGGATCCGGTTCAGTTTTGGTTCAGTCTTTGGTTAGACCACAAGTGGCGACCATCACCATGCCTTTTTACATTCTTCTCTTTGGGACCGGATGTTTATCATCTATCATTGGAGCTATTTATAAAAACAAAGAATATTTATAATATTTATACTGCAATACTGTGTAACATATATTGAGTTCATGACTTTAATAACTGTGGCATGTGCATGTTAATGTGTTAGCTTTTGAAAAACGTGTTGTTCCTATTTTTGTGTAGTTCTAATACCTCGTGTAATAGAAGCTGTTTGTTTGGAGTCAAATGTCCAGGAGTTATTTCAATGGACAACAAAAACTTGAATAAAAAAAGTATTTTGCACAATTAAATGTTTTGTTTTTTCCTTTGTCAAAACTACAACATGTGGAGTCTTAGAAACGGGGGTCGTGAGTTTGATTCCCATAGTGTCCGCTAATCACGCGACTGCAAAAGACAGATTGGTGGTGCAGCCGTTAGCGCTCGTGCCTCACAGATGGGTCCCAGGTTCAATTCCCACCTGGACGGGGCCTTTCTGTGGAGTTTGCGTGTTCTCCCCGTGTCTGCATAGGTTTCCTCTGGGGACTACGGTTTCCCCTACCACTAAAAACATGTACAATAGTTTCCTGTCTGGGGCCAGGACTCCCCTGAAAAAGAGATTCTTAACCTCCAGTGGGACTTTCCTGGTTAACCTCTAAACTCCCACCTGAACCGAGCACATTTTCTCCATTTTGGCTTTACCCTAATCAAAAAGCTTCTTGAGAAAAAAGCACCAAAACAGCCACAAAAATGAGAAGAAAACAAGGAGGTAAACGCAACAAAAAATGTGACAAAAATTCAACAAAAAAGTGACAAAAATTTAGCAAAAATAAAATTTAACCCCTTAACTCCCACCTGAACCGAGCACGTTTTCTCCAGTTTGGCTTTACCCCAGTCCAAAAGCTTCTGGAAAAAAGCTGTGAAAATAGCAACAAAACTGAGACGAAAACAATGATGGAAATGTGACAAAAAAGTGACCAAAAATGGATGAAAAAGTGGCAAAAATGTCACAAGAAATCGACAAAAAATGTACGAAAAAAATGACAAAAATGTGACAAAAATGTACGAAAAAATGACAAAAATGTGACAAAAATGTGATAAAAATGTGATAAAAATGTGACGAAAAAATGACAAAAATGTGACAAAAATGTGATAAAAATGTGACAAAATAATGACAAAAATGTGACAAAAAATGACAAAAATGTGATTAAAAAATTGACGAAAAAATAACAGAAATGTGACAAAAAATGACAAAAATGTGATAAAAAATTTGACCCAAAAAATGACAAAAAAGTTACAAAAATGAGTTGAATACCCAACAAAAAAATGATGGAAAAAAATTCTGATGACGTGAGGAAAAAGATCCTCTCAGTTCAGGCGGGAGTTAAGAGGTTAAAATATTGCTTCACTCCTTTAGTTTAGCTTTTGCCGAATGTCTACTTTGTACAATATGAATTCATGTTTGACTACTATATTATTGGCTCCCCTTTATTTATCCTTTTACATTCTCATTAATACAAGTGCCTTCCTCGGCCAGTAGGAGGCGCCATTGGACCGTTCATCACACACACACACAGCCGCAGCCGATCCTCTCATCGCTGTACTTCTTGGATTCTGGTTGATACTTTGATGATTTTTCCCCCAAATTTAACCATATACAGTAAGTTTAATCTTTTATCACGGTCTGTGTCGAGCCTGACTCTCCTGTAACTCAATTTGAACGCCAACGTGACGCTAAAACAGAAAGCTAATACCAGGTTAGCATTTAGCAACAACAATGTTATGCTAGTTAACGGCTAAGCTTTAAAGCGGGGTTGGAGGCAACTCCGTGAGCCTTTGACATGTTAGAGATGAATATTATTGTTTTCTGTTGTTTCTCTTTAGGGCTGAAGCTTCAACACCTGTTTGTGAGTTTGTAAAAATGTCTAAAAGCCAAACGCTGAGAGCTCTGGTGAATGAGCGTCTGGCTGCGGCGGCTGAGGAGATATTTGTGCTGGTTGAAAGAACGATAGCGGAGTATGAGGAGGAACTGTGTCGCTCCAAAGAGGAGAACCAGAGGAAGCAGGAGCTCCTGGACCAGGTTCTCAGCTGCAGAGTCGCACTGGCCACAGAGAAGTTCCAGATCCCACCAACCAGTCCTGGCCCCGGTCTGAACCAGGAAATCACAGAGACTCCCCGGATTAAAGAGGAGCCGGAGGAGCAGAGCGTCAAAGAGGAGGAAGAGCAGCCGCCAGAGTAGGCTCCACCACTTTAACCCCATTTCATCCAGTTTGGCTTTACCCTAATCAAAGAGCTTCTTGGGGAAAAAAGCACCAAAACAGCCACAAAAATGAGAAGAAAACAAGGATGTAAACGCTGAAAAATGTGACAAAAAGTGACAAAAATTCAACAAAAATGTGACAAAAATTCAACCAAAAAGTGACAAAAATTCAACAAAAAAGTGACAAAAAAGTGACAAAAATTCAACAAAAAAGTGACAAAAATTCAACAAAAATGTGACAGAAATTCAACAAAAATGTGACAAAAATTAATCAAAAAAGTGACAAAAATTCAACAAAAATGTGAAAAAAATTCAACCAAAAAGTGACAAAAATTCAACAAAAATGTGAAAAAAATTCAACAAAAATGTGAAAAAAAGTGACAAAAATTCAACAAAAAAGTGACAAAAATTCAACAAAAATGTGACAAAAATGTGACAAAAATTCAACCAAAAAGTGACAAAAATTCAACAAAAATGTGACAAAAAAGTGAAAAAAATTCAACAAAAAAGTGACAAAATTCAACAAAAATGTGACAAAAATTCAATAAAAAAGTGACAAATATTCAACAAAAATGATAACCTGGCTAACACCATGCTGCTGTGTGCGCTCAAATTATTTCGAACTGCACAGCAAACTTTCAGCAAATTTTCCGGTGGATTTGGGAACCAATCACAGCGAGGAGGGACGGCAAGACGATGACGCACTATTCGATATACGGAAGCTTGAAGTTTATTTACGGATTTAAAAAAAAAAAGTTTATTTACGGATCCAACATGCCAGCAGCAGACACGATGGTATTTTTTGATCAAGCTTTAGACCTTGTTCTAAATAATTTAGCTCAAAAGTTTTACAGCGGGTACGTCATACGTCATCTCATACGATGATACGATTGGCCATGGCCTCGTGCAGACGCATGATAGACTTTTTTTTTTTCCGTATCGCCCAATAAACGACTATGAACGATCGTAAACCACACCTCTCCTACGAGAAAATGAATTGGTGGTCCCCAGACTAAATATCACTGCATTTGGTTTAGGCGGGTGGTAAGAGTTTAAACATGTCTCACATTTCACTCACACAAACTGAGATATATTTAATACTTTTCAGGCCTGTCCCGGAGTCCAGTGCTGTCTGTGTGAAGACTGAAGAGTCCTGGCTTCATCAAAGACAAACTGAGCACCGAGAGGACATCAGCTCAGAGCCATATTTCTATTCAGAGACTGAGGAACTTAATGAGCGCTCATGTGACAATGATGGAAACTGGGGACCTCCATTCAGTAGTTCAGCTGCTCAAATGGAGACAGAGGCTGATGGAGACGTTCAGGTCAGAGCCAGAAGATCCAGACTGTCCCCCCAGATCAAGTCTGCACCAGAGACCACTTTCTACATCGGACACGTGTCGGGAGCCGAGAGGAAGATGTTCCAGTGTCACGTTTGTCACAAGAGTTTCGGGACAAAACAAACTTTACAAACTCACATTAGAATTCACACGGGGGAGAAACCTTTTGGATGTCCAGTATGTAAAAAAATGTTCAGCCGAAAAAGTACCCTTAATTTACACATAAGAATCCACACTGGAGAGAAACCATATGGCTGTTCCTTTTGTAAGAAAACGTTTTCCCAAAAATGTAATCTCAAAACACACATGATCACCCATCATGCCTTGCAATCTCGTCAGAGCTTGAGATTACAGCCTCAGAATAGGTTCGGTGGCACAGGTCCAATTGGAGACGCTTAATAATATCAGTGATGTGCGTCTGCACTGCCTCTCATGAGGAGAAAACGAACTCTCAATATTAACCTCTTAACTCCCGCCTGAACCGAGAGGATCTTTTTCCTCACGTCATCAGATTGTTTTTCACATCATATTTTTGTTGGGTATTCAACTCATTTTTGTAACTTTTTGGTCATTTTTTATCACATTTTTGTCATTTTAACATCAATTTTGTATCAATTTTTTTTATCTTTTTGTTTTCTTTTTTTGTCAATTTTTTATCCATTTTTTTTTCAAATTTTTGTCATTTGTCACAAAAAATTGAAGAAAAAACAACAAGAATTTGACAAAAGATTTTTTTGTCAAATTTTTCCGTCAATTTTTTATCACATTTTTGTCATTTTTTTGTAGCATTTTTGTCATTTTTTGTAGCATTTTATCCAATGGCCGCTGGCTGCCCTGCTTTTTGACCACAAACGTGGGGGCCGCCATTGCTCCGCCGTTGCTGCAGTACCTCCATGTCGCCGCTAGGCCCCCATTGAAAAGCATTGGACTTTAGACACGTTAAAAACTACTTTAAAGCCTGGTTTCAATTGTTTCAACGCTAGACTAGGCTTGATCTTCCTCCTGAGATCACGCTGGGTTAATAACAATATATGAAACCAGGCTGGTTTTCGTAATATGATTTTTTGAAATCTCGTATTTAATGAGGCTCGGACTGTTAGCATTGGAGCAGCGCGAGCTACACGTCACGCAAGGGCCGAGTCTACGGTGAAAATCCCCCCCGTATGTCCTTTTTAGGAACATGCTTCGTCAGAGCTGGGGAGGGGGAGTCTGTAAATCCGCCATGAATTGCCCCACGGCCGTGGTCATTCTGGTAAACGGGGAGGAGTGAGCAGAAGACGTCCATTATTTTCTACAGTCTATGATTTTTGTCATTTTTTTCATCAATTTTTCGTTACTTTTTTGTCAATGTTTTCTCACTTTTTTGTCACATTTCCATCATTGTTTTCGTCTCAGTTTTGTTGCTACTTTCCCAGCTTTTTTCCAGAAGCTTTTGGACTGGGGTAAAGCCAAATTGGAGAACATGTGCTCGGTTCAGGTGGGAGTTAAGGGGTTAAAGGACCACGAGTTCTTCTTCTCTTCTCAGTAACACTGTGTCCCCGTTTCTTACCGAATTATTTTAAAACATCAACTTTCAACGCCCAAAATATTCAATATCTGTGTCACACTCACAGTTTGGGATACGATCTGGGTAGTCCTGACCTTTAACCTGGACCAGCATGCTTTGCGCTCGGTGAGATGCCGAATCCGCTTATTCACTCGCCCACTTTTAGCCACGGATCGGCACTTCCTATTCCTATGTTTCACCGTTTCACTGTGATCAGTTTCTTGCTCCTATCAGTTGCTAATACCGTGTTAAGAAGGTGGTTCTGAGACGAGCCTCTGGCCGGTCCCACACACACTGACCTGGGCTCATGTCTTCACTATGTGCCTCTTCACCCCCAAAAAAAACACATTTTAAATGTTTTTGTTGGAGGCTTTGGTTTTCTTTTATATGGATGAAGTATGTGGAGCATGCATGATATGTTTAACCCGTTAACTTGACTTTAAATCCTGTTTTCAAAGACCCGCACAGTTTAACCTTTTAACTCCCGCCTGAACCTTCATTTTTTTGTTGGGTATTCAACTCATTTTTGCAACTTTTCTGTCATTTTTTTTGTCCATTTTTTATCACATATTTGTCACATTTTTTGTTATTTTTTTGGTCTTTTTTTGTCAATTTTTTTGTCAAATTTTTGTAATTTTTTTGACAATTTTTTTGTCAAATTTTTTGTGATTTTTTTGGTCAAATTTTTTAATTTTTTTCATCCATTTTTTATCAAATTTTTGTCATTTTTTCTTTACATTTTTGTGATTTTTTGTGTGACATTTTTGCCACTTTTTCACCAATTTTTTGTCATTGTTTTCTCACTTTTTGTCACATTTCCATCATTGTTTTCGTCTCAGTTTTGTTGCTGTTTTCACAGCTTTTTTCCAGAAGCTTCTGGACTGGGCTAAAGCCAAACTGGAGAAAATGTGCTCGGTTCAGGTGGGAGTTAAGGGGTTAAACATATAGGGATAATTAGGCCTGTCACGATAATTACTATATCAACTTATCGTTCAATAAATCACAGATAAACGATATGTTTTTGGGTTTGATATTTAGCTTTTCCCCCTATTTTTTCTTTCTAAAACTTGGATTTCTAACTGAAGCAAATGAAGTGACATTATTGGTATTTTAGGATATGATTATGCACTTTTAGAACAACTGTCATTTTGATGCCTGAGAGTTGTCAGTATCTAGTATCGTTAGAGTCAATATCGTTTAT
Source organism: Gobius niger (assembly GCF_951799975.1). NCBI lineage: Eukaryota > Metazoa > Chordata > Actinopteri > Gobiiformes > Gobiidae > Gobius > Gobius niger. Next base: position 2,682,009 of record NC_136852.1, on the reverse strand, counting down.
CGCGATACTTTCCTGCCTCGATATATCGAACTTCAAATTTGTCATCGTGACAGGCAGAGGGATGATTAAAGTAAACACGTTATTGAGAAGACCGGCTTTTTGATGAGGAAATGTCTAAAGTGCAGATCACAGCAGGCGGATCAGGATGTTATTGTTATTTATTGGGTTCCATTGTGTCCGACGTGTCATTATTCCGAAAATTTCCGGCACATTTTGGGCCGACCCTTATTTATTTCCCCTCTCCTGCAAAAGAGATGTGTTTTTTGCATTGTATTTATTTATTTTTTATTGTAAATTAAATGACTTAGAACTTGTAATGTCTCCTCATCTCTGCAAGACTGGGTAATAGTTGCCTCTATGAACACCATGGACTGTAAAGATGATGAATGACAGTTTATGCTGAATACACGTCGCCTCGTGATCTTTGTACATGACATTTTGGATATAAACGGTGAAATTTTACAGATACAAGAATTAAAAAACAAGTTTAATTTTCAAGGTTCTCTCAAAGAATATAGGAGAATCTGTAAATCTATCCCAGTGGCTTTGATACAGCTGATAAAAAACATAATATTTTCTTCTACTGTCCAAATCAAACTTCCACATTTAAAAAATAGGAGAATCAAGCATTACAGACAAAAAATGTGACACAAATGTCTAAATAAAGCTTTCAAAAAACATCATGATTATGATAGGAAGATAAAGCTTAAAATATTACAAAATCCAACAATTTCAGAAAAACATTGGACATTTATAAAATGGCCAATCACACCCAAAGTAAAAGAGCACATTTTCTCCAGTTTGGCTTTACCCCAATCCGAAAGCTTCTGGAAAAAAGCTGTGAAAATAGCAACAAAACTGAGACGAAAACAATGATGGAAATGTGACAAAAAAGTTATGAAAAAGTGGCAAAAATGTCACAAGAAATTGAAAAAAAATTGGAAAAAAAATGAAAAAAAGTAACAAAAATGTGACAAAAAATTGACAAAAATGTGATAAAAAATTGACGAAAAAAAGACAAAAAAAATGACAAACAATGACAAAAAAATGACAAAAAAGTTACACATATTAGTTGAATACCCAACAAAAAAATGATGAAAAAAAAAAAATCTGACGTGAGAAAAAAGATCCTCTCGGTTCAGGCGGGAGTTAAGAGGTTAATAATGAATTTTGTATGTTTTTATCCTTGAATTTTGTAAAAAGATCCAACCAAACTGTGGAAGAAATGTGCGATGCTGCAGAATTGTTTCTGATCCTGTAACACATTGTCATTTATCTGAGAACAAAGCCTTATTTTATTTTACTCTATTTCATTTTACTTGCCTTGCCTGTTTTTTTGCTGTTTTGTCTCCACGAGATCTTGTAATACACGTTAAAAAACAAAACAAAACAAAAAACACGTAGCCTCGCGAGGAAGAAGTCCAGCAGGTGGCGCTAATGCACAATTCTTTACTTGCTCACACCCATTAAACGCAGAAGAAGTGCAGAGGCTCTTCCTCCTGTCATCACTGCACCGCTTCAGAATTCTGAATACTTTGACATTTCTCCTGTAATTTCACGGACTACTGTAAGTTTAACCTCTTATTTTCTCCATGTTTGCTCCGGGTTTGCTGTGTTTAAACCCTGGACGAAAATGTGAATCGAAAATGAAACGAAAACAAAAGGCTAATGCGGGGCTAGCTTAGCATTTAGCACACTCGGTTATACGAGCGAGCGATCGCTGTTATTGTTTACTTCCGCAATTTTCACCGGATGTTTTGGTGAATTGGAGGCAGCTGATGCATACAGGCCTCTAACCCGGTTTTATAAAATGATAGATCTGTTACAGCGCAAGAGAAGCTGTTTATGGACATTGTTTTTGCTGATTATAGGATTTTAATAAAATGTTTATCAAATATGAAAATGTAAAATGCCTACCACGGCCAACGGGTGTGACGACATGGCCATCGCACGTATTGCACAGAAATGGTTAGAACTCTCCTGTGACTGACAGTAATATTAACAGCAATATTAACTGTAATATAACTGTAATATAACTGTAATATAACTGTAATATAACAGCAATATTAGAGGTTTAACCTCTTACCACCCGCCTAAACCAAATACATTTTTTTTATTTATTTGTTTATTTGACAGGGACAGTACAAGGAGACATTGCCAACTCGTTGGCCGATGTTCTGTACATAAGGCGTCTAGCCATCGGCTAATTTGCAGCCTCCATCCCTGGACGGTGATTCTGTCCTCTTTGGCTATTATATAGGTCTGTGTAACACCTCATTTGAAAGCTAAGACCCGCAAAACTGATCTTGTTCCTCGCGTTGTTCTTTTGTATCTTTTATTTTTTTCCTCCTTTTTTTTTCAATTTTTGTCACATTTTTGTTGAATTTTTGTCACATTTTTGTTGAATTTTTGTCACATTTTTGTTGAATTTTTGTCATATTTTTGTTGCGTTTACATCCTTGTTTTCTTCTTATTTTTTGTGGCTATTTTGGTGTTTTTTCCCAAGAAGCTTTTTGATTAGGGTAAAGCCAAACTGGAAATAAATGGGATCCGTTCAGGTGGGAGTTAAGAGGTTAAGGATTCGCAAAGTTTGGTGCAAAAGATGTCGGGGACAATTTTGATTTGGTGAATTAGGACAAATGACGGTGAGTAAATAAACAGACAAAATGGTGATGAGCCTGAATCCAGTCTGTGTGATTTTATATTTATTTCTGTTTCATAACAAACAAAATGATCAGAAACAAAGACTTACATGTATCCAATTATTTGATATTTTTATTACCCCAATTAATATTTTCTTCCAATTAAGAATTACATTGAATACCAGTATTTTGTGTCCCACTATCACTTTACATACGGTTGTTTAAACACTGCACTCACAGACGATGGTCACATTAGACTTTGTTTTGCTCTGTCTCTTTTTAGGGCTGACTCTGTTAAAATGTCTAAAAGCCAAACCCTGAGAGCTCTGGTGAATGAGCGTCTGGCTGCGGCGGCTGAGGAGATATTTGTGCTGGTTGAAAGAACGATAGTGGAGTATGAGGAGGAACTGTGTCGCTCCAAAGAGGAGAACCAGAGGAAACAGGAGCTCCTGGACAAGGTTCTGTACCCAGAGATTGTACTGGTCAGAGGGAATGTCCAGATCCCACCAACGAGTCCTGGTCCCGGTCTGAAACAGGAAACCACAGAGACTCCCTGGATTAAAGAGGAGCCAGAGGAGCAGAGCGTCAAACAGGAGGAAGAGCAGCCACCAGAGTAGGCTCCGCCCCTTTAACCTCTTATCTCCCACCTGGACGGATCCCATTTCATCCAGTTTGGCTTTACCCTAGTCAAAAAGCTTCTTGGGGAAAAAAGCACCAAAACAGCCACAAAAATGAGAAGAAAAAAAAGGATGTAAACGCAACAAAAATATGACAAAAATTCAACAAAAATGTGACAAAAATTCAACAGAAATGTGACAAAAATTCAACAAAAATGTGACAAAAATTCAACAAAAAAGTGACAAAAATTCAACCAAAAATGTGACAAAAATTCAACAAAAATGTGACAAAAATTCAACAACAATGTGACAAAAACTCAACAAAAAAATGACAAAAATTAAACAAAAATGTGACAAAAACTCAACAAAAAAGTGACAAATTCAACAAAAATGTGACAAAAATTCAACCAAAAATGTGAAAAATTTAAACAAAAAAGTGACAAAAATTCAACAAAAAAGTGACAAAAATTCAACCAAAAAGTGACAAAAATTCAACAACAAAAATGACAAAAATTCAACAAAAATGTGACAAAAATTTAACCAAAAAGTGACAAAAATTCAACAAAAATGTGACAAAAATTCAACAAAAAAGTGACAAAAATTCAACCAAAAATGTGACAAAAATTAAACAAAAATGTGACAAAAATTCAACAACAATGTGACAAAAATTAAACAAAAAAGTGACAAAAATTCAACAAAAAAGTGACAAAAATTCAACCAAAAATGTGACAAAAATTAAACAAAAATGACAAAAATTCAACAAAAATGTGACAAAAATTTAACCAAAAAGTGACAAAAATTCAACAAAAATGTGACAAAAATTCAACAAAAAAGTGACAAAAATTCAACCAAAAATGTGACAAAAATTAAACAAAAAAATGACAAAAATTCAACAAAAATGTGACAAATTCAACAAAAATGTGACAAAAATTCAACCAAAAATGTGAAAAATTTAAACAAAAAAGTGACAAAAATTCAACAAAAAAGTGACAAATTCAACAAAAATGTGACAAAAATTCAACCAAAAAATGACAAAAAATTCAACAAAAAAGTGACAAAAATTCAACCAAAAATGTGACAAAAATTCAACAAAAATGTGACAAAAATTCAACAACAATGTGACAAAAACTCAACAAAAAAATGACAAAAATTAAACAAAAATGTGACAAAAACTCAACAAAAAAGTGACAAATTCAACAAAAATGTGACAAAAATTCAACCAAAAATGTGAAAAATTTAAACAAAAAAGTGACAAAAATTCAACAAAAAAGTGACAAAAATTCAACAAAAAAGTGACAAAAATTCAACCAAAAAATGACAAAAATTCAACAAAAATGTGACAAAAATTCAACCAAAAATGTGACAAAATTAAACAAAAAATGACAAAAATTCAACAAAAAAATGACAAAAATTCAACAAAAATGTGACAAAAATTCAACAAAAATGTGACAAAAATTCAACAAAATTGTGACAAAAATTCAACAAAAATGTGACAAAAATTCAACAAAAATGTGACAAAAATTAATCAAAAAATCAACAAAAATGTGACAAAAACTCTATTTTTTTTTTACAAAAATGTGACAAAACTTTAAAAAAAAAAAAAGAAAAAAAAAAGGTGACACAACACAGCAACAACGCGAGGAAAAAGATCAGTTTTGTGGGTCTTAGCTTTCAAATGAGGTGTTACACAGGCCTATATAATGGCCAAAGAGCACAGAATGCATTTGGTTTAGGCGGGTGGTAAGAGGTTAAACATGTCTCACATTTCACTCACACAAACTGACAAATATTTAATACTTTTCAGGCCTGTCCCGGAGTCCAGTGCTGTCTGTGTGAAGACTGAAGAGTCCTGGCTTCATCAAAGACAAACTGAGCAGCGAGAGGACATCAGCTCAGAGCCGTATTTCTATTCAGAGACTGAGGAACTTAATGAGCGCTCATGTGACAATGATGGAAACTGGGGACCTCCATTCAGTAGTTCAGCTGCTCAAATGGAGACAGAGGCTGATGGAGACGTTCAGGTCAGAGCCAGAAGATCCAGACTGTCCCCCCAGATCAAGTCTGCACCAGAGACCACTTTCTACATCGGACACGTGTCGGGAGCCGAGAGGAAGATGTTCCAGTGTCACGTTTGTCACAAGAGATTTGGGACAAAACAAAATTTACAAACACACATTAGAATTCACACGGGGGAGAAACCTTTTCGCTGTGTAGTCTGTAAAAAAATGTTCAGCCGAAAAAGTACCCTTAATTTACACATAAGAATCCACACTGGAGAGAAACCATATGGCTGTTCCTTTTGTAAGAGAACGTTTTCCCAAAAAGGTAATCTCAAAACACACATGATCACCCATCATGCCTTGCAATCTCGTCAGAGTTTGAGATTACAGCCTCAGAATAGGTTCGGTGGCACAGGTCCAATTGGAGACGCTTAAAGGGGGGGTATTATGCTAAATCGACTTTTTCAAGCTTTACATCATGTTATTAAGTCATTCCCTCATTAAAACCATGCCTGAAGTGTTGCCTTAGCACATTCACGTATTTTCGAGTAATCTGTAGAAACTCTGATGGCGGCCATTTTAGGGATAAAACGCCTGATTCCTTCAGGAAACGCCCTCGACCTCCAGGATACGCCTCCGACCTTTCGTCACCAGCCGAGTAACCAACCACTGCCCTTCAGCAGAACCCCCTCCCCGCAGTGTCTAGCCCTAAGATGTAAACAGGGTCATCATGGAGGATTAGCTTCATGTGTTGTGAACCGGAGCTACAGCAGCTCTGAGACTTGTACAAAGACACACATCAGTGTCTCTGTTACCGAAACACCCAGGATTAAAACCGGTGACAAGAACACTTATTTCAGTGTCTGGTTCTGCGCTGGGAATGTCTTAGGGCCTTGATGATGCACAGAGCCTCCGGAGAAAGCTAATGCTAAGCTAAACCTGAGTCATCACGTGAAAACGAGAAATATGCACAAATAAAGTCAATAAAACCACCACACACATAAAGAACCGTTTAACAATGATCACACACGGAGCCTGGCTTGTTGATTTGGAAGTTTATTGCTCACATTTCATCTACAATGGGTCATAGCCGAGTGGTTTTCTCCCGGAGCTAACAAGCTAGCCGCGACAAGCTAACGGGAAAATTCACTGAATACAAGCAGCATATTATGCATTGAAAACGTCACTAAAACAGGCAACTGCTTGAAGCAGCCTTTATGATGATCACACACGGAGCCTGGCTTGTTGATTTTGTAGTTTATTGCTCACATTTCATCTACAGTGTGTCGTAGCCGAGTGGTTTCTCCCGGAGCTAACAAGCTAGCCGCGATAAGCTAACAACCTTCACCTTCACAACATTCATTGAAAACAGGCAGCATATTATGCACAAATAACGTCAACAAAGCAGCAACTACTCGAAGCAGCCTTTACGATGATCACACAATGAGCCTGGCTTTACACATTTGTGGTTTATTGCAGACTTTTCATCAACAATGAGCAGTAGTCGATTATAACAAGCTAACGGGGTAACCTCGAAAAACCATTGTCCACTTGCACAGATAATGTCCGTCTTTTGAATCGTATGGGCTCCTGCAGATCCTGGTGTCGTCCATGGGGGTATAGTTAGAGATCCATAGGGCATGGCAGTTACAAAGAGAAGCCTCCAAACAGCAGTTATTTTTCAGGCAAGAGCCCTTTCCAAGCGTCCGGTGTGGAAGGTTCGTCTTCAAATCATATCCTGTGTGGCCATTGTTCACAAAGTGATAAACAGTAGCTCCTTTCCAACAATAATAATTAAAATGCACCGATCGTAGTTTCAATACTGTTGAGACAACGAGCGGAGTGTTGCGATGCCACAGACAGCGTGTGGAGGGGGCGTGTCGGAAAGGGTCAGAGGTTCTTAAAGAGACAGAGGCCTATTTCAAGTCATTCGCTACAGCCATTTTGAAAGAGCAATTTTATACAAGGCAGTTATTCTAATTTACTGCATTGACAGACCAACAGAAGGTTTCGTCATCATTGTAGTGTGCAATAGACTGGTGCTATGTGGCTGAAAAAAGCATAATACCCCCTCTTTAACCATATCAGTGATGTGCGGTCTGCACTGCCTCTCTCATGAGGAGAAAACGAACTCTCAATATTAACCTCTTAACTCCCGCCTGAACCGAGAGGATCTTTTTCCTCACGTCATCAGATTTTTATTCACATCATTTTTTGTTGGGTATTCAACTCAATTATGTAACTTTTTTGTAACTTTTTTTGTAATTTTTTGTAATTTTTGTCATTTTTTTGTCAATTGTTTTATTTTTTAAAATTTTTATCACATTTTTGTCATTTTTTGTCAATAATATCGTTTATCGCGATACTTTCCTGCCTCGATATATATCGAACTTCAAATTTGTCATCGTGTCAGGCCGAGGGATGATTAAAGTAAACACGTTATTGAGAAGACCGGCTTTTTGATGAGGAAATGTCTAAAGTGCAGATCACAGCAGGCGGATCAGGATGTTATTGTTATTTATTGGGTTCCATTGTGTCCGACGTCTCATTATTCCGAAACTACCACTGAGCAGAGGTGCCATTTATCTCTAAAAAACTGTCCCAAACCCGTTTTTTTCTGACTAAGGAGATGTGGGACTAATGGCAGCTCTGCTCAATGGCACATTTTGGGCCGACCCTTATTTATATCCCCTCTCCTGCAAAAGATGTGTTTTTTTATTATTTTTGTTTGGGGCATTGTGTTTATTTTTTATTGTCAATTAAATGACTTCGAACTTGTAATGTCTCCTCTTCTCTGCAAGACTGTGAAGTGAAGTAATAGTTGCCTCTATGAACACCATAACTGTAAAGATGATGAATGATCTTTGTACATGACATTTTGGATATAAACTGTGAAATTTTACACATACAAGAATTAAAAAACAAGTTTAATTTTCAAGGTTCTCTCAAAGAATATAGGAGAATCTGTAAATCTATCCCAGTGGCTTTGACACAGCTGATAAAAAACAATATTTTTTTCTACTGTCCAAATCAAACTTCCACATTTAAAAATAGGAGAATTAAGCATTACAGACAAAAAATGTGACACAAATATCTAAATAAAGCTTTCAAAGAACATCTCTGTCATGATTATGATAGGAAGATAAAACTTAAAATATTACAAAATCCGACAATTTCAGAAAAACATTGGACATTTATAAAATGGCCAATCACACCCAGAAGAAATGCAATTTAGAATTCTTAATAATTACTATCCATCCGCGGAGACATTAACCCCTTAACTCCCACCTGAACCGAGCACATTTTCTCCAGTTTGGCTTTACCCCAATCCAAAAGCTTCTGGAAAAAAGGTGAGAAAATAGCAACAAAACTGAGACGAAAACAATGATGGAAATGTGAAAAAAAAGTTATGAAAAAGTGGCAAAAATGTCACAAGAAATTGACAAAAAAATTACCAAAAAGTAACAAAAATGTGACAAAAAAATTAACAAAAAATGACAAAAATGTGATAAAAAATTGACGAAAAAATTACAAAAAATGACAAAAAAATGACCAAAAAGTTACTTTACTTTACTCTATTTTACTTTACTCGATTTTATTTTACTTGCCTTGCCTGTTTTTTGCTGTTTTGTCTCCACGAGATTTTGTAATAAACGTTTATTTAAAAAAAATTTTTTTTCAAAAAACACGTAGCCTCGCGAGGAAGAAGTCCAGCAGGTGGCGCTAATGCACAATTCTTTACTTGCTCACACCCATTAAACGCAGAAGAAGTGCAGAGGCTCTTCCTCCTGTCATCACTGCACCGCTTCAGAATTCTGAATACTTTGACATTTCTCATGTAATTTCACAGACTACTGTAAGTTTAGCCTCTTATTTTCTCCATGTTTGCTCCGGGTTTGCTGTGTTTAAACCCTGGACGAAAATGTGAATCGAAAATGAAACGAAAACAAAAGGCTAATGCGGGGCTAGCTTAGCATTTAGCACACTCGGTTATTGCCATAGAAATATATACAGGTTATTGCACAGAAATGGTTAGAACTCTCCTGTGACTGACAGTAATGTAACAGTAATATAACTGTAATATTAACTGTAATACAACTGTAATATTAACTGTAATACAACAGTAATATAACTGTAATATTAACTGTAATACAACAGTAATATAACTGTAATATTAACTGTAATACAACAGTAATATAACTGTAATATTAACTGTAATACAACAGTAATATTAACTGTAATACAACTGTAATATTAACTGTAATACAACAGTAATATAACTGTAATATTAACTGTAATACAACAGTAATATAACTGTAATATTAACTGTAATACAACTGTAATATTAACTGTAATACAACAGTAATATAACTGTAATATTAACTGTAATACAACAGTAATATAACTGTAATATTAACTGTAATACAACTGTAATATTAACTGTAATACAACAGTAATATAACTGTAATATTAACTGTAATACAACTGTAATATTAACTGTAATACAACAGTAATATAACTGTAATATAACTGTAATATAACTGTAATATAACTAATATTAGCTGCTAAAGAGGTTTAACCTCTTACCACCCGCCTAAACCAAATACATTCTGTCCTCTTTGGCTGTGTAACACCTCATTTGAAAGCTAAGACCCGCAAAACTGATCTTTTTCCTCGCGTTGTTGTATTGTGTCACCTTTTGTATCTTTTATTTTTTTCCTTCTTTTTTTTTCAATTTTTGTCACATTTTTGTTGCGTTTACATCCTTGTTTTCTTCTTATTTTTTTGTGGCTATTTTGGTGTTTTTTCCCAAGAAGCTTTTTGATTAGGGTAAAGCCAAACTGGAAATAAATGGGATCCGTTCAGGTGGGAGTTAAGAGGTTAAGAAGAATTCGGAATCCTTAATCTGCTTTTATAAAAAACAAAATTGGATATGTTTTATCCAATTATTATTATTTGATATTTTTATTACCCCAATTTTTTCCAATTAAGAATTACATTGAATACCAGTATTTTGTGTCCCACTATCACTTTACATACGGTTGTTTAAACACTGCACTCACAGACGATGGTCACATTAGACTTTGTTTCCTCTGTCTCTCTTCAGGTCTGACTCTGTAAAAATGTCTAAAAGCCAAACCCTGAGAGCTCTGGTGAATGAGCGTCTGGCTGCGGCGGCTGAGGAGATATTTGTGCTGATTGAAAGAACGATAGTGGAGTATGAGGAGGAACTGTGTCGCTCCAAAGAGGAGAACCAGAGGAAGCAGGAGCTCCTGGACAAGGTTCTGTACCCAAAGATTGTACTGGTCAGAGGGAATGTCCAGATCCCAACGAGTCCTGGTCCTGGTCTGAAACAGGAAACCACAGAGACTCCCCGGATTAAAGAGGAGCCAGTGGAGCAGAGCGTCAAACAGGAGGAAGAGCAGCTGCCAGTGTAGGCTCCGCCCCTTTACACATGTCACACATTTCACTCACACTGTAGATTTATAAATATAATCATGTTTAAATTATTTTTCAGGCCTGTCCCGGAGTCCAGTGCCGTCTGTGTGAAGACTGAAGAGTCCTCACTGCTTCAGCAAAGACAAACTGAGCACCGAGAGGAAACGCAGGGAGAGGACATCAGCTCAGAGACACATGAGGGACACACTGAGCACTGGTCTGACACTGACAATGACGACGACGGGGAACGACTGGGAACATTCAGCTGTTCAACTGCACAGATGGAGACAGAGGCTGATGGAGACCACGACCAAGTGCAGATCAGAGACAGAAGCACCAAACTGTCCCCCCAAAGCAAGTCTGCACCAGAGACCACTGCCCACACTGCCCACACTGGACACACGTCAGGAGCCGATGGAGCTAAGAAGACGAAGCCCCAGTGTCCGTTTTGTCAAAAAAGATTTTCGTCAAAAGAGAAATTGGAAATCCACATTCGAGTCCACACAGGAGAGAGACCTTACAGGTGTCCGGTCTGTGAGAAAACCTTCACAGATCTGTCCACCTTCAATAGACACAACAAAGTGGTCCACGCGGGGGAGAGAACCTTCACCTGCCCAGTCTGTAACAAAAACTTTGCCCACAAATACACTTTAGAATATCATAAACGAATACATACCGGAGAAAAACCGTACTGCTGCGCCGCCTGTGACAAAACCTTCGCAGATCACTCGACCTTCAGGCGACATTTAAGAACGCACACAGGCGAGCAACCATTCAGGTGCGAAATCTGTAAGAAAACGTGCGCCCGGAAAGATAATCTGCAAACACACATGAAAATCCATTTTGACGTTTAAGTGTCTCATTATTTTCAATATTATGACGTTGCTTGTCCTAGAACTGCACTTTTCTGAACTGAGATGTTTTTCCTGAGATCTGCAGGTTTGGGGTCACTGCCCCGGCGGCTCCTCTCCTCTCTTCCTTCCTCGAGTTTCTCATGTTTATATGTTAATAACAGGAAATATTTAATCTTTTTGTTCAATCACAAATTTTGTCTCACAAACTCTCGTGAACCCAATCTCGTGCTTCATCTCATCTTGTGGAATTTGTATTTCGTGCCGCCATAACACACAGCAGGGGTCGGCAGGTTTGCTTGGCGGAGGCCGATTGTCTTCATTGTAAAAAGAAGAAGAAGAAGAAGATCTTTATTTATATAGCGCCTTTCACAGACATATAGTCACAAAGCGCTTTACATGATGAGACAATTGTACATTCACTCCATACTCAGTGGTGGTAAACTACGTTTGTAGCTTCAGTTTCCCCTGGGGGAGACTGTCAGAGGCGCTTTCACGACTACACACGTCTGCGCCAACGGACCCTCTGACCACCACCATTCACTCACACACATCATTCATCCTGGCCTATTGTGCATGTTTTTTTTTAGTGGTAGGGGAAACCTGAGTACCCGGAGGAAACCTACGCAGACACGGGGAGAACATGCAAACTCCACACAGAAAGGCCCCGTCCCTGGTGGGAATCGAACCCGGACCTTCTAGCTGTGAAGCGAGAGCACTAACCGCTGCGCTACCGTGCCGCCCAGCTGCCAATTCTAGCCCAAAGTAAAGCACCATTTTGCCAGCATTGTCTGTACATTATGGTCATACCATTAAACAATGAAAAAAAGTTTAGGTTCTACTGAGATCTGAAGCAGGATAAAAGCGGACGGCGTTAGCATTTAGCCTCTCCCTCTCTCCTCTATAGCTCCAAAACAGGTCAAGATAGAAGCTACCAAGCTCTTCCACGTTTTCCCTATTTAAATATGGTTACGTGAAGTGTTACACTACAAAGTATAATTACACAAAATTAAACAATGTGGATTTTCTAAGCGAATAAACGGGGAACTATATTGTAAGGCGTAATAATACCAGGAGTAATTTGGCATCCGCACAGTAAAGTGAAGATTACTGCGCAGATTTCGAACTTACTCCTGCTATTATTACGCCTTACAATATAGTCCCCCCTTTTATCCGCTTAGAAAATCCACATTGTTTAATTTTGTGTGATTATACTTTGTAGTGTAACACTTCACGTAACCATATTTAAATAGGGAAAACGTGGAAGAGCTTGGTAGCTTCTATCTTGACCTGTTTTGGAGCTATAGAGGAGAGAGGGAGAGGCTAAATGCTAACGCCGTCTGCGCTGTGTTTACGTGACTGAAGGCACGGGGGAAGATCAGACAGGTCCTAAAGAACTCGTCAAAGCTCAGGTAAGAACATATCTCAGTATGGAAAAACGGTGGCCTATTCCTTTAAAGGAAATGACTTTGTTGTTTCAGCTCAAATCAAATGATTTGTTTTTCCCCCATCGTTTTTTCTTTCCATTTTTTCAATTTCTCGCCCAATGTTTGCCCCATTTCACCCAATGTTTTTTTCTTAGTATTATTTTTCCCCAATTTTTTTTCTTGTTTTCACAGTTGTTTTTTCTTTCTTGCTAATTTTTCCCAATTGATTCCCTATTTTTGCCATTTTTTTTTCCCAAAACAATTTTAACACAATTTTCCCTCATTTTTAGCCACATTTCCCCCCAAATTTATCCCCCATGTTTCGCACATTTCCTGTCATTGGAGATGAACCCGATATTGTAAATGTGCAGCTCTTCCACACATTATTGTTCTGTTTTAGATCTCGGATAAAGCACCGCTCAGATATTGTCTATATGTGACCTAATTGGGCGTTTTGTTTAAAATTTTGAAAGATTTGACTGTATTTTGCACATTTTTAGCGTATTCAAACTCTGATTTGTGTAATAAAATCATCTTCAAAATCATCCAAAACATCCTGAGGGCCAGAGCTTCTATGCTGGAGAGCCGGATTTAGCCCTCGGGCCTGATGTTGCCTACCCCTGATTTGCAGTATATTTGTTTGTAGTATTGTTTGTATATTTTGTAATATATGTGCAGCACTTTGGAAGCACTGTATTAAAATGTGCTATGGGAGTAAACTGGGATGGATTTTGTCGACTTGAGAACTTTAACTGAATACTCTGCTGTACAAAACTGTGAATACTAAGATAGTAATTGTACTCCTGATTGGCTCCATGTTTGTTTTCCCTGACAAATGTACCGGTCTGTAATGACACTGATGAACACACTTCAGGTGCCAACACTTCAACGGGAAACAAAGAACTTGTCTAATTATGATTCGACTTTTATTTTTATTATACCCGGGAACTTATTTTCACAAAAGGCCCCGTCGCTTTGCCACAATGAGGGAGAATTTGGGCACAATTTTCATGTTCTTTAAATGGATTAGTTTTTTCTACTTAAGTATTTTTTACAGCAAATACCTCAGTACTTTCACATATAATAATAGTAGATTAACCCCTTAACTCCCACCTGAACCGAGCATATTTTCTCCAGTTTGGCTTTACCCCAATCCAAAAGCTTCTGGAAAAAAGGTGGGAAAATAGCGACAGAACTGAGACGAAAACAATGATGGAAATGTCACAAAAAAGTGAGAAAACTTTGACAAAAAAGTGATGAAAAAATGACAAAAAATGGCAAAAGAAAATGACAAAAAAATGTGACAAAAAAGTGAGAAAACTTTGACAAAATAATGTGACAAAAAAGTGACAAAAAAATGAAAAAAATGACAAAAAATGTGACAAAAAACTGAGAAAACTTTGACAAAAAAGTGACGAAAAAATGAAAAAAATGGCAAAAAAATGACAATAAAGTGACGAAAAAATGAAAAAATGACAAAAAAATGTGACAAAAACTGAGAAAACTTTGACAAAAAAGTGACGAAAAAATGAAAAAAATGGCAAAAAAAATGACAATAAAGTGACGAAAAAATGAAAAAATGACAAAAAAAATGTGACAAAAAAAAGGGACAAAAGTGAGAAAACTTTGACAAAAAAGTGACGAAAAAATGACAAACAATGGCAAAAAAATGACAAAAAAAGTGACGAAAAAATGAAAAAAATGAAAAAAGAAAAGTGACAAAATTTGACAAAAAAAGGATAAATAATTGATTTTAAAAAATGACCAAAAAGTTACAATCCCCCCCCCCCCCCCCCCCCAAAAGATGGGAAAAAATGTGATAATGTGAGGAAAAAGATCCATTTAGATGAGTTTTGTAGGTCTTAGCTTTCAAATGAGGCGTTACACTGGCCTACAGGATTTGGGTAAAGCTGAACTGGAGAAAATGCTCTCGGTTCAGGCGGGAGTTAAGAGGTTAATCGATTATCAAATAATCGTTGGCGCCATGTGCCTTAGTTCAGCCAGCTGCCCGCCATTAAAGGTACACTGCGTAACATTTTGGACTAACTAAATGCTGTTACTGCAGTGGGTGATCAAAGAAACTAACCTGTGTAAATCTCAAATTCTACTGATTTCAGTCACATCTCCATGGAAACGAGCCGGAGACGTACCCACTCCCGGTAAAATTCACAGTAATATCTTAGGAGCGGTGAGCCTCATAAATGTTTGTTTGTACATTTATGAGTCATTTTTCAATCATGAAAATATCTGTCCTAAAATAAATGCTTGTATTTAAATTGTATTTATTGGGTAAAATTCTACGCGGTGTGGCTTTACGCTGAAAGAATAATAATAATAATAATACATTTTATTTGTATTGCACTTTACACATGAAAAACACATCTCAAAATGCTACAATTGCCACAAAAAAGAACAGAACATATCAGTGGTAAAAACACTAAGCATATTAGCAGGAAAAATACAAAACAAACAGACGGCATCTCGTCATAGAAGGGGCGTGGCTTCACCGAGGGGGAAAATAGAATCTTTAGAGAAACACAATTTTTCCCTCTTTTTAGCCATTTTCTGGTGGAATATGAACTTATTTATCACATAAATAAAGTCCAGTGTAAATCGGGCCCATTTGGATATTTTCTCACAACAGATTGTTCAGTAGAAGTGAAAAAACGGCAGTTGTAGCAAGCGCTAGCTAACCGTTAGCATTAGCCCGATGCTAGCATGTAGCATCAAGTTAGCATTCTCCGTTATTCATGTATTTATGGGCTGTTGAACCACTTTGCTCCTCCCCATGTCTTTGTATCTTTATTTAGTAGAAACTATATTCATAATTCAGCATTTGTTACAGTAGTTTTTTAATAATTAGAGAAATTTACATTTTTTCAAAACTGTTTTCCCCCTTAACTGTTTTTAAAAAATGACCATATATGGGCGAGAGAGGCCGTCTGTAGACAAAAACTCACCTAAAAAATGACAAAAACTCAACAAAAAAGTGACAAAAACTCACCCAAAAAATGACAAAACTCAACAAAAAAGTGACAAAACTCACCTAAAAAATGACAAAAACTCACCTAAAAAATGACAAAAACTCAACAAAAAAGTGACAAAAACTCACCCAAAAAATGACAAAACTCAACAAAAAAGTGACAAAAACTCAACAAAAAAATGACAAAACTCAACAAAAAAATGACAAAAACTCACCTAAAAAATGACAAAAACTCAACAAAAAAGTGACAAAAACTCACCCAAAAAATGACAAAACTCAACAAAAAAGTGACAAAAACTCACCTAAAAAATGACAAAAACTCACCTAAAAAATGACAAAAACTCAACAAAAAAGTGACAAAAACTCACCTAAAAAATGACAAAAACTCAACAAAAAAGTGACAAAAACTCACCCAAAAAATGACAAAACTCAACAAAAAAGTGACAAAAACTCAACAAAAAAATGACAAAAACTCACCAAAAAAATGACAAAAACTCAACAAAAAATGACAAAAACTCACCAAAAAAGTGACAAAAACTCAACTAAAAAGTGACAAAAACTCAACAAAAAAGTGACAAAAACTCAACTAAAAAGTGACAAAAACTCACCAAAAAAGTGACAAAAACTCACCAAAAAAGTGACAAAAACTCAACAAAAAAGTGACAAAAACTCAACTAAAAAGTGACAAAAACTCACCAAAAAAGGGACAAAGATATGTCCATCTGGTGCCCTCAGATGGTTGGGGCTCCATCTCCCATAGTGCGGAGTTTTGTCTTGGGGACCAGGAGTGTGTGGCTGTCAGAGGAGCGGAGCTAAAAAAGAAGAAGAAGTCGTTGATGATCTGGCAACCCTGGCTCTGCCCCTTCACTGATAGCTCCATGGCGCCTTCACCTGCTCCACATTTCTTCACTTCTCCACAGACCTGGCAGCGCGTTTGTGATTCCGAATCATAGCTTGATATTCGTGTCGTATTTAACCCAATACAGTAAGTCTGAGCTTTTATTTCGGTCGATGTTTTACTCTGTGCGAACTGTAGCTCAATCTAACAGCTAATGTGATGCTAACACGAGGTTAGCATTTAGCAAAACAAAAGCTGCAGCGCTGCCTTTAATCATCTCCTCACACCCAGGGCGAATCATATCAAACCCGGGGAGAAACTCCAATAAAACCGTGAGCCGGACATTATATTACACTTTCCAGCAGGTTTATTGTAGCTGCTTTGACAGAACTGTTCATTAGGTCCAACAATATCACCACAACAATCAACACATGTGAGATAAATGAAGTGACTCAGATGATGCTTTCATGTTCTGACCCCACGCTCATTACTGCCCAATCTGATGAACAATTGAGTAAAACACCTAAAGTAAAGGCGCTTTAGAAGAATCAGAATAGTGCATTAGTACATGGAGCACTTGTGCCCCCTAGTGGCGGAAAACAAAGCGATGCAAGATGAACGTTTGGTGAACCTGTGGTAACAAACCAGGGAAAAATCCACGTTGCAAATATATCAAATATATTCATAGCAGTTAGAAACATCTTTGGAGTCGTGGACTTGCCGAAGGAAAATCGTTCACCCAATAATAGTCGAGAAACCATTGTCACTGTATATTATTAACCTCTTACCCGAGCGCAGTTTCTCCAGTTCGGCTTTACCCAAATCTAACAAGTTCTCACCTGGCGCTCACAGCATGTCAGAGTAACGCCTCATAGTGAAGACATACAAAACGGATCCTTTTCCTCACATCGCTGCCTCGTTGTCACATTTTCACATTCTTTTTCATCTCGTATTTGCCAGAGTTTGACACATTTTTGTGGTTTTTTGTCACATTTTTTATTTATATTTTTGTCACATTTTTATTTATTTTTTGTCACATTTTTAATTTATTTTTGTCACTTTTTTATTTATATTTTTGTCACATTTTTATTTATTTTTGTCACATTTTTATTTATTTTTTGTCACATTTTTATTTATTTTTGTCACTTTTTTATTTTTGTCACTTTTTTATTTATATTTTTGTCACATTTTTATTTATTTTTGTCACTTTTTTATTTATATTTTTGTCACGTTTTTATTTATTTTTGTCACATTTTTATTTATATTTTTGTCACTTTTTTATTTATATTTTTGTCACATTTTTATTTATTTTTGTCACTTTTTTATTTTATTTTTGTCACATTTTTATTTATTTTTGTCACTTTTTTATTTTTGTCACTTTTTTATTTATATTTTTGTCACATTTTTATTTATTTTTGTCACTTTTTTATTTTTGTCACTTTTTTATTTATATTTTTGTCACATTTTTATTTATTTTTGTCACTTTTTTATTTATATTTTTGTCACGTTTTTATTTATTTTTGTCACATTTTTATTTATATTTTTGTCACATTTTTATTGATTTTTGTCACATTTTTATTGATTTTTTTTCACATTTTTATTGATTTTTGTCACATTTTTATTTATTTTTGTAATAATAATAATAATAATGCCTCGGGTTTATATAGCGCTTTTCTGGACACTCAAAGACGCTTTACATTGCACTATTCATTCACTCCATACCCGGTGGTGGTAAGCTACTATTGTAGCCACAGCTGCCCTGGGGTAGACTGACGGCAACCAGTCTGCGCCATCGGCCCCTCCGACCACCACCAACCACTCACTCACTACATTCGCTCGGCTTCCTGGTGTTACCAAACGGTCTCCCATCCAAGTACCGACCAGGCCCTTCCCTGCTTAGCTTCCAAGGTCTGACGGGATTGGGCAGAGCAAAGGCGGTATGACCACACATGTCACATTTTTATTTATTTTTTGTCACATTTTTATTTATTTTTGTCACATTTTTATTATTTTTTGTCAATTTTTTATATTTTTTGTCACATTTTTGTTGGTTTTTTTTTGTCACATTTTTATTTATTTTTGTCACATTTTTATTTATTTTTTGTCACATTTTTTATTTATATTTTTGTCACATTTTTATTATTTTTTGTTAATTTTTCATTTATTTTTTCTTCACTTCTTTTTTTTGTTTTTTTTTTTTACACTTTTTCCAATAAGCTTTTACATTTGGGTAAAACCAAACTGAGAGAAAGTGCTCTGTTCAGGTGGAAGGTAAGAGGTTAAGCAACAAAATACGGGTTATATTTTTAAGAGGCTATTCAAATATGGTACATGAATATTCAGGAATGTTTGTACAATTGTTCTGAAATATTTCTGTTGTAATATATGTAAAAAGCTTTAATGTGTTGTTGAATCTGAAAATGTAGCCGGATTGATTTCTTTAAAAAAAAAAAGTCTTCTGTGGTAATGGGGTTTTAATGAACATAAACATCCACTATGGTCGGAGGTCTGAGCCTTTATAACAGAAAGGATGCACAAGTCAATCAAATTAATTTTGTCTGTCTCTGTTTAGGGCTGAAGCATCAACACCTGTTTGTAAAAATGTCTAAAAGCCAAACGCTGAGAGCTCTGGTGAATGAGCGTCTGGCTGCGGCGGCTGAGGAGATATTTGTGCTGATTGAAAGGACGATAGCGGAGTATGAGGAGGAACTGTGTCGCTCCAAAGAGGAGAACCTGAGGAAGCAGGAGCTCCTGGACCAGGTTCGGAGCCCGAGGATCGAACTGGTCAGAGGGAATGTCCAGATCCCATCGACGAGGCCCGAGCTGAACCAGGAAATCACAGAGACTCCACGGATTAAGGAGGAGCCAGAGGAACAGAGCGGCAAACAGGAGGAAGAGCAGCTGCCAGAGTAGGTTCCGCCCCTTTAAACACGTCACACATTTCACTCACACTGTAGATTTATAAATATATTTATGTTTAAATCATTTTCCAGGCCTGTCCCGGAGTCCAGTGCCGTCTGTGTGAAGAGTGAAGAGTCCTCACTGCTTCAACAAAGGCAAACTGAGCACCGAGAGGAAACGCAGGGAGAGGACATCAGCTCAGAGACACATGAGGGACACACTGAGCACTCGTCTGACACTGATAAGGACGACTGGGAGCGATTCACACAGATGGAGACAGAGGCTGATGGAGACCACGACAACCAAGTCCAGATCAGAGACAGAAGCACCAAACTGTCCCCCCAAAACAAGTCTGCACCGGAGACCACTGTCCACACTGTCCACACGTCAGGAGCCGACGGAGAAGCTGAGAGGAAGAAGCACCAGTGCCCGTTTTGTCAGAAGAGATTTCGGACAAAGCACAATTTACAAAGACACATCAGGATTCACACAGGAGAGAGACCATACAGCTGTTCAATCTGTGAGAAAACATTTACCCAAAAAAGTGCCCTAAATTTACACATGCGGACACACACTGGCGATAAACCTTACAGCTGTACAGTCTGCGAGAAAACATTTGCCAAAAAAATCAATCTAGATGTTCACACAAGAACACACACAGGAGATAAACCGTACAGGTGTTCAGTCTGTAAGCAGCATTTTGCCGACCACTCCACTCTCAGGAACCATAGAAGAATACACAAAGAGACGAGCTTTTAGAGAACAAATACTCTCAATGTACACATACCGCACACTGGAGAGAAGCCGTTTTGTAGATCCCTGTTCCCTTCATATATTTGTTTTTAGGGAAGTCAAGCCCTATTTGCATAAACGTGATCCATGATAATAAGAATAATGTAAACACCAGTTAGTTAAGCTGTGAGCAAAAGTGACACATTGGTTTTGTTAGTTCTATCATTGGCAATATTCCTCCACCATTGCTGACTTCATCTCGTGTCTGAACTCGGAACAGTTTGGAGCTCTCAGTTTACAAGTTGTAATTACCAGTTCGAGCTGTGTTCCAAGACATTTTTCCAAGATGGAGGATGGAAATTTACCAGTTGCCTGGAACGCACCATTACTGTGCGGTTACGCCAGTTAACATTGGAATTCTCATTGACAATGGTATAAACCCGGGGTAAGCAAGTTTTCTTAGCGGAGGGCCAATTTTTTTCATTTTAAAAGACCGAGGGCCGAAGCCGCCAGTTTTAGGCCAAAGTAAAGCAACACACTGGAAAAATGACCATCTTAAATTAGATAAATGACTTAAAATTGCTTGAATTTGTTGAATTTGAGTCTGTTTGGACTAATCTAAGATACAAATGCTAATGGAACGAGCATAAAACCTGCTTTGAAATCAGACAAATGAACTTTTCCTTTTAAAAAGATTTGTTTTTCACTTGAAATGATACAAGAGAGAATAATGACTTGTTCCATTAGCGACAAGATGTTTTATCTGATCTAAGACCAGACCAAATCTACTCAAACGTTAGCACACTTTGAATGTGCTAACTCCCGGACATGAAACATACAAGGTAATACTGAAGATTTGTTGTAATAAACTGCAAAATCATAAAAGTAATTTTGTCGTATTTCCAAGTATTGTTTTTTTTTTCTTTCTTGTAAAATACCTGTGCACGTGTGGGTAGTTAGCACATCGCTGCTTAGCCGGTGTCGTGCCATTAAACTCTAAATAATTTACTTTTTCAAAAAGTCAATGCTAACAATACATGGGATTTTTTATGTCGGACCCCGACACGTGACCGGGAGTGGGTGGGACTGTGGAGCTCTATCAGAGAACATGCGCTCGGTTAAAGCGGGGGTTATGAGGTTAAAGGGTTTTTAATTTTAATTCAGTTCAGTTTATTCGGTCAAAATTATGACAAAAGATTTACACTTAGTTAAGTAAACTTCTTCATAACACAAAATACAAAATGACCGAAAAGGTATAGGCTGAAGCTAATGCTTATTTTGCCTACCCTTGTTTTTTTTTTTAACTTACAGCACGTGTTTTTACTTTCTAACATAACATCAGACATTCAAAGGGATTTTATTCTATTATTATTATTTATTTATTTATTTTTAAAGTAAGTTGACAGTCTTAAACAAACTAGTAAACAGAATTAAGGTGTTTTTCAAGTATAATACTTTTATACATTCTCTTTAGGTGGACGAGAGAGGGACATAATTTTGAGATCCTCTGTGCAGTTATTCCAGAGATCGACCCCTTTAATGAAATCTCATGGTGTTTGTTTGAAATGTTTTCTTTACGAACATCTCCTCTCCTCTGAGCTCATACCGGCTCTGTCTGATGGTGAACATATTTTGTAAGTTTCATTTTTATTGTATACAAATCTACTAAATCATAGAATTTCAATGTTTGCAGGTTTATGAACAGGGAATGGGTTGGTTGTGGGTTGAGAATGTGATGAGTCTTATTGCCTTTTTTTATTTTTGGGGGGATTTATAGGTGTTTCCCCAAATTTCTAAACAATAAGTGATATATGGCATGATTAATGAGTTATATATAGAAGAATTAAGCTCTCTTTGTTTAAAATATATCTGGATTTATATAATATACGGTCCTTGTCAATAGCAGTCCTTGTATTTGAAGAGTTTAGTGGTGCTAGGCTAGTGCATGTCTATGGTAGCTAGTAGCCTGCATTAAAGCACAGAGCACCTGAGGCAAATCACTGATAACACCAGACTGGCCATATAAATGTCTGTGTCGACGGAATAATTTTTGAAATATAACCATTTTGTATTTAAAAGAACTTGTATTTGAGCAGCGTTAGCGTCCTTTCCTGGTTGTCGCTACGCAGCGGCGGAGTGATCTGCTCAGTGACCGGATCTACAGTAGTTTGTTTACCTGCGGCCGCATTACTGCACGTGGGATTCACAAAGGAGCTTTTTACAAATCAGACATGGCAACGCTTGGAGGACGAGCCCATGATTTTGAAGAGGTTTTTAACCCCTTAACTCCCACCTGAACCGAGCACGTTTTCTCCAGTTTGGCTTTACCCCAGTCCAAAAGCTTCTGGAAAAAAGCTGTGAAAATAGCAACAAAACTGAGACGAAAACAATGATGGAAATGTGACAAAAAAGTGACGAAAAAGTGGCAAAAATGTCACAAGAAATTGACAAAAAAATTATGACAATGTGACAAAAAAACGACAAAAAATGACCAAAAAAATGACAAAAATGTGACAAAAAACCGACCAAAAATTGATTAAAAAAATGACAAATGTGACAAAAAAACGACAAAAATTTGATTTAAAAAATGACGAAAAAATGACAAAAATGTGACCAAAAAATGACAAAAATGTGACCAAAAAAACGACAAAAATTTGATTAAAAATGACAAAAATGTGACAAAAATGTGACCAAAAAAACGACAAAAATTTGACCAAAAATGACCAAAAAATGACAAAAAAGTGACAAAATAATGACAACAAAGTGAAAAAAAATTACAAAAATGTGATAAAAATTTGATAAAAATGTGAACATAAAATGACAAAAAATTTATGAAAAAAATGACAAAAATGTGATAAAAAATGACAAAAAAGTAAAAAAAAAAAAGAGTTGAATACCCGACAAAAAAATGATGGAAAACACACCTGATGACGAGAGGAAAAAGATCCTCTCGGTTCAGGTGGGAGTTAAGAGGTTAATGCAGGCTACTCGTTACCATAGACATGCACTAGCCTAGCACTAGCCTAGCAATAGCCTAGCACCACTAAACTCTTCAAATATAAGGACTGCATGAATTAAAAAAATAAATATCTGTCTCCGGAAATCAACAACTGGATAACTAGGAAATGAAGCCTGTCATGTATTGATATCAGGTTACGTCTATACGCGATGATGTATAAGCCGGATGTTGAGATTCAAGTTGAGCCTCCGGAGCGGCATGTTGAGTGGTCCGCGTTGATGAATAAAGCAACTAAAAGAGTACGCTTGTCATGATTGAATTCAGAGTGCAGCGCCTAATTAAGTATTAAGGTTAGCACACAACAATGGCGACGAGGAAAATGAGGACCATTTTTTATTTTTGGTAAATCAAAGAAACCGACGGCGACACGGCGAGTTAGCAGCGAAAGTTTCAAGCTAACATGGAAAAGTCAGGCATTTCACCGTTTGCTTGCTACACGGATCCTGCTACACTCGGACCGAGATGGACGAGATGGTTAACATCTTTCGAGTTGTTTGCGGACGGGAAAGGACTAATTTTGGCCGATGATGCTACAGATGCAATTAAACAGCGGAGACGTGCCCTTCTACTGCACTTGGCCGGACAAGACGTGCAGGACATTTTCTCTACTTTACCGCGCACGGGCGAGGCGACTGACTACGCGGCGGCGGTGGAAGCGCTCAACACGTATTTCGTTCCACAAGTAAATGCAGCATATGCACGACAGACTTTTCACAAGTTGTCCCAAAAACAAGGTGAGACAGTGCAACAATTTTGTACTCGTTTGAGACAAGCTGCAAAGGACTGTGACTTTCGGGGAGACAGAGATAACCAAATAAGAGATGCTATCCTGTGTAAATGCACTTCTGAATACGTACGGAGAAAGCTACTAGAAGAAGGTCCAGGTTTAACATTGGCTCGCACGTTGGAGGTGGCTTCGCAATGTGAACGAGTGGAGGAGCAGTTGGCAGCAATGAGCGTTACCAGGGAGAGAAAAGAAGAGGACACCGTCAACCGGA
The DNA here is from genome assembly GCF_951799975.1 of Gobius niger. Lineage (NCBI taxonomy): Eukaryota > Metazoa > Chordata > Actinopteri > Gobiiformes > Gobiidae > Gobius > Gobius niger. The sequence continues at coordinate 2,657,562 of NC_136852.1, read as the reverse complement.
TCGCAACGACAAAGAAAGGAAAGTACATGAAACCAAAAGTAAAAATGAAAGAAGAAAGTATGTCAGACAGACAGTGTTACAGGTGTGGATATACTGATCACATGGGTAAGGATCCAAAATGCCCAGCACGAGGACAAACATGTCGCAAGTGCAATGGTAAAGACCATTTCTCAAAAATGTGTCGTACCAAAGGACATAAGAAACAAAATGTGAATGTTGTTGAACAAGATGATTATGCATTCATTGTAAAAGATGATAATGTACCTGAGAAACTAACATTTTCTGTGGGGGGAGTTGAGTTAAAAATGCTCATAGATTCTGGTGCTACAAGTAATATAATGGGTGAAAACGTATGGGAAAAGCTAAAGGCTGAAAAGATAAAGTGCCATTCATATGTACCCAAAGAGCAGAGGAACTTGTATGCATATTCCTCAACCCAGTCACTATCTGTTAAAGGTGCATTCAGATGTGAAATCAGTATTGGTGAAAAGACTGAGGAGGCCGAGTTTATTGTGATAAAAGGCAATGGTGAACCACTCCTGGGGAAAAAGACTGCTGTTAAACTAAGGGTGTTGAAAATAGGTGAACATGTGGCGGCTGTCACAGATCTAAAGCACTCTCTTAAAGAGCAGTACCCAAAAGTGTTTAAAGGAGTAGGGAAACTAAACACTAAACAGATAAGCCTGTACATTGACCCAAATGTGAAACCAGTTGCACAACCACTGAGGCGCATACCCTACCATTTAAGGGATGCAGTGGAGAAAAAGATAAACGAACTGATTGACATGGACATTGTAGAGCGTGTAGAAGGACCTACACCTTGGGTAAACCCTGTAGTGGTACTCCCAAAGAAAAGTGATAAAGATATCCGAATGTGCTTAGACATGAGAAAAGCAAATGAGGCAATAGTCAGAGAAAGATACCCTATCCCCACAGTGGATGAAATACTTCAAGGACTAAACGGCTCTGCAATCTTCAGCAAGCTAGATCTCAAGTGGGGCTACCATCAGTTGGAGCTAACCCCAGAGTCCAGAGAGATCACAACATTTGCAGTGCACAACGGAGTTTACAGATATAAAAGACTAATATTTGGAGTCTCGTCAGCCAGTGAGCAATACCAACACGAGATCGCTAATGCACTGTCAGGCATTGAAGGAGTTGAGAACATCTCAGATGACGTGATTATACACGCACCGGACCAGGAAACACATGACAAGAGCTTGCATGCTGTCATGAAGAGACTTTCTGAATGTGGATTGACACTAAACCCAGAAAAGTGCCAGTTCAACATGGACAGACTTGTGTTCATGGGAATACTACTGACACAAAGAGGCATCGGACCAACGGAAGAAAGAGTGAGAGCTGTGATGGAAGCCAGAGAGCCAAAGACTGCTGCAGAGGTGAGAAGCTTTCTTGGACTGGTAGGCTTTAGCAGCAGGTTCATACCACAGTTTGCTACACTCTCAGAACCATTAAGACGTTTAACACGAAAAGACACTTTGTTTACATTTGGACCAGAGCAAAAACATGCTTTTGAGACATTGAAAACGGAATTAACCAGAGCAGGTACACTAGCTTACTTTGACAAAGAAGCCCCTACCAAAGTCATAGCAGATGCAAGCCCAGTAGGCTTGGGCGCGGTGCTGATACAGGAACAGGGTGGGGAAGAGGTACCTGTGTGCTATGTAAGTCGTAGCTTAACAGACTGTGAGCGGAGATACTCACAGACAGAAAAAGAAGCCCTAGGACTGGTATGGGCATGTGAAAGACTACATCCCTATGTGTATGGTAGAAAGTTTGACCTACTCACAGACCACAAGCCATTAGAGGTCATATACAGCAAGAGGTCAAAACCATGTGCACGCATAGAAAGATGGGTTCTCAGACTACAACCATATGACTTTAGAATTGTACACGTTGCAGGAAAACAAAACATCGCTGATTCACTGTCAAGACTGCTGTCAGACACAGCTACAAAGGAGATTCACAAACATGAATCAGAGGAATACGTGAGATTCGTTACAGTAAATGCAACTCCAAAAGCACTTACCACAAGAGAGGTTGAAGAAGCCTCTGCTACAGACTCAGAGTTAATTGAGGTGCGGCAGGCAATTGAAAATGGACATTTTGACAAATGTAAAACATATGCACCTATCGCAAATGAACTGTGTGTAATAGGATATATAGTTTTGCGAGGGACTCGCATTGTATTGCCGGAAAAGCTCAGAGCTAAAGCACTGTCACTAGCTCATGAGGGACATTTAGGAATTGTCGGAACCAAACAACATCTCAGAACAAAAGTGTGGTGGCCTGGCATGGACAAAGCTGCGGAAAAACACTGTAAAACATGTCACGGATGTCAAATAGTAGCCAGACCAGATCCACCTGAACCACTGAGAAATACACTCTTACCGGATGGACCTTGGCAAGATGTTGCTGTAGACCTACTAGGACCGCTACCTTCCAATCATTCGATACTCGTTCTAGTAGATTACTACAGTAGATACTATGAGTATGATGTAATGACTTCTACCACTGCAGAAAAGGTAATTGATTCTATTGACTGTATCTTCAGCAGACATGGACTACCAGTTACCATTAAATCAGACAACGGACCGCAGTTCAAATCTGAATTGTTCAGAGAATATTGTGAAAACAATGGACTTAAACATGTGAGAACAACACCAAAATGGGCTCAAGCCAATGGAGAAGTCGAGCGCCAAAACGCATCACTGATGAAAAGGATCAGGATCGCACAAGCTGAAGGACTTGACTGGAAACGAGAATTGAGGAAATATGTCACAGTTTATCGAAGCATTGAACATCCAATCACAGGCAAAAGTCCAGCAGAACTCCTGTTTAATCGGAAAATGAGAGGAAAGTTACCGGACATTTGTGAAATGAAAACTTCTGCTTTGGATGTACGTGACAGAGACGCTGAACAAAAAGGAAAGGCAAAGATATATGCTGATGAACGAAGAGGTGCTCAGTACTCAAAAGTGGACATAGGAGACACAGTACTGGTTCAACAAGACAAAGTGGACAAGTTTACAACACCGTTTAACGCAACACCTCACAAAATTGTGAACAAAACTGGAAACCAAGTCTTAGTTGAATCACCAACTGGAGCACGTTATCACCGAAACACGACACATGTAAAGAAATATGTGACACGTGAGACCAACGAAGAACATTATGGACAAGACACAACACCTGAAAGGGAGGAAAGTGACGTAAACAAAAATACTGACATTTTCAGTCCACCACAAGAGGGCACTCAGGGTCCAGAGACACAAACAAACAGACCCCAGAGGGCTAAAAAGGCACCAGAGAGGTTTCGAGACTTTGTGGTTAAATAAATAAGAGATAAAAACAAGTAAAAGGTTTGTTATAAAAGAACGTGTTCATGTGTTGTGAGACAGTTAGAAAATACATTGTTAGTAAGTAAGATAAGGAAATGATGGAATGTACAAAAAAAAAGAAAAAAAAAAAAAAGAAATGTTTGTGATGGTAAACTTTGATTTCAAAGGAAAAGGGGGATGTCATGTATTGATATCAGGTTACGTCTATACGCGATGATGTATAAGCCGGATGTTGAGATTCAAGTTGAGCCTCCGGAGCGGCATGTTGAGTGGTCCGCGTTGATGAATAAAGCAACTAAAAGAGTACGCTTGTCATGATTGAATTCAGAGTGCAGCGCCTAATTAAGTATTAAGGTTAGCACACAACAAAGCCCTATGTCAAATAATCCTGAAACATCCCTTTAATTATTTCTTGGTTGCGTCGCACTCCCGACCAATAGAGGGCAGTAATGGCGTCGGCAGCCAATCACCATCGAGGATCTGGGAACTGGCGCTTCCGCATCCACCCGCTCCTCTCTGATCGTGCCTCGCTTCACGGAGGCCCCTGTGTGACTCTCAGTTTCTATGTTCTGGGTCATGTTTAACGCAATATAGTAAGTGTAATATCTTATTTCGCCCGGTGTTGTGTTTCTGACGTGTTGCTTTGTTTCTGCTGTTGCTAATGTGATGCTAAACGCTAACCGGAAGTTGACGTTAGCAAAACGCAGCAGCCGTAAGTTTAATGGATTTAAGAAGTGGATATAAGAATTTAAGTATTTTTTATTTTACTTTTAAGCTTCAGAATCTCGTTGTGGGTAGAAAAAAAATGATCGGGTGGAAATAGCACTAAATTGAGTGATTGTGTTCATTTAGGGCAAAGATGTGTCTAAATCTAATCCATTCCAAATAGGTATGTGGATAAAACTCAATAGAAAGGCAAGTAAATAGTTTAAGTGGAAAGATGCGGTAACCTCCTACAATATGCAATGAAATGTGTGTATATATGTCCAGTATGAAGAAAGTTACAGCGGTTTCTAGTTCAAAATCAGCATCTGTCTTTAGTCCCGCCCCTTCCATTGAAACGAATGGAGGTCAGTGTGACCGAAAAAGAGAAACAACCAGAACTTTTTACATATTCAAGATTCTTTCATCAAAATTTCAGTAAACATTGATTTAACATATTTCCATTGGTTATTTTAGCTCCTGTAGTTCATTTAAACATTGGAGTTTGGTTTAACCCCTGAACTCCCACCTGAACCGAGCACATTTTCTCCAGTTTGGCTTTACCCCAGTCCAAAAGCTTCGGGGAAAAAGCTGTGAAAATAGTGAACAAAACTGAGACGAAAACAATGATGGAAATGTGACAAAAAAGTGACGAAAAATTGATGAAAAAGTGGCAAAAATGTCACAAGAAATTGACAAAAAAATGTGACTAAAAATGACAAAAATGTAGCAAAAAAAATGACAAAAATTTGATAAAAAAGTGACAAAACAATTACAAAAATGTGATTAATATTTGACAAAAAAAACAAAAACAAAAATTGACAAAAAATTACAAAACATTAAACAAAAAATGTGATATAAAATTGCCGAAAAAATTACAAAAAATGACAAAAAAGTTACAAAAATGAAAGATGAAGACCGATTCTCTCCGTTTCTACACAAGACTGAAAACAATTATCCTGATCTAATTTCAGCCAAAATCCACGCAGTAATCTTCACTTTACTGTGCGGATGCCAAACTACTCCTGGTATTATTACGCCTTACAATATAGTTCCCCCTTTTATCCGCTTAGAAAATCCACATTGTTTAATTTTGTGTAATTATACTTTGTAGTGTAACACTTCACGTAACCATATTTAAATAGGGAAAACGTGGAAGAGCTTGGTAGCTTCTATCTTGACCTGTTTTGGAGCTACAGAGGAGAGAGGGAGAGGCTAAATGCTAACGCCGTCTGCGCTGTGTTTACGTGACTGAAGGCACGGGGGAAGATCAGACAGGTCCTAAAGAACTCGTCACAGCTAAGGTAAGAACATATCTCAGTATGTAAAAACGGTGGCCTGTTCCTTTAAAGTCAAGCCCTGTATTTGGAACCCGATTACACAGGTTAAGAGGCAGACTGTTTCCTCCCAGCTGATGTGAATGCACTTGATAAAGTCTGAAACAACAGAACAATGTTGTGTATTAGCTCCAACAATGTCACCTGAATCATCGCAATGAAAAGTGAAATGAAATACATTAAATCCTAAATCCTCTCCAAACTGTTTTAACCACTTTGTTGTCAGTTATGTTTGAAAGTCACTTGTTGCTATTTAATACATGCATTTTGTCCCTGTACTAAAAGGAACCGGCCACCGTTTTTTACATACTGAGATATGTTCTTACCTTAGCTTAGACGAGTTCATGTGTACCTGTCTGTTCTTCACGTGTGTCCGCAGTCACGTAAACACAGCGCAGACGGCGTTAGCAGTTAGCATTTAGCCTCTCCCTCTCTCCACTATAGCTCCAAACCAGGTGAAGAAAATGGCTGCCTCTTGGATATGAACTACGGTTAAACAAGTTAGGTCGGAGCCTTTATTTAAAAAAACAAAACATGTACGATAATTGGTTTATTCTTGTTGCACTCAGATATTTGATGAAGTTATTATCGTTCAGTCGCGGCTGCAGTTGAACTCAGAGTCACGGCTCACAGACCATGCTAGACATGTTGTCACTTCTGAAATGTTTTCTCTGTCGTCTCCTTTTAGGGCTTTAAAGCTTCAACACCTGTTTGTGAGTTTGTGAAAATGTCTAAGAGTCTGAGAGCTCTGGTGAATGAGCGTCTGGCTGCGGCGGCTGAGGAGATATTTGTGCTGATTGAAAGAACGATCGCCGAGTATGAGGAGGAACTGTGTCGCTCCAAAGAGGAGAACCAGAGGAAGCAGGAGCTCCTGGACAAGGTTCTGTACCCAAAGATTGTACTGGTCAGAGGGAACGTCCAGATCCCAACGAGTCCTGGCCCCGGTCTGAACCAGAAAACCACACAGACGCCACGGATTAAAGAGGAGCCAGAGGAGCAGAGCGACAGACGGGAGGAAGAGCAGCTGCCAGAGTAGGCTCCGCCCCTTTAAACACGTCACACATTTCACTCACACAAACTGACAGGAGATTTTAAATGTATTTGTGTTGAAATCATTTTGTTTTCAGGCCTGTCCCAGAGTGCAGTGCCGTCTGTGTGAAGACTGAAGAGTCCTCACAGCTTCAACAAAGACAAACTGAGCACCGAGAGGAAACGCAGGGAGAGGACATCAGCTCAGAGACACATTTCCACTCAGAGACTGAGCTACGCACTGAGTCTGACACTGACAATGACGCCAAACGGAAACCACACAGCCCTGCAGCTGCACGGATGGAGACAGAGGCTGACGGAGACCACGACAACCAAGTCCAGATCAGAGACAGAAGCACCGAACTGTCCGGACACACGTCAGGAGCCGATGCAGATGAGAGGAAGAAGCACCAGTGTCATGTTTGTAAGAAGAGATTTGGGGCAAAATCACTTTTACAAACACACATCAGAGTTCACACAGGGGAGAGACCGTTCAGTTGTACAATTTGTAAGAAGACCTTTACCCAAAAAGACAGACTAAATGTGCATACAAGAACACACACGGGAAAGAAACCTCACTGTTGCACAATTTGCAAGAAAACCTTTAGGCATAAATGTCATCTAGTTCTACACACAAGAACGCACACCGGAGATAAACCTTACAGCTGTTCAGTCTGTTTGAAAACATTTTCAAGTCTTTCTTACGTCCGCCAACATAACAGGCTGCACACAGGAGAGAGACCCTACAGCTGTGCAGTCTGTTCGAGGACATTTGTATTTGCCACTGACTTCCACCGACATAAAATGCAGCACACGGGAGAGAGACCCCACCGCTGTGCAGAGTGTGGAAAAGCATTTGCCCTTAAACGTGATCTAAATGTACACACAAGGTCACACACAGGAGAGAGACCATACAGCTGTGCCTTCTGTGAGAAAAGATTTGCCAGTAAAAGATGTCTAGACGTCCACACGAGAATACACACGGGAGAGAAACCGTACGGCTGTCCTGTGTGTGAGCAACACTTTGGAAGCGGGTCTGCTCTCTGGAAGCATAAAAAAACTCACCAAAAAGCCTTGAGTTTGTGAGACAACCTTTCAGAGAACAAGTGCTCTAGATTAAAACCATACAGTTCTTCAGATTGTTCGGAACATTTGCAGATCCCTCTTCCCTTTATTAGGGATGTGCTTTTTAGGGAAGATCAAGCCCTATTTACCACCAAGCCAACTTTTTAAAGCGGTCCATGCACTGGTAACACCATGACTGGACTATTGTGATTCGTTATGTTATATACAGTCAGTTACTCCTGTGCCGTCCTCTCTCCACTGGCTTCCTTTAACAATAGAACTTAAAATTGAATTGGCACAGTGCAGGCAGAACACTGAGGTCTTCTGACCAGATCAGAGGCGGACTGGGACTGAAACACAGCCCTGGACTCTGGTCAGTCTGGCCCAAATTAGAGTAAATGCGACACTTCCACAAATACATACATTAACCTCTTACCCCCCGTCTTAATCGAGAGCATTTTCTCTAGTTCGACTTTACCCAATTCTAAAGGCTTCTTGACTGGAGAGCAACTCTGTAACGCCTCATTTGAAGCTAAAATCTTGAAAAGTGATGGTAACTTTTTGTCACATTGTCGCTGCATTTTTGTCATGTTTTTGTTGATTTTTCATTACTTTTTCGCCACTTTTTTGTCACTTTTTCATTGTGTTTTCGTCTCTTGTTTTTCGGGGTTTTTTTCATGTTATTGTTGTTTTTTCATCGCTTTTTTCATTGCTTTGTCGTCACGTTTCCCTCACATTTTGTTGTGTTTTTGGCACTTTTTTCGTTGCTTTTCCGGCACATTTTTGTTTTTTCGGATGCTTTTCTTTTAAGCTTTTAGATTTGGGTAAAGTGAGGTAAGGTAAAGTGAGAGGCCAGACCGGTGGCCTGAGAGCCAGTGACCCTAATGGCCAGTCCGCCCCTGGACCAGATGCTTAGACTTTAGCCCGTGGTCAAAGTGGAAAAACTAGATGTGACCGAGCCTCTTCCCGTCAGAGCCGCCTCTTCCTGTCCCTGATTAAAACACGCCTCTATTCTAATTCAAGCTTGGTTGGACATTTTGACTAAGCTGCAGATCTATTTTTTCTAAATGTTTTATTTCTTACATTGTTCTAGTATCCATTCCTGCTTTATTGTTCTGTTCATTTTGTGTGGGGGGTTTTTTGGGGTCCACTTTTTTTTACATTGAATATGTCGTTTGGCAGTGCTTTTTTTTTTAATGTGTGACCTTTGATTTTTTATCAATCTTCTGCTGTTGCACATTGTGTTTTATTATTTGTAGTTAAATAAATGTTAACACTTTATGAGGTTTGTGCAGGTCTGGTTTGATGCACTTTCCCCTCAGAGTCTGTTTCTAATCGGTTGTGTTTAAAATGGAGGTGCAGCTGAGAATTCCATGATGGGAACTATGAAAATGCAGGTTTCTGTTCTTAGTTGCTCATTTCTCTATACTTATGTTTAAGTATTAAACATTTAACCTCTTAACCTCCACCAGAACTGAGCACATTATCTCCAGTTTGGCTTTACGGAAAAGAGAGAAAAAAAAGTGACAAAAACAAGAAGAACACAAGGATGAAAACGCAGCAAAAATGTAAAAGTGCAGCAAAAAAAGAGACAAAAACTCAACAACAAAAGTGAAAAAACATAATAAAAAAGACACACAAAAAATCAACCAAAAAAGGGATAAAAGTGCAGCAAAAAAAAGAGAAAAGTGAAAAAACACAATAAAAAAGCCACAAAAATCAACCAAAAAAGCGACGAAAGTGCAACAAGAATAGTGAAAAAACACAATAAAAAAGCCACAAAAATCAACCAAAAAAGGATGAAAGTTCAGCAAAAGAGACAAAAAACTCAACAAGAAAAGTGAAAAAACAATTAAAAAAGACACAAAAATCAACCAAAAAAGCGACGAAAGTGCAACAAAAAAGAGACAAAAACTCAACAAGAAAAGTGAAAAAACACAATAAAAAAAGACATAAAAAAATCAACCAAAAAAGGGATAAAAGTGCAGCAAAAAAAAGAGAAAAGTGAAAAAACACAATAAAAAAGCCACACAAAAATCAACCAAAAAAAGCGACGAAAGTGCAACAAAAAAGAGACAAAAACTCAACAAGAAAAGTGAAAAAACACAAAAAAAAAGACACACAAAAATCAACCAAAAAAGGGATGAAAGTGCAGCAAAAAAAAGGTAAAAACTCAACAAAATAATGGCAAAAATTAGATGAAAGTGCCAGAAGTGACAGCACGGTAGGTCTTAGCTTTCAACTGAGGCGTTTCACTGAGTTCGGGAATGTGACGTAATATCACTATTATGGGATTAGCAGCAGTTGTAAACTAATGTAGATTTTAAAAGTTAAAATACTGGAGTGATTGTTCACATTAAAACACTTGGACACCACAGTGAGTTAGATGTATTAACACAAGGCTATTTTCTCCTCTTTTTATACTGTTTTTAGCTAATGCTAGTCAATGGAAAGGTATGCTAACAGCTGCAAAGATGGCGGATCTCCATGGTAACTTCCCGAACTCCATAGGCTGTAAGGTCCCGGTTCAGAAGCTTTTAGATTTGATTAAAGCCGAACGGGAGAAAATATTAAGAAGGGTTAAGAAGTGTCCCAAAAACATTCTTAACCCCTTAACTCCCACCTGAACCGAGCACATTTTCTCCAGTTTGGCTTTACCCCAATCCAAAAGCTTCTGGAAAAAAGGTGCAACAAAACTGAGACGGAAACAATGATGGAAATGTGACAAAAAAGTGAGAAAACTTTGACAAAAAAGTGACGAAAAATTGACAAAAAATGGACGAAAAAATGACAAAAATGTGACAAAAAATAACAAAAATGTGACAAAAAAACGACATAAAATTGAGAAAAAATTGACAAAAAAAATGACATAAATGTGACAAAAAAATGACACAAATGTGATTAAAATTTGACAAAAAAAATTACAAAAATAACAAAACTGAGACAAAAACAATGATGGAAATGTGACAAAAAAGTGGGAAAACATTGACAAAAAAGTGGGAAAACATTGACAAAAAAGTGACGAAAAATGGATAAAAAAGTGGCAAAAATGTCACAAGAAATTGACAAAAAATGGACGAACAAATGACAAAAATGTGACAAAAAATGACACAAATGTGACAAATTTTTTTTACAAAAATGTGACAAAAAACGACATAAAATTGAGAAAAAATTGACAAAAAAATGACATAAATGTGACAAAAAAATGACAAAAATGTTATTAAAATTTGACAACAAAAATTACAAAAATAACAACAAAACTGAGACAAAAACAATGATGGAAATGTGACAAAAAAGTGACAAAAAATGGATGAAAAAGTGGCAATAATGTCACAAGAAATTGACAAAAAAATTGACGAAAAAATTACAAAAAATGTGACAGAAAAATGACAACAAAAAATGACAAAAATGTGACAAAGTATGAAAAAAAAAAAAAGTGATCAAAAATGTGACCAAAAATGTGACCAAAAACGACATAAAATTGAGGAAAAATGGACAAAAAAATGACATAAATGTGACCAAAAAGAAGAAGAAAAACTGACAAAAATGTTAGAAAAAATGACAAAAAAAATGTTACAAAAATGAGTTGAATACCCAACAAAAACATGATGGAAAAAAATCTGCTGACGTGAGGAAAAAGATCCTCTCGGTTCAGGCGGGAGTTAAGAGGTTAATAAATAGAATATGTTCTTCCGGTCGCGCTCCCGAACAGTAGAGGGCAGTAATGGTCAGTTGCCAATCACGACCTGCTCCTCACTTCCGCGCAGCGTTAGCCGCTCTTCGCGTCACGGACACACTTTTCTGATTCTTAATGATATTTCTATAATTGTGTCATATTCAAGTCAATACAGTAAGTGTGACCTTTTGCTCAGCGTTTGACTGTTTCTGCTAAAGCTAAATCCGGACACTGTGATGCTAACCGCTAACACGAGTTAGCATTAGCACAACAACAATAGAACCAGCGCTAAGTTTATCCGCAGTTTAGGCTCGAAACGACTCCTTTTAGATGCGTATATTTACATTTTAAGCCTCAGAATCACCATTTAATGCAGTAATGGAGTGAAATTAGGACCAAACTGAGCTGTTTAATCACATGTCAGTGTTTAGATTATGTTGAACATGTTCAAACACAAAATGCCTCTGAAATGTGACGCATGAAGCGCGTGTAGAAATGTAGAAAACCTTTATCGAGGTGCCAGGAAAGGGTTAGAGATCCCTGACTCTAAATAAAGGCACAATGTGAAGAGTCACAACAGTACATGGAGCAATGGTGCCATCTAGTGGCGAACAACAGATACAGCACGAAAGCGACTGAAGCACAAAATCATGGCGTTTAGTACCACAGTAACTTGGAGTAGAGGAATAATAATACATACATATATGTCACCACATATTGGTTTAATTAATGATAGACTTGTATGTTAGCACTTAAGCTACTGTTATACTCGACACATGTTTTTATATGGATTTATATGAGTGATGCAAGACTTACTTTCACCAGGCTTCCTCCAGAGAGCCAAGCCCACACAGCATTAACAAGTCTCCGGCTCATTTATGTATTTCGATCTCGATTTTATTTTTGTTATTGTGGATCATTAGAAATATACAAACACTTATGACACTTATAACAGCTGCTTCTTGGATATGAATTACAGATAAATCGGTGAGAAAAACAAGTTACAGAATAATGAAAGCAATAATCAACACTTGTGTGTCATTAAGAATATTGGACACATCAGCAGCTGGAGCGATCTGGAAACTTATTGAAATCAATAAAACCTGTTCATTAACGCGTCTCAGTGCTGGAGCTGCTGTGTTTGTTCTTGTTGCACTCAGTCTGATATGATGACGTTGTAATCTTTGAGTAGCAGCTGATTAGAGTCACATCAGAGACGTTGTCACTGCTGAAATGTTTCTCCGTCTCTGTTCAGGTCTGACTCTGTAAAAATGTCTAAAAGCCAAACCCTGAGAGCTCTGGTGAATGAGCGTCTGGCTGCGGCGGCTGAGGAGATATTTGTGCTGGTTGAAAGAACGATATTGGAGTACGAGGAGGAACTGTGTCGCTCCAAAGAGGAGAACCAGAGGAAACAGCAGCTCCTGGACCAGGTTCTGAGCGCGAGGATCGAACTGGACACGGGGAACGTCCAGATCCCGACAACGAGTTTTGACTTCAGTCGGAAACAGGAAATCACAGAGACTCCACGGATCAAAGCGGAGCCAGAGGAGCAGAGCGTCAAACAGGAGGAAGAGCAGCTGCCAGTGTAGGCTCCGCCCCTTTAAACATCACACAAACTGACAGTAGGTTTTAAATATATTTATGTTTAAATCATTTTTCAGGTCTGTCCCAGCGTCCAGTGCCGTCTGTGTGAAGACTGAAGAGTCCTCACGGCTTCAGCAAAGACAAACTGAGCAGGGAGAGGAAACGCAGGGAGAGGACATCAGCTCAGAGACACATTTCCTCTCAGAGACTGAGGGACATAATGACTCGTCTGACACTGACAATGACGACGACTGGGGGCCACACAGCAGCTCTGCAGCTGCACAGATGGAGACAGAGGCCAAACTGTCCCCCCTAAACAAGTCTGGACCAGAGACCACTGTCCACAGCGGACACACATCGGGAGCTGACGGAGAGGAGGGGAAGAAGCACCAGTGCCCATTTTGTAACAAGACACTATGGAGTAAACAAAATTTACAAAGACACATTCGAGTTCACACAGGAGAGAAACCATTCAGTTGTACAATCTGTAAGAAAACTTTTACACAAAAAAGTAATTTAGATGTACACACAAGAACACACACAGGTGAGAAACCATACAGCTGTTTAATCTGCGGGACAACCTTTACTCGAAAAAGCACTCTGAACCTTCATATAAAGACGCACACGGGAGAAAAACCTTACAGCTGTTCAGTCTGTGAGAAAACATTTGTCCGGAAATATAATCTCAAAACGCACATGTGCACCCACACAATTTGAGGTGAACTTCAGCAAATATTATATTTTATTTCCATTTTGAATGTATTTTAGGAGTTTTCTGTGAAATCTTTTGTAACTGCAGCTTTTACAGTTGCATTTGAGTCAATAATAATACACTTTATTTGTAAGCCTTTTCATAGTAAGATGTTTGAACATTTGCAGTTCTGGCAGCCATCTTGTGTCCTTTTAACCCAGTACAATGTAATCAAATGGGAAAACTACTTATGTGTCTATTTTGAGCTATTTCATGACTGTGATAATTGTTATTCAGTTATTCCTGTTTTATAAACTGTTCCAAATTGTTTTTTAAATGATATTTGGGAGGTATTGAGAGGTTTTCTTTACATGGTGCGTTTTTCAGAGGTCATTTTCACACCTTCAGGGATCCTAAAGGGGCTGACCAGCTCTCTCTCCTCATGATTCTGGCCCAAAACTTGACTCCGCCCCCTCCTTACTGACGTCACAGCCTTGTTGGGACATGGTGGCCATTCACCAACCGTCCACTACTCCATTGATCTGACCATCCAGGGCTACACGGCCTCATCAGTGAACAAGACTGTTTGAAAATGAGTTTCTGCTTCAGCTTCAATGAACCGTTTAGGGGAGGCCCGGATAGAAGGTTTATGCACAACTGCAGCCTCTGGAGGGTCCGACACCGTGATGTTCGGGAGACTCCAGAGGCACCAGCAGCTTCAAATACCTGTCTGCTGTTTTGTAGCAGCTGTTCTCTTAATCTGATGTGTTTGTCTGGCAGAAACCGTCCATATTGTGCCTTTATCTGCACAAACCTGTGTGAATCATCCACAAATCTCTTATCAGTTCGATGATTACGCTTCATCTTTCATGAAATATCGAAGGTTTTCACGTTTTAAGTCGTTGTTGAAAACCCATCTTTAGTTTCATGTTGTGTATCTTGTAATTGTTTTTACTCGTCATTAATTGCACTTTTTAATCTTTGTTGTACTGATGGGCAGTTGTAGCTGTTTAAATCAAAAGTAAAACATATAGTAATAATAATAAAGTTCATAACAATCATTCAAATAAACCAAAACCGATATAAAAAAAAACTATATATATATAATGTTTTGCTTAACCCACACCTAAGGATGAAAATGGTACAAAAATGTGCCGGAAAAGCAACAATAAAGCAACGGAAAAAAGCGATGAAAAAATAGCAAAAACGTGACCCAAATCACCACCAGATTCACACTTAAAGGAATAGGCCACCGTTTTTACAAACTGAGATATGTTCTTACCTGAGCTGTGACGAGTTCTTTAGGACCTGTCTGATCTTCCCCCGTGCCTTCAGTCACGTAAACACAGCGCAGACGGCGTTAGCATTTAGCCTCTCCCTCTCTCCTCTATAGCTCCAAAACAGGTCAAGATAGAAGCTACCAAGCTCTTCCACGTTTTCCCTATTTAAATATGGTTACGTGAAGTGTTCCACTACAAAGTATAATTACACAAAATTAAACAATGTGGATTTTCTAAGCGGATAAAAGGGGGAACTATATTGTAAGGCGTAATAATACCAGAAGTAGTTCGAAATCCGCGCAGTAATCTTCACTTTACTGTGTGGATGCCAAACTACTCCTGGTATTATTACGCCTTACAATATAGTTAGTAATTTTTTTTGTCAAATTTTGTCACATTTTTGTAATTTTTTTGTAATTTTTTCGACAATTTCTTGTGACATTTTTGCCACTTTTTCATCAATTTTTCGTCACTTTTTTGTCACATTTCCATCATTGTTTTCGCCTCAGTTTTGTTGCTATTTTCACACCTTTTTTCCAGAAGCTTTTGGACTGGGGTAAAGCCAAACTGGAGAAAATGTGATTGATTCAGGTGGGAGTTAAGGGGTTAAACATCGTTCCTGAGGCCCAGAGAGAGAGACTTTTACCCAAACGCTTTTACCCTGAGGAGGAGCTCAGACCTGAGGAGGAGCTCAGGGCTGAGGAGAACGTTCATGTTTTCAAGAGCAGCTCAAGACCCACCTTTTAAGCTTAGCCTTTAACTGACTAATCTATTTATTTAATCCTAATATATAAAATATACATATGGGAGGTTGTCCCAGGCGTATTGTTTTAAATGTTGTAATCTGTAAAGCACTTTGTGATGCCTTTCGGTATGAAAAGCGCTTTATAAATAAAGTTTGATTGATACAAATCTGCTTGTGAGGATTTGTCCATGATGCAGTTCCGCTTATGAACGGTGGAGGGCAGCAGTACGTCTGGCTGCGTCACGCCTTCCGGAAAAGTACAAGAAAAATATTTGTTGTAGTTGTTGTTGTAGTGACGGACTCCACTCAGCAGGTGGCGACGCGCGCCTGTCTTTAGACCCGCTGCTCGTGTCGCTCTTGTGCTTGTGTTGTGATGATGTCGGGCCTTGTTCGGGTGAGTAAATGTGCTTAAATGATCCCACGTGCCACATAAGGCTCTTAAACACATTGTCATGAACCCGTTGTTTTGTTGTTGCTCTTGATCGTGGTGTTTGATGAAGCTAAAGCCTCAGTAGGAGATGCTAACCGGCTGTTAGCCTCAGTGGAAACTACCACAGAAATGTTTGTTTGTGTTTTGTTCTTTAACCTCTTACCACCCGCCGAAACCGAATGCCTTCTGTCCTCTCGGCTGTTACATAGGCCTGTCATTTGAAAGCTAAGACCCACAAAAGTGATCTTTTTCCTCGCGTTGTTGCTGTGTTGTGTCACCTTTTCTATGTTTTTCTTTTCTTTTTTCCATTTTTGTGACACTTTTGTTGAATTTTTGTCATTTTTTTGTTGAATTTTTGTCATTTTTTTGTTGAATTTTTGTCATTTTTTTGTTGAATTTTTGTCACATTTTTGTTGAATTTTTGTCACATTTTTTATGATTTTTTGTCATATTTTTGTTACATTTTTGTTGAATTTTTGTTGAATTTTTGTCACATTTTTGTTGAATTTTTGTCACATTTTTTGTTGAATTTTTGTCACTTTTTTGTTGAATTTTTGTCATATTTTTGTTACATTTTTGTTGAATTTTTGTTGAATTTTTGTTACTTTTTTGTTGAATTTTTGTCATATTTTTGTTGAATTTTTGTTGAATTTTTGTTGAATTTTTGTCACATTTTGGTGCTTTTTCCGCCATGTTTGTTGCAGCTGGAAGCATTAGGATCACAGCTGTTTTACACCAAACGGGTTTCTGGAGATAACTTTATCTTTAATAATAACCGTTCTTCTGGGCTCCACATAAAACAAACACAGACACATCCATGTGGAAAAGATATGTTTTATTAATTGTCTATTTTTGTGATATATATTTATGTTTAACTGACTATTCGTTTTAACCGTAAGAGATTAACTGTACATTTTCTCCTCACTCTTAACCTCTTACCACCCGCCAAAACCAAATGCATTCTCTCCTCTTTGCCATTGTCGTCACTTTTTATTTCCCTTATGTGTTTTTGTCACTTTTTATGGCACTTTTGTTACTTTTTTGATGCATTTTTGTCATTTTTTTTCTGGTTTTTTGTCATTTTTTCCCCTGGATTTTGGTCTTTTTTTCTGGATTTTTTTCATTTTTTGTTGGATTTTTGTCATTTTTTTCCTGGATTTTTGTCATTTTTTGTTGGATTTTTGACATTTTTTGTTGGATTTTTGACATTTTTTTTCCTGGATTTTTGTCATTTTTTGTTGGATTTTTGACATTTTTTTTCCTGGATTTTTGTCATTTTTTGTTGGATTTTTGTCTTTTTTCTTTTTTTGCTGGATTTTTGTCATTTTTGTCAATTTACATCCTCTTTTTCTTCTCGTTTTTTGTGACTATTTTGAAGAAGCTTTTAGATTTGGAGAACAGGAGAAGACATGTTCAGGTGGGAGTTAAGAGGTTAAAGGAACAGGCCACCGTTTTTCCAGACTGAGATCTGTTCTTACCTGAGCTTAGACGAGTTGATCCGTACCTAAGTTTGTACTTTCCTTCTACTGTGTTCCAGCGTGATCTGCCTCTTCTCTTCCAGTCTAACATGGGTGACTTTGACGGCTCGCGAAGGTGCACGTTAGACACGTTGTTACCTCGTGGTTTTCTCTGTCTTCGTTTAGGGCTGAAGCGTCACCACCTGTTTGTGAGTTTGTAAAAATGTCTAAAGGTCAAACGCTGAGTCTGAGCACGATGATCTCACTGGTCACAGAGAATGTCCACATTACTTCAGCGAGTCCTGGCCCCGAGCGGAACCAGGAAAACACCGAGACGCCACAGATGAAAGAGGAGCCGGAGGAGCAGAGCGGCAAACAGGAGGGAGAGCAGCTGCCGGTGTAGGCTCCGCCCCTTTAACCTCTGAACTCCCGCCTGAACCGAGAGGATCTTTTTCCTCACGTCTTCAGATTTTTTTTTCCATCATTTTTTTGTTGGGTATTCAACTCATTTTGGTAACTTTTTTCGTCAATTTTTTATCACAGTTTTGTCAATTTTTTGTGATTTTTTTTGCCCTTTTTTGTCATTTTTTTGTCAAATTTTTTCCATATTTTTGTCATTTTTTCGTCAATTTTTTATCAGATTTTTGTCACATTCTTTGTAATTTTTTTGTAATTTTTTTGTGATTTTTTTCATTTTTTGTCAAATTTTTGTAATTTTTTCATTACGTTTTGTCCATTTTTTGTCTTTTTTTGTCAGTTTTTTTCCACATTTTTGTCATTTTTTCGTCAATTTTTTATCATATTTTTTGTAATTTTTTTGTAATTTTTTGTTACATTTTGTCACATTTTTGTCATTTTTTCATCAAGTTTTTATCAAATCTTTGTCATATTTTTGTCAAATTTTTGTCATTTTTTGTCACATTTTTTCCACATTTTTGTCACATTTTTTGTCATTTGTTTGTAATTTTTATCACATTTTTGTAATTTTTTTGGTCAAATTTTTATCACATTTTTGTAATTTTTTTTGTCAAATTTTTATCACATTTTTGTAATTTTTTTGGTCAAATTTTTATCACATTTTTGTAATTTTTTTTGTCAAATTTTTATCACATTTTTGTAATTTTTTGTTACATTTTGTCACATTTTGTCATTTTTTCATCAAGTTTTTATCATATTTTTGCCACTTTTTCATCAATTTTTCATCACTTTTTTGTCACATTTCCATCATTGTGGGTGTAGGTAGGTGGGAGTTAAGGGGTTAAACATTTCACTCACACAAACTGACAGTAGATTTTAAATATACTCATGCTTAAATCCTTTTTCAGGCCCGTCCCAGAGTCCAGTGCCGTCTGTGTGAAGACTGAAGAGCCCTCACTGCTTCACCAAAGACAAACTGAGTGCCGAGAGGAAACGCAGGGAGAGGACATCAGCTCAGAGACACATGAGGGACACACTGAGTCTGACACTGACACTGAGGACGACTGGGAACGATTCACACAGATGGAGACAGAGGCCGATGGAGACACTGAAGACGCCTCAGGAGCCGAGAGGAAGAAGCACCAGTGCCCGTTTTGTCAAAAGATATTCGGGACAAAACAGAGTCTGCACACGCACATTCGAGTCCACACAGGAGAGAAACCTTACAGCTGTTCTGTCTGTGAAAAAACCTTCACACAAAAGGGCCAGCGAGATTCTCACACAAGGACACACACGGGTGAAAAGCCGTACAGCTGCTCAAACTGTAATAAACATTTTGCATTTCCGTCTGCCCTCAAACGACATCGTAGAATCCACACGGGGGAGAAACCGTACAGCTGTTCGCTCTGTAAGAAGGCGTTTGCCATTAAAGACCACCTCGACAAACACAAGAGAACACACACGGGAGAGAAACCTTTCAGCTGTTCGACGTGCGAGAGAACTTTTGCGGATAAAAGTGTCCTGAATTTACACAAAATGACACACACCGGAGAGAAACCTTACAGTTGCTCCACGTGTGACAAAACGTTTGCCCACGAGCGCGCTCTGTATTTACATCAAAGGTCACACTCGGGAAAGAGACCTTACAGCTGTTTAATCTGCGAGAAAACGTTTTCCCAAAAAGGTCATTTAGACACACACACAAGAACGCACACCGGTGAGAAACCTTACGGCTGTTCCACCTGTGAGAAGAGATTCGCCGATAAAAGGAGTCGAGAGTCACATTTCAGGACGCACACCTGAAAAACCAGAGAGCGGCTTTAACAGGAAGTGAAACTCTCTCTGGCAGACGTTTCTTCTTAACCCCTTAACTCCCGCCTGAACCGAGCACATTTTCTCCAGTTTGGCTTTACCCCAGTCCAAAAGCTTCTGGAAAAAAGCGGTGAAAATAGCAACAAAACTGAGACGAAAACAATGATGGAAATGTGACAAAAAAGTTATGAAAGTGGCGAAAATGTCACAAAAATGTCACAAGAAATTGAAAAAAAATCGACAAAAAAATGGTGAAAAACTGTCAAAAAATTTACAAAAAAAGTACAAAAAAATGACAAAAATGTCACAAAAAATTAACAAAAAATGACGAACAATTTAAAAAAAAATGACGAAAAAATAACAAAAAAGTGGCAAAAAATTGACAAAAAAATGACAAAAAAATGACATAAAAAAGATGAAAAAATGACATTAAATGTGACAAAAATGTGAGGGAAAAAAATGACCAAAAATTGATGAAAAAATGATGAAAAAGTGGCAAAAATGTCACAAAAAAATTACAAAAATGTTACAAAAAATTGACAAAAAATGACGAAAAATTTACAAAAAATTGACGAAAAAAATAACAAACAAGTGGCAAAAAAATTGACCAAAAAATGACATAAAGACAAAAAAATGACAATAAATGTGACAAAAATGTCACAAAAAATTGACCAAAAAATGATGAAAAAGTGGCAAAAATGTCACAAAAAATTACAAAAAATGTACCAAAAAAGTGGCAAAAAATTGACAAAAAAATGACATAAAAAAGTTACAAAAATGAGTTGAAACTCCCCCAAAAAGATGGAAAAAATCTGATGACGTGAGGAAAAAGATCCATTTAGATGACTTTTCTAGGGCTTAGCTTTCAAATGAGGTGTTACACTGGCCTACAGGATTTGGGTAAAGCTGAACTGGAGAAAATGCTCTCGGTTCAGGCGGGAGTTAAGAGGTTAAATCCTGTTTTAGATTCACAAATGAACAATATTAACATTATCCTCCGGTTACATGAGGTGGTAAAGGGAATGGTTTTGTGTTGACTCTATTATAACTTGTAATCACGAATCTGAAGGCAGGTCTCATGTTCATTGTCAGTGTTGGGAATAATTGAATAAACCTATTTAGAATTTTAGAGCAGACATTTTGAATAACAGTATTTTGGTTCATTTATTCATTACTTTGAGCAGCAGAACAAACGTTTACAGTCGTACGGTCTGAAGGAAAAGACAAGTCATGCAAATAACAAAGCACATGTTTTACTTTTATATGAGGTTATGGCTAAGGTGCTTTATTTGTCATTATACAACAATGCAATTTGTTGTGTATCATGAGATTTGTGCGCTCGCAGCTCCTCTAGTGCGTTTACGCTCGGGTTTTCCACCAAATACAGGTAAGAATGGGGCCACTTAATAGTACAGGAATCTGGGAGCCGCTTGCCATTTGTTAAAGAGCGGGTATTATGCTTTTTTCAGTCCCATAGCACCAGTCTATATCACACTACAATGATGACAAACCTTCTGTTGGTCTGTAAATGCAGTAAGTTAGAATAACTGCCTTGTATAAAATGTCTCTCTCAAAATGGCCGTAGTGAATGTCTTGAAATAGGCCTCTGTCTCTTTAAGAACCTCTGAGCCTTTAGACACGCCCCCTCCACACGCTGTCTGTGGCATCAGTGGGGAGGGGGTTCTGCTGAGGAGCAGTGGTTGGTTACTCGGCTGGTGACCAAAGCTCGGAGGCGTCTCCAGGAGGTGGGGGCGTTCCTAGGAGGACTCAGGCAAACCTATCCCTAAAATGGCCGCCATCAGAGTTTTTACAGATGACTCAAAAATACGTGAATGTGCCAAGGCAACACTTCAGCCATGTTTTTAACGAGGGAATGACATAATAACATGAGGTAAAGCTTGAAAAAGTCGATTTTGCATAATACCCCCCCCCCCCCCCCCCCCTTTTAAATGTAAGATCAAAAAAATGCCAAACTCCCCCCAAATAAAATGCACCAAATCAAGTTGGACACAATAAGATCTGTAGTTAATGTCAAAACAAAACACAAGAGAATGAGCCAAGGAAAAGGAAATCTCTGGCTGCACTCTGTGGCTTTATTACTATTTATCGTAGTTATATGGTTTTATTTTGTATATATTTTGTCCAATTAACTCAAATTAGTGTAACTCAGATAGGGCTGCTCGATTATTGAAAAAATAATAATCACGATTATTTTTGTCATAATTGAAATCACGATTATTCAAACGATTATTTGTTCCCTATAAAAAAAAGGTCTTTATTTTATTTATATATTTATTAATAAAAAAAACTGCTGAATATTTTCTGTTTTCTGAACAGTTATAAAAGTACAAATGATTTCAAGTTTGCCTCGATTAAGGAGAGGTCTCTGTTTCACACCTGCCCCCTGCTGCCCTCACACCTGCACAAGCAAACTGAGCAGCGCTGTTTGTTTTTAAGTCAGGCAAAAGCACGAGCCACGGCACGCGAAATGTGAAGGGGAAATAATCCCAGCGCCGTGAAATATTTGCCCCCAAAATTTTTTTTTTAGAAAAGTGAAAAAAAACAACACAAACGCTAATTTTGTAGTCGTTTAGTGAAATGATCGAAATTGTAATCGAATTTCGACTAATTGCACTGCCCTAAACTCAGATACATTTTTGAAACAGTAATATGTAACACAAACGTATTACATTTTGAAACCCCTTAACTCCCACCCGAACCGAGCACATTTTCTCCAGTTTGGCTTTACCCCAGTCCGAAAGCTTCTGGAAAAAGCTGTGAAAATAGCAACAGAACTGAGAAGAAAACAATGATGGAAATGTGACAAAAAAGTGAGAAAACTTAGACAAAAAAGTGACGAAAAATTGATGAAAAAGTGGCAAAAATGTCACAAGAAATTGACAAAAAATGTACGAAAAAATGACCAAAAAGGATAAAAATTTGACCAAAAAAATACAAAAATGTGACAAAAAAATGAACAAAAATTGACCAAAAAATGACAAAAATGTGATAAAACATTGACGGAAAAATGTGACAAAAAATTGACAAAAAATTGACAAAAAATTGATAAAAAATTGACCAAAAAATGACAAAAAATGGATAAAAAATTGACAAAAAAATGACAAAAATGTGACAAAAAAATTTATAAAAAATTGACAAAAAAATGACAAAAAATTGACGAAAAAATGACAAAAATGTGATAAAACATTGACGGAAAAATGTGACAAAAAATTGACAAAAAATTGACAAAAAATTGATAAAAAATTGACAAAAAAATGACAAAAAATGGATAAAAAATTGACGAAAAAATGACAAAAATGTGACAAAAAATGTTATAAAAAATTGACAAAAAAATGACAAAAAATTGACGAAAAAATGACAAAAATGTGATAAAACATTGACGAAAAAATGTGACAAAAAATGTGACAAAAAAATTACAAAAAATGACAAAAAAATGTGACAAAATGTTACAAAAAAATGACGAAAAGATAACAAAAATGTGATAAAAAATGTGACAAAAAATGACAAAAAAATTACAAAAATGAGTTGAATTCCCGACAAAAAATGATGGGGAAAAAAAATCTGATGACATGAGGAAAAAGATCCTCTCGGTTCAGGCGGAAGTTAACACTGACTACAATACAACACTACAATATCTTTAATGTTAACGCCACCATTAACTACTTTAACACAGGCTTCGGTTTAGTTCTGCGCAGGATTATGGCAGTGGTTCATTTTTGATTTTTCCCTCAATGTTAAGTTCCATTTTCTATTTAGTTTTGAACAGAAATAGAACCTTTACACGAGTTTCTCTCCGGTCCACCAGACGGCGCTGTTAGTTTGACGAACAATCCGCCATTACGCTGAAAGCAGAGAAGAAGACGACGTTAGCTTCTCGTGCTACATTAGCCGAGGCTCGTTTGGCTTTTCTGTTCATGACTCTGGATTACACGTTGAAATGTCCGTCTTTATCTGAGTAAGTTTCTTGTTCTTCCTTAAGCTAACTGCTACACGCTAATGTGAAGCTAAAAGGCTCGCGCGAGGTTAGCTTTAGCGTTAGCATTTAGCTGCAGTGACCACTTGCGCTGTGTTATTGTATCGTAATTGTGTGACTGAGCCGAGGTAAAAACAGGCAAAGCAAATTTAAAGATATAGACGTTATTTATGAGTCACAAGAGGTTATTTTCCTGCAACAGTTTCTCCGGGTGTGTTCTGTCCGGGGAGGAACACAACACAAATGAGCAATTCCTATGACTACATTAGCCACAAACATAGATAAAGAATATTCAGAACATGTCCTATTGAGTCGGGGTTCCGTTAGTCCGACGTCTCTCTAGTCAGGAGAAAAGGGAGCCGTTGGTCCGACCTAAAACAGTGGAGATGTGCTCGGAGTTTAGCATTAAGGGGAGACACTACAGGCAAAACTCAATTTTTTCAGTTTTCAGGTTTTGGGCCACATTGGTCTCTGAACATATAAACTTTCACCCGGAAACAGAAAACATGCCTAATCTTCACAATAACATGTTTAAATATTGCGTTGATTCAATGTTCCCCCATAGACTTATTTGGGAGAACACAATTTCAAGGGCCTTTTTCTCCAAACACATTTTTCTGTCATTGTGGCGACACTATGTCCACGTCAGTCGGACCTAAAGACTTCACATTTTCCAGCCTTGGACTGAACAAGATTTGGAAGATTTTTTCAGAACGATTTTTTATTATTTAATCCCTTAAGCCCCATTTATTGAGTTTTGAATGTCAAAAAATAAGGCAAAAATTACATTTTTACAAATTTTTCCACTAAAAAACAGCTTATTTTAAAACTAAACAAGAAATCCAAAATCCCCTCTGAAAAAGTTTTGGCAACTCATTTATCAATAAAATGAAACCATAAATTTGAATGTAGCTCAATCCATTATTCAGATTTCAGCACCGAAAAGATGTGAAATTTGGGGCATTTTTAGGCATGAAACACCTTGTTCTTATATGAAAAGATAAAATAACAGAAAAGTTGCCATGTATTTTTTTCTCACTTTTATGCCAGTGATCCACAGCAACAGTTTCAAAGTGATATCTGTAAATATACATTTTTTCCCCTATTCACCTGCAGCGTCTCGCCTTAATTAACTGTTTAACTGTATGAATAATTATCATAAGGCAGGTTTATTTGTAGAGCAGTGTTCATACGCAAGGCAATTCAAAGTGCTTCACAGTTGCATAAAATTACAAAAAAACAACAGATCGAATCAATAAAACAGGATTTAACATTTCCAAGACATGAAGTAGGTATGTGGATAAAAATTTCAAACTCAATAGAAAGACAAGTAAATAGTTTAAGTGGAAAGATGCAGTAACCCCCGACAATATGCAATGAAATGTGTGTGTATATGTTCAGTATGAAGAAAGTTACAGCGGTTTCTAGTTCAAAATCAGCGTCTCTCTTTAGTTCCGCCCCTTCCATTGAAACGAATGGAGGTCAGTGTGACCTAAAAAGAGAAACAACCAGAACTTTTTAAATATTCAAGATTCTTTCATCAAACTTTCAGTCAACATTGATTTAACATATTTCCATTGGTCGTATGTGTTAAAGCATAATTTTATATTTTAGCTTTAGTTCATTTAAACATTGGAGTTTGGTTTAATGAGGCTGTTTTCAGTTGTGTCAGTGCAGAGTAAACAAAACTAATGATCGTGGACAGAAAGTGGGAAAAACGAGCAACAAAAGTGGAGCTGAGTAACTGAATGGTGTTTAAGGTTTATCTCTTCCACACGTGCATTGGCAGGAGTGACAAAACATGTGGGAAACTTTGAGCAGCAAACGACAACAAGACCCTCTTCATGTCCAGCTCCTTCTCCACAGTGTCCACAGTGTCTGAAAGGTGTTTATTCAATTCTTGAATATTGAAGTTACAATTACATTTTGAATTTGCTGCTGCGGGAGTAAATGAAGACCGATTCTCTCCGTTTCTACACGAGACTGAAGACAATTATCCTGACGACGTGACTCGTGACTTACTGTGGGAATGACCGCCTACTTTCAGCCAAACAGGCCATTTGCCGTCCCGCTCTAACAATGATCAGGGCAAAACCCGGTCACAGATACTGGGGACAAAAATGGCAACTCCATTTTAGAAATCTCCACATACCTACAGATATAAAGACATCAAGACATGGGAAACACACAGTACAGGGCGGGGGTGGGAGAGTTGAAAAGAAAGGTTAGAGGACGCAGACACAGAGGGATTGGGGCGGGTTCGGGAGGGGATGTGTGTGCAGTTATTTGCATAGTCCTTGAAATTAGTGAATGTTTGTAAATATAGTCACAGAAGCGTCAGTCTGTATCGGGTTTAGCTCCGTGACTTGACCTTGAGTGGGGAAAGCTGACGGTGTGGGACAGATAAGAGGTCCAGCTGCTTCAATCTCCTCTCAGGAGGAAAGGAATTATTCCAGTTATAGTTGATACATTTATAATAAATTAGCTTTTTCTTGGTCTCAGCATTAGTTCAGTTAGTCCAGAGCAGGTGGTTCCTTCACAGTTCATCCCTTTTCCTGCCAGGATGTCGCCCTCCTGTTGTCCGTCTCCACAGTGAGCTGCCAGGTCGTGCAGAACAGTCCATCGTTGTTCGTTACTTTCCGGTGTAATTCCATCACTCGGTCACTCCCTGCTCCAAAGTGCTCGTTCATTTCAAGCGACAGCAGCGACTTTCCCATAAACCAGGGCAGAGCCAACACTGCATAAAGTACCCGACTAAAAACAAGGGAAGAAATCTTAAACATGTTGTCTTGTTTTAAGGAAAACATTCTGCCAATGGGGTCAGCATTTTTTTCTTGCTAAGAATTCTTATTTCCAGAATATTTTTCTCATCATAAAACAAGAAAGAAACGCTCAATTTAAGCAAATAAAGAGCTAGAATTAAGCAAAATGTCCTCAGAAAATGGAATAATTTTTAATATCTTTATTTGAATTGGGACAGTGCACATTAATCAACATGTGTTTTTTCAACATGTAAATGTGCCGGAGTTTGCCATATAGGCTCATTTTCATCCGTCGTCCCCTGGCAGGTTGATGTCATGACAGGACAAACACAGGCACAAACATACAGCAAAAACACCATCACAGAGACATAAAAAGACAGTGAATGATGAATGATAACGTTAAATATGTAAAAAATAGGTAAATTCACAGATAAAAATCAGAAAGGGACAAAACACAAAACACCACAATCTTCCACACAGCAAGACATGCATCAGTGGTGACTCTAGACCATGTTGTGTTCACATGTCTGATTGTCCAAGAGCCACTTCTTCACAGAGTTTCTAAAAGTGTGGAGTGAGGTCAGGTTCCTCAGTTCTGTTGGGATCAAGTTCCAGGAGTGAGCTGCTCGTACTGAGAAGGCAGATTGTCCGAAAGAAGTCTTTCTGAATGGGATATTACAGTCTCCTCTGCTGGATGAGCGTGTGTTTGTGTTTACATTTAGCTGTATAAACTCCTGTAATGGGGGCGGGGCTAGTCCATTTAGGGTTTTATAGACCATAATTACATCTGAATACATTAACAAATTTTCCCACTTTAAAAAATTATGTTTGGTAAAGACTTTACAGTAATGATAAGAATTGTTCTTTTTGTTTAAGGAAAACGTTTTTATTTTGTGAAAAATTGTGGGTATTTTACTTAAATGTTGCTTGATTTAAGTAAAATGTTCTTAATAAATACTAATATTTAAGGAAAGTATTGCCCGCGCCCGGAGCCCCGTCTCCATGATTCTCCACAGAGAATGGCCCCGTCCTGGTGGGAATCGAACCCAGGACCTTCGAGCTGTGAAGCGGAGGCTCTAACCGCTGTGCCACCGAGCCGCCCACTTTAAATAATGGAATGTATTATTGATCAGTGAGAATCAGTTCTTGAATTAAGAGTTGTTGATCTTATTTTATCTTAAAATAAGAAAAAATATTCTTTGTCTAAAACTGAAGAAGATTCAAAAAGTTTTTCTTTCTTGTTACAAGAAATGTTGTATGTTTTTAGCAAATTTTTAGAAATGGCTAGATTTTATTTCCTAAAATAAGATTTTTTTTCTCAAGAAAACTTTGCTCCACAAAACATTATTACTTTTTAGGGAAAAAATAAGAACTTATTTCTTAAAGTAAGACATTTTTTCCTTGCTTAGAATCCACTTTTTGCAGTGAAGTCCGTACGACACAAAACCCACAGAAAGTCCGCGGGTTGTCGTGTCTCTGGAGCCGGTCACAGCCGAGAGAAAGAGGGAGGAGGGAAAGACACTTCTCCGCTGATAAATCTGCGCCTTTGGGTTCAAAATAAGTTTCCATCTATTGATCAATGATTCCCATCTCGATCCTGATCCGCAGCGTCACAAACAGCGCTGTGGGAACGCGGCACCGTTCGGACAAAGACTGCTTTAACTTGACTGACCTGCATTGACGGCCCAGTCGGGTTGGGCGATGTCCCATAAGTGACCTTTGACGATGTTTACAGGGAATCATCAGCATTTTTAAAAGACAATCTCATAGCCTGTATATTATTTATGTTGGGAAAAATGTGAGACATTAGACATGTTTAAAGGCTAATTGTTTATTCCTTGTCTCTGTTTAGGGCTGAAGCTTCACCACCTGTTTGTGAGTTTGTAAAAATGTCCAAAAGCCAAACCCTGAGAGCTCTGGTGAATGAGCGTCTGGCTGCGGCGGCTGAGGAGATATTTGTGCTGGTTGAAAGAACGATAGCGGAGTATGAGGAGGAACTGTGTCGCTCCAGAGAGGAGAACCAGAGGAAACAGGAGCTCCTGGACCAGGTTCAGAGCCCGAGGATCGAACTGGTCAGAGGGAATGTCCAGATCCCGACGAGTCCTGGTCCTGAGCTGAACCAGGAAATCACAGAGACTCCACGGATTAAAGAGGAGCCAGAGGAGCAGAGCGTCAAAGAGGAGGAAGAGCAGCTGCCAGTGTAGGCTCCGCCCCTTTACACATGTCTCACATTTCACTCACACAAACTGTCGATTTATAAATATATTTATGTTTAAATCATTTTCCAGGCCTGTCCCGGAGTCCAGTGCCGTCTGTGTGAAGACTGAAGAGTCCTCACAGCTTCAGCAAAGACAAACTGAGCACCGAGAGGAAACGCAGGGAGAGGACGTCAGCTCAGAGACACATGAGGGACACACTGAGACTGAGGGACACACTGAGTCTGACACTGACAATGACGACGACTGGGAACGATTCACACAGATGGAGACAGAGGCTGATGGAGACCACGACAACCAAGTCCAGATCAGAGACGGAAGCACCAAACTGTCCCCCCAAAACAAGTCTGCACCGGAGACCACTGTCCACACTGTCCACACGTCAGGAGCCGATGGAGACGAGAAGAAGAAGCACCAGTGCCCGTTTTGTAACAAGAGATTTGGGAAAAATCGGGATCTACAAAGACACATCAGAGTTCACACCGGAGAGAAACCTTTCAGTTGCTCAATCTGTAAGAGAACGTTTAACCAGAAACAATCTCTAAATTCTCACGAAAGGACACACACAGGAGAAAAACCTTACAGCTGTTTAGTCTGTGAGAAAACCTTCACCCAAAAAGGCAATCGAGACGCACACACCAGAACGCACACTGGTGAGAAACCTTACAGCTGTCCATTCTGTGAGAAAACGTTCGTCCAAAAAACCCATCTCAATTTACACTTGAGGCGACACACAGGAGAGAAACCCTTCAGCTGTTCGACCTGTGACAAAACCTTTGCTGATAGAAGTATCTTGAATTTGCATAAGAGAACTCACACGGGAGAGAAACCTTACGGCTGTTCCACCTGTGAAAAGAGATTCGCGGATAAAATAAGTCGAGATTCACACTTACAAACGCACACGTGAAAAAACAGAGTCTTCAAATATCAGAATATTTGAAATGTGAGAGTTTTCTGTTTGTTTTATAACGAGGCGAGAGTCAGAGCCGGGTGCAGGAAACAGATCCTTTGTAACTTTCGGAGGCAGCTGTCTCTGTCACAGCTGTTCCAGCCAGGCATGTCCTGAAGGAAGGAAGCTCATTTCAGCCGCTTATGTCCTTTCAGTCGTGACCAGAGGTGAGGGTGGGAACGTAAATCGAGAGCTTTGCCCCCGACTCAGCTCCCTCTTCACCACGACAGACCGATACAGCGACCGCATCACTGCTGACGCCGCACCGATCCATCCGTCCCTCACTCGTGAACAAGACCCCGAGATACCGTAAATGCTCTAATAGAGGCCGGGGCCTTTATTTACTCAAGGGCATCAGGACCAGGCCTTTATTGGAACCAGGCCACAATTAGAGACAGGCCTTTATTTCTATTTGAGCAAAACGGACGACCAGGAAAACGAAGAAAAACGAGATTTTAAACCCTCTCCCAGCGGCTGGAACATTGACGCCTTTTATTTTGTCGGGACAACAGGAAGTGTGTCGTTGCTGTTAGCGGAGCTTTGACATCAATGTCACTGCAGGTTTCTGTTTCGTTTTTACCGGACCGGATTATTTGTTGTTATCTTGTGTAAAGGCGAGTTTAGACGGAGCGTTTGTGTTTGTGATCGATCATGAGACTGACCCGAGAGAAGACGAGACGCTCGCGCTGATGGGAGGAGTTATTTTGAGGCGTGGGACTGACCTGCACACGGAGCAGCTGGACGTGCTTTGAAGACGCGATGGCGACTTTATTAAAACCCTGGAGGGTCACACAACATTTGCCCTGTTTCCAAATATCGTCACAGGAGGTTTGAAAAGTGTCTGTGTCAAAGTTACGCTCGGATCAGCTCCTCCGCAGCGTCCCCCTCGGCCTGGGTTCCCGTTTGTTACTTCCTGCACGTGAGTTTTCATTTACACGAGTATGAGACAAATTCCTAACATGGGGAATATTTCTACCGCTATAGTTTCTAATAAAAGCCCCGGCCTGTTTTAGAGACCGGCTTTAATTTGCCTCCGCCAGCCGCGAACCCGGCCTCTGTCAGAGACCCGGCCTCTGTCAGAGACCCGGCCGCTAATGGAATACAGGCCAGTATTAGAGAATTTACGGTACTTGAACTCCTCCACTTGAGGTAAGGACTCCCCACTGACCTGAAGAGGGGAAGGAGAACCATGGCCTCAGATTTGGAGGTGCTGATCCTCATCCCGGCCGCTTCACACTCGGCTGCAAACCGCCCCAGAGCAGCTGAAGGTCCTGGTTCGTTGGAGCCAACAGAACAACATCATCCACAAACAGCAGAGATGAAATTCTGAGGCTCCCAAACCGGACGCCCTCCGGCCCCTGGCTGCACCAGGAAACTCTGTCCATAAAAGTGATGAACAGAACCGGTGACAAAGGGCAGCCCTGAGGAGACCAACACGCACCGGGAACAGGTCTGACTTACTGCCGGCAACGAACCAAGCCTCTGCTGCGTCATCCCCTGACAAACTTTCATTACATTATTCTCAATGGTTTATGGTCATACAATCTACAGGACGAACACAATTTAGTCACACAAATATCACTTTACTTTTCTGTTTTCCTTAAAAGAAAATATTTAATTAATGTACATGTATCTCCTGTGCATTTGCCAACAAGCAACACAATTACAGTTAATTATAAGTATTTTTTTAACATAAATAAAATACAAATCCACGTGAAACTATTCAAAGTACAATACTCTTAATGGGCAAAGTACCGGAACACGTTACATACTTTTAAGGCAAATATAAAGTGTTATATAAAGTAAACTCTCCCCAACACTGTTTAGAATTGGATGTCTTTAATGCTAACGCCGCCATTAAAGGGATATTTAAGTTTAAGGATCTTTGATTGTGAACAATGTTTATCATTTTGTCCCTTATTTAAAAAAACGTCTCCTTGTTTCTAGTAACAAATGACTGAACAGCAGTGATTTACAATAAAAATGTTGTGAACTGGTTTAGTTTATGTAGGATTATGGCTGTGGGTTATTTTGACTGGACGATCCATTTAACCTCTTAACTCCCGCCGGAACCGAGAGGATCTTCATCATCAGATTTCTTTTTCCATCATTTTTTTGTTGGGTGTTCAACTCATCTTTGTAACTTTTTTGTCATTTTTTGTCAAATTTTTGTTATTTTTTGTCAAATTCTTTTCACATTTTTGTCTTTTTTGTGTCATTTTTGTCACATTTTTGTCGTTTTTTTTGTCATTTTTGTCTTTTTTGTCACATTTTTCGCAAATTTTTGTAATTTTTTTCGTCAATTTTTTAAAATATATTTTTTGTCATTTTTTGTCAATTTCTTGTGACATTTTTGCCACTTTTTCATATTTTTTTTTTCAGGTTTTTGTCAAATTTTTATCAAATTTTTGTCTTTTTGTGTCATTTTTGTCACATTTTTGTCATTTTTTTTGTCAATTTTTTATCACATTTTTGTCTGTTTTTTTGTCTTTTTTGTCATTTTTATCAAATTTTTGTAATTTTTTTGTCACATTTTTGTCATTTTTTCATCCATTTTTTTAATCAACTTTTTGTCATTTTTTGTCCATTGTGACATTTTTGCCACTTTTTCATATTTTTTTTTTCAGTTTTTTGTCAAATTTTTATCAATTTTTTGTCTTTTTTGTGTCTTTTTTGTCACATTTTTGTAATTTTTTTTGTCACATTTTTGTCATTTTTATTGGGTAATTTTTGTCACATTTTTTGTAATTTTATTTTTCATTTTTGTAATTCTTTTGTCAATTTTTTATCACATTTTTGTGGGACTATATTGTAAGGCGTAATAATACCAGGAGTAGTTTGAAATCCGCGCAGTAATCTTCACTTTACTGTGCGGATGCCAAACTACTCCTGGTATTATTACGCCTTACAATATAGTTCCCCTTTTATCCACTTAGAAAATCCACATTGTTTAATTGTGTGTAATTATACTTTGTAGTGGAACACTTCACGTAACCATATTGAAATAGGGAAAACGTGGAAGAGCTTGGTAGCTTCTATCTTGACCTGTTTTGGAGCAATAGAGGAGAGGGGGAGAGGCTAAATGCTAACGCCGTCTGCGCTGTGTTTACGTGACTGAAGGCACGGGGGAAGATCAGACAGGTCCTAAAGAACTCGTCAAAGCTCAGGTAAGAACATATCTCAGTATGTAAAAACGGTGGCCTATTCCTTTAAACTCTTAATAATTTAGTTTTTCCAAAAGTCAACGCTCGTGACCGGGAGTGGGTGGGAATGTGGAGCTCAGTGCAGGAGATGTTTATTTACCATCGGTACGGGACCCGGAGACATCTGCCAAAGAAAATGAGCTTTCTCTGCTAACTCAGGCATATTTACATTCTAAAATGTTGATTTCAAATGAATATATAAATAAAAATACATGAACTCGAGACATTGCGTCAGACTGATACAAGAGTCTGAGCGCCACAGTCAAGGCTCTGACAGAGATAGTGCGACTGAACAGCCTGACCCAGTGCGATAAATGTTTTCCTCTAACACACGTGTGTCAAGGTCAAGGCCCACGGGATGATTTAATGTGTGAGGAACATGAAGTAATTCTGAAGCCCATTCCTGTGCGGAGTTACGGATTTTTCACCTCTTAACTTCCACCTGAACATGTTTTCTCCAAATTCTCCAAATCTAAAAGCTTCTTCAAAACAGAGGCAAAAAACAAAAAGAAAGTGAGGATGTAAATGCAACAAAAAAGCGAAAAAGTGACCAAAAAATGACAAGAAAATAAAAGACAAAAATCCAGCAAAAAAAAGACAAAAATCCAGCAGAAAAAAGACAAAAATACAGCAGAAAAAAGACAAAAATACAGCGAAAAAAAGACAAAAATCCAGCGAAAAAAAGACAAAACTCCAGCAAAAAACATAAAAATCCAGCAAAACAAAGACAAAAATCCAGCAAAAAAATGCCAAAAATCCAGCAGAAAAAAGACAAAAATCCAGCAGAAAAAAGACAAAAATCCAGCAGAAAAAAGACAAAAATCCAGCAGAAAAAAGACAAAAATCCAGCAAAAAAAGGACAAAAATCCAGCAAAAAAATTATAATAATCCAGCAAATAAAAGACAAAAATCCAGCAAAAATAAAATAAAAATCCAGCAGAAAAGTGACAAAAATCCAGCAAAAAAAGACAAAAATCCAGTAAAAAAAAGACAAAAATCCAGCGAAAAAAAGATAAAAATCCAGCAGAAAAAAGACAAAAATCCAGCAAAAAAAGGACAAAAATCCAGCAAAAAAATTATAATAATCCAGCAAATAAAAGACAAAAATCCAGCAAAAATAAAATAAAAATCCAGCAGAAAAGTGACAAAAATCCAGCAAAAAAAGACAAAAATCCAGTAAAAAAAAGACAAAAATCCAGCGAAAAAAAGATAAAAATCCAGCAAAAAAGTGACAAAAATCCAGCAGAAAAAAGACAAAAATCCAGCAAAAAAATGCCAAAAATCCAGCGAAAAAAAGATAAAAATCCAGCAGAAAAAAGACAAAAATCCAGCAGAAAAAAGACAAAAATCCATCAGAAAAATGACAAAAATCCATCAGAAAAATGACAAAAATCCAGCAAAAAAAGACAAAAATCCAGCAGAAAAAAGATAAAAATCCAGCAGAAAAAAGACAAAAATCCAGCAAAAAAAGACAAAAATCCAGTAAAAAAAAAAGACAAAAATCCAGCGAAAAAAAGATAAAAATCCAGCAGAAAAAGTGACAGAAGAGCAGCAAACAAGTAATAAAAAAGTGACAAAAACACACAAGGGAAATAAAAAGTGACGACAATGGCAAAGAAGAGAGAATGGATTTGGTTTTGGCGGGTGCTAAGAGGTTAAAGAAACATGCAGTTTTCTCACTCTTCGCCTCATTCGGAGTTTCACCTGAGGAGAAACAAGTATCCCAAACAATTCGAAAACGGAGACATCTGCTTTTGCAAATGAACTCTTCTATTTAGACTCGAACAGAAGATAAATCTGCATAACCTCTGAGTTATGTTTCTGTCCGCTAGACGGCGCTGTTCGTTCGTGTCGCAATCCGCCATCGAGCGAAACCGAAGAAGAAGACGGCGCTGTTTGCTAACTCTACGTCCTGCTTCAACTTTAGCCGCGTTTCCTTTGGCTGTTCGTGACTCTGGGTCAAACTGTGACTTATCCCGCTTTATCCGAGCGAACACAGTAAGCCCAGCGTTCTCGACTCGTGTTCTTCTGAAGCCAAGTGCGGTATGCTAACCGGAAGCTAACAGGCTAGCACGAAATTAGCCTTTGTCGTTAGCATTTAGCGCTTTGTGTTTTTGTATCGCAGGCCCAGGGTGATTGTTGTTGCAAAACCAAACACAATCTTCACCACAAGCGTTGGTTATTTCGAACAACGCCGCAGTTCAATCCGCGCGTTAAAAGATCCGGTTAAAAGACCCGGTTTGTCCGGTTGAATTAGCCCTGCCATTTTTCTGTCTTTCATTCAGACCCGTTTCTGTCCGGGTAGGAACACAACATAAAAAGCAAGTCTTATTGCTATATTAGGTTAAAAAAAAAACATGGTTAAAGAAAATAAGATGAGTTAGTTCAGTGCTTATAACTCCCAGGATAAAACATAGGCCACTAACCGAACGGACTAGCTCAAAACCAGGGGTGAAAGTAGACGGCAGGGTTTTCTGTTTACTGTTGTCTTTAACGGGTATATAACCAATACTAATGGACCGGAAGAGATACTTTTTACATGTTTAAAAGACCAGCTTAAAGCTCTATGCTGACCTGCATTACGTTATAAACCGTTACCGGTCTAACCGGGTGCTTGTCGGGACACATGTTTACAGCACTTCATTTCCCACAATCCCTTTGGCCCTTTGCGCCTCGCTCTGACGCCATTTGTGCGACGGTGCCCGTACCCCGAGACCGAGGCTGCGTCTGAAACCATCAAATCAGAGCCTCTAAGCACTAACACTAGCAACTAACTCCTTAACCTTTCATGGGGTCGACTGTTAGATCTGTGCAGTTTGGGAACTAGAGCTTCAGCAGAATTTGCACAATCCGTCCGTCCTTAAACAGGGGAAAGGGAAGTGACATCACCAACAGCTGTTTTTCTTCTTCTTTAAAGTTATTGGTGGAGTGAGGCCAAACAAAAGTGCATGTCGCCCCCTAGTGTCCAACAACAAACTAGTGTCCAAACAAAGACATTTAAGGAGAAAAATAAATCCAAATGATCCAAACATTTCCCTTTAGTGTTATTTTATTTCAACAGCTGTTTCTTAAAGCTACAGCAGCAAATGATCCATGTGGCTTAAGTTTCTACTAAATGAAAACAAAAGCATTTAATCTGTTTCCTGAGTTTCCTCTTTAACACTGACATGTGACTGAGCTGTGGGGACGACAACATGGATTTATCACTTTTATAAAGTTTGGCTTGTGCAGAATCTTATTTTTTTATTATTATTATTTTTTTTATTATTAAATGTGCTCCTGTCAATCAACAGTGGTTGTGCATGAATCACTAGAGGGTGGGGGCGAGGGGGGTGGGGGGGTTTGGCGCAGTGGCTTATGGGACGGCACATAGCTCCTAATCATCGGTTAGTTAGTCCCTATGCTAAAGTGGCTATGATAGTTAGCATCAGAGGTCCCTATGCTAAAGTGGCTATGATAGTTAGCATCAGAGGTCCCTATGCTAAAGTGGCTATGATAGTTAGCATCAGAGGTCCCTATGCTAAAGTGGCTATGATAGTTAGCATCAAGGCTCCTTTTCCTAACTCCTTCCTAACTGACAGACCAGTTCGGAAGCAACTTGCCATGGCGGACGCTGACGCACATCCGGTTTGGCGTAAGAGCTCTGACCAATCTGCTGGTTTCGGAAGGAGCCCGAGGCGGCTGGAGCGCCTTGGGTCGGCGAGCGAAGTTGCTTTTCTCCGCCTCGCTCGGGTGGCTGAACTACAAAGGCCAAAGGGATTGTGGGAAATGAAGTGCCGTAAACACGTACACCGACAGAGGACTGACAGATGATGGATATGAGTTGTGTTTAGATCAGAGACGTGTTGCCCTGACGCTCCACAGCTCCTGCCTCATCTTTTCTCATCACAGATCTACTTAAATCTGCAGAAATGCTTCATATTTGACAGAAAGTGCCGTGTGTTCAACATATGGCCTCCATTTAAATAAGCATAAGTTTATTATTCTAATCCTAATCTGTAAGAGGAGAGTATGTTATTTTTGCTGTAGTGATGGGTCTGTCTGGTGTGTGGGAGAAGCAGAAATATGTTCACAAACTTTAACAATAGTTTTATTCCCAAACTCTTTCTAACAAAGGCGAGACGCTGCGTGACCTGAGGCTCCTCTCTGTTCTCAGGGCTGAGGCGCTGCGTGACCTGAGGCTCCTCCCTGTTCTCGGGGCTGAGGCGCTGCGTGGCCTGAGGCTCCTCCCTGTTCTCGGGGCTGAGATGTGTCTGACTTGATTAGAGGCGTCTTTCTCCGCCCTCGGACGCCACCGCCGGGTCTCGTCTGGAATCGAGGCGAGGCCACTTCATCTTAAACACACCGAATGTTTATTTCCGCAATTTTCAGCGGATGCTTTGATGACTCGTGGGCAAACAGCTGTTTTTTTCCGAGCTTGAAGAGCCGTTTATGTAAATCACAGATCTTTTACAGCACCGATCTTTTCACAATGTTTTTCACGATATATTAACATTAGCAATATATTATATATTAACAGACAGGTGCGTATCAACTCGTCTAAGCTCAGGTAAGAACATATCAGTATCGGGTATCGGGACGATACCACAGGCCAGGCTTGTACTCATACTCGTACTCATTCATGAGGTCCTGAAACCAGAAACCGATTTGACGTGTGGCCAGCACACCTACGAGGCGCAGCTCTCAGCTGAGGAGAGAAGAAGCAACAAACTGGAGAATTGTTTAGTGGAAATCCAATAATCCTCATAGAGCTGACTTTATTACAGACTGCGCTCTCTAAACCAGAGTCTGAGCTGGATTTAACCAGAGCTAAATGTTGTTCGTGCTGCAGCGTCTGCAGTGTTTACAACATACAGGCTAACGTTGCTAACTCGCGGCTAGCGCAGTTTTGGCCATTCTGACGCCGTTTTATGCCCAGGGGTTTATTCTTCTGAAAAACTAACCCAGCGACTAAAAAGTCCTCAGAAAATCCAAATTAAAGACTTACAGCATGTTTATATTGAGGGAAAATGAGCTGCAGCAGAACAATGAAAACGCTGTAGCTTCTCGCTAAGTTACTACAAACACACGAGAAAATATACAGGAGTTGAAGTAAAGACGAAAAGAGACCATTTAAGAAACATCTCAATACTATTGTTAAATAAAAATACATAAATGAATAAAGCTCAGGCATTGGGAGCTTTAGGACATGGGCTTTTCTGTCTATGATGGACAGAGACATAAAAATAAAAAATCATATTGAATGTAAATAAATAAATGGCATCAGCACAATTCTAATATAACTGCTCTTAAATGTGTCGCCGACTTTACATAAGGAAATGTACATGAGTAAATTTACTCATTACAAACCAATCTGATGTGAAAAAAGTAGAATGTTGAAGAAAATGCCTTGTACTCGTATCGGTATTCGGTATCGGCGAGTACTTAAATCCAAGTACTCGTATCGGTTTTAGAAAAAGTGGTATCGGTGCATCCCTAATGCAGGTTTATAAAGAATTGCAGGCTTACGAAAATATCAACAAAGCTGTCTCTAAATGTAGAAGGACAAAGATAAACTACAAGTACAATACAAACCAACCACCAGGTCTAAAGGTTAGTTCATAAATATATCTCGGGAACAAGTTTGGTCCTTTGTCCATTTGCTAAAAGGTCCCAGACGCCACGTAATAAAGAATGAATCCGTTCTCTTAAAGGAACAGGCCACCATTTCTCCACACTGAGACATGTTCTTACCTGAGCTTAGACGAGTTGATGTGTACCTGTCTGGGCTCTGTGTGTGCCCTCAGTCACACAAAACGACCAAAGATGTTGTAAGCATTTGGCCTCTCCTCATGTATTCCTATAGCTCCAAATGGGGGTGAAGTTGGAAGCGACCGCGCTCTTCCACGTGCGCTGCCATCTAGTGGGCGGGAGTCAAAGTGCAGGACCAAAGCAGGGCTGCAATTAATATTTCCCCCAAGAATAAAAAACAAGAATCATGTGACGTAATGTATATATATATATATCGCCAAACACCCCTAATTAATATCAAACACTAAAACAGATTTAAGCGCCTACGAACACGTGTCTGGAATCGTATTGTTCTTCGTCTCATCTCTGACGCTTGTGCTTTTTGTTGGGGCTAATTTGTTTATTCTGTCTCTGTTTAGGGCCAAAGCATCACCACCTGTTTGTAAAAATGTCCAAAGGCCAAACCCTGAGAGCTCTGGTGAACGAGCGTCTGGCTGCGGCGACTGAGGAGATATTTGTGGTGATTGAAAGAACGATCGTGGAGTATGAGGAGGAACTGTGTCGCTCCAAAGAGGAGAACCAGAGGAAACAGCAGCTCCTGGACAAGGTCCTGAGTCCGAGGATTGAACTGGTCAGAGCGAAAACCCAGATCCCATCAGCGAGTCCTGGCCCCGAGCTGATCCAGAAAACCACACAGACTCCACGGATTAAAGAGGAGCCAGAGGAACAGAGCGGCAAAGAGGAGGAAGAGCAGCTGCCAGTGTAGGCTCCGCCCCTTTAAACATGTCTCACATGTTTCACTCACACAAACTGACAGGAGATTTTAAATGTATTTGTTTAAATCATTTTCAGGCCTGTTCCAGAGTCCAGTGCCATCTGTGTGAAGTCCTCACCTCGACAAAGACGAACTGAGCGCCGAGAGCAAACGCAGGGAGAGGACGTCAGCTCAGAGCCACATTTGCACTCACAGACTGAGGGACACACTGAGCACTCGCCTGACACTGACAACTGTGAACCACACGGCAACTCAGCTGCACAGACAAAGACCGAGGCTGATGGAGACGACCACAACCAAGTCCAGACCAGAAAAAGAAGCACCAAACCGTCCCCCCAAAACAAGAAGCACCAATGCTTTGTTTGTAGCAAGAGATTTAGGTCAAATGAGCGTTTACAGACCCACATCAGAACTCACACTGGAGAGAGACCATACGGTTGTTCATACTGTAAGAAATCCTTTAACCAAAAATCAAACCGAGCTCAACATGAAAAGACACACACAGGAGAGAGACCATACAGGTGTTCAACCTGTCAGAGAACATTTACCCAGCAACGTGCACTAAAGTCGCACGCAAGGATCCACACGGGTGAAAGACCATACAGCTGTCCTACCTGTAAGAAACAATTTATCGACCTCTCCTCCCTTAAACGACATATAAGAACACACACAGGAGAGAAGCCGTACTGCTGTCAAGTGTGTAACAAAGCATTCGCCCAAAAGAGCACTCTGGACTCGCACAAAAGGACGCACACTGGTGAGAAACGATTTGGCTGCTCCGCCTGTGACAAGAGATTCGCTGACAAAAGAAGTCTGCAGATACATGCAAGAACGCACATGTGAGAAACCATGCAGCTGATCGCAGAGTCTTAAGGCTGTATCCGAATGTCCACACTAGTCCCTAACCCCTCATTCACTACATAGGCCCGCACTATATAGTCGACTATATAGTCACTGATTCTGTTGGCGATTCGGACACAAGCCACGACTTTCTCCGCGCTGCGTGACGTCACTCGCGCTGCGGCGTGCAGATATGTTTTTTTTATTTTTTTTATCTCAATTTATTTATTGTTACAAACGTTTATTTTATGAAACAGAACGACTGTTTTGGCACTTTTACAGGCGTTACTATCATCACAAAAAAGCAAAAAAAAAGTCACCCCAGCGTGAGCTCAGGGACGCCGAAAGTCGGTCAGAGCCCGGTGTCTGAACACCAGCAGATTGAGTGACGACATCTGCTAAAAGTTCGCGAAACTCCGGGAATAAAGTATTTCTGTGATAAAGACCAACCAAACGCGGAGACAGTGGAATATTTATGGATAAATACGAGTCAGATACGCTTTTACTTCACATGGATTTTACGTGAATGGCTTGGATTATTCGAGAGGAAGCTGTCGGTCATTTAACAGCGCAAGCTAAAGGTAAGAAGCTAGCGTTAGCATCTTTTCACTGCAACCGGTTATATTTAGGTCATTTATTCATGACAAATACGCAACACACGACTGAAACAGCTGATTTACTTCAGTCGTGTTGTTTAGTTCAAAGACCTGTCTCTGTCAGGCTCTTCTCCGACTCTCGCAATGCATTGTGGTCTATATTGACCCGTTTAGTGACCATCGATGCCACTACTTTTCCAGATGCATTGTGGGAAATTTCGAGTGCACTACTTTTTTCTCTCTGGACATTCGGACACCCCTACAAAATGGCGTGAGCACTATATAGTGACTATATAGTCACTACACTGCGTTCCAAATTATTATGCAAATTGGATTTTTGTGTCAAAAAGGTAAAAAAAAAAAACAATAATAATGAAACTCATGGATGGTATCGTGTCTCGGGGCTCTATGAGTCACTGACATTAATCTCAGAGACCTGGGATGATTAGTTTTCAGGTTAAGCCCAGTTAAGGGAAAAAATACTGAAAAAGGGTGTTCCACTTTATTATGCAGATCATCATTTTCAAGCAATATGGGAAAGAAAAAGGGTCTTTCTGCTGATGAAAAGCGTGAAATAGTTGAATGCCTTGGTCTAGGTATGAAAACCTTCGATATTTCATGAAAGATTAAGTGTAATCATCGTACAGATGAGAGATTTGTGGATGATTCAGAGCACACTCTGGTTTGTGCAGATAATGGCACAATATGGACGGTTTCTGCCAGACAAACACATCAGATTAGGAGAACAGACGCCACAAAGCAGCAGACAGGTATTTGAAGCTGCTGGTGCCTCTGGAGTCTCCCGAACATGAAGGTGTCGGACCCTCCAGAGGCTGCAGTTGTGCATAAACCTTCTATCCGGGCCTCCCCTAAACTGTTCATTGAAGCTGATGAACAGAAACGGCTGCAACGGGCTCAGAAATACATGAGGACTCATTTTCAAACAGTCTTGTTCACTGATGAGGCCGTGTAGCCCTGGATGGTCAGATGGATGGAGTAGTGGATGGAGGTGAATGGCCACAATGTCCCAACAAGGCTGTGACGTCAGTAAGGAGGGGGCGGAGTCATGTTTTGGGCCAGAGTCATGGTGAGAGAGCTGGTCGGCCTTTTAGGCTCCCTGAAGGTGTGAAAATGACCTTCGAAAAATATGTGGAGTTTCTGACTGACCACTGTCTTCTATGCTACAAAAAGAAGAGCCGTGTTTTCCTGAACAAGATCCTCTTCATCATGACAACGCACCATGTCCTGCTGTAAAAAAAACCTCTGCATCACTGGCTGCTATCGGCATAAAAGATGAAAAATGATGTGGACCCCCTCCTCCCCTGACCTCAACGCTGTTGAGAACCTTTGGAGCCTCAACAAAAAATACTTCTATGAGGGTGGGAGGCAGTTTTCATCCAAACGGCAGCTCTGGGAGGCTATTCTGACATCCTGCAGAGAAATCCAAGCAGAAACTGTCCAAAAACTCACAGGTTTAAGGGATTTAAGAATGTTGAAGCTGCTTCACACAAGGGCTCCTATGGTAAAATATAACTTGACCTGTTAATATTTTTTTGATTGAAATAGCTTTTGATTTCAGTAAATATGACCTCCTAATGCTACAAATACAACAAATGACCATTTTCAGTTAATTACAAGCTTTAAAATGTGTTGAAACGATGAGTTGCATAATAATTTGGAACAGTGGATTTTGAGGTTTTTACTATATTTATTTTTGAAAAAAATACTGTTATCACTAGGAAATTTTTTCCACCACATTTAAATGATCCTTTAAGACTTGAAAATTACGCTGACTCTCATTTGAGTTGACAATTTAGAAAATCTTAGAAAAATGTCATTTGCATAATAATTTGGAACGCAGTGTATATAGTCACTATATAGGGAATGTCCACATCAAATGTAACGATGATGAATGCAGGTCTTATGTTTATTGTCAGTGTTGGGGAGTCATTGTAACTTCTATAAATCTTCCCTTCATCTCGTGTGGATCTGAAACATTACTTGATTAACCTTTGTACATTATTCTCAATGGTTTATGGTCACATGATCTACAGGAAAACACAATTTGAAGTCCTCAAAATAACAAAGCACTTATCCTACCTTTTATTTTATTGACGATCTATAAACACAGCACGATTTTTTTAACATCTATGATCGTACAAATAGCAAAGCACTTATGAGAACAATCTTTTAATGATGATTCTCTTTAAAAGAAACTATTTAAACAATGTACATGTGCCTTAAATGATCTGCTCCCCTTTGAGTCCTTCCAACAACAAGCAACACAATGAGTTCATTTTATCGTAGTTTTTCGACGGGAAACTATTCCAAATGCAATACTCTTAAAGTAACGGTCTGTAAGTTTGCAAAGTGCGGAGAGAGAAATTTGTAGGAGTGAAATTTGAAAGTAGAACAATCACATTCCTCCCCCCTCTTTAACCAGAAAGCCAAAAATGTGGAGAGCGGGATGAGAATTTTCATCTGAAATCAGCTAAGGGCGGGACTTTAGAAAATACATTATTGTTTAACAAGGCTCATACTTCAGATCCAGGCACTCAATTATACATAATCTTTTACATTTGCAAAACATTTAAACTTACAGACTGTCACTTT
This sequence comes from Gobius niger, assembly GCF_951799975.1. NCBI lineage: Eukaryota > Metazoa > Chordata > Actinopteri > Gobiiformes > Gobiidae > Gobius > Gobius niger. The sequence goes on along the minus strand of NC_136852.1, from coordinate 2,614,297 downwards.
AACCCCTTAACTCCCACCTGAACCGAGCACATTTTCTCCAGTTTGGCTTTACCCCAGTCCAAAAGCTTCTGGAAAAAAGGTGTGAAAATAGCAACAGAACTGAGACGAAAACAATGATGGAAATGTGACGAAAAATGTATGAAAATGTGGCAAAAATGTCACAAGAATTTGACAAAAAATGTACGAAAAAATGACAAAAATGTGACGAAAATGTGACAAAAAATGATAAAAAATTGACGAAAAAAATTACAAAAACGTAACAAAAAAATGACCAAAATTGTATAAAAAATGACAAAAAAGGTGACAAAAATTGACGAAAAAATTACAAAAATTGACAAATAAAGTTACAAAAATGAGTTGAATACCCAACAAAAAAATGATGGAAAAAAAATCTGATGACGTGAGGAAAAAGATCCTCTCAGTTCAGGCGGGAGTTAAGAGGTTAATGTATAGAGTACCGGAATACTTTTTAAGGCGGTTACTTAGTATTATGTGAGTAAAAGTTGTCTCCCCAGCACTGTTTATTATTGGATGTCTTCTATGTTTATCGCTGTATTACGATTTTAACGGTTTAACTCGTGATTGTTGTTTGTTCATTTGCATGAAGAGTGTCATTGATTGTGAACAAGGTCTTTCATTTTGTCCCTTGTTATAAAATAATAATAAAAAAAACCTTGTACTTTTAACTTGTGAAGTCTCTGCGTTTCTAACAACACATGACTCTGTACACAGTATGACCAGTTTCTGTGAGAGTCGCTGTGTCTACAGTGTTATTCTTTGATTTGTCCCTCAATTTGACATCCTATCATATTATTGTTGGATTAGTCCAGGGGTCTCCAACAGGCGGCCTGCGGGCCACATCCGGCCAGCGAGATGATTCAATCCGGCCCTGACTTGTAGTGCACCAATCCCTGAATATGTCACAAAAAAGAGCAAGGCTGCGTCCGAAACAAGCAGATCGGTCAGAGCTCTTACGCCAAACCGCATGTGCGTCAGCGTCCGCCATGGCAAGAAGCTTCCGAATTGGTCTGTCAGTTAGGAAGGAGTTAGGAAAAGGAGCCTCGATGCTAACTATCATAGCCACTTTAGCATAGAGACCTTTGATGCTAACTATCAGAGCCCCTTTAGCATAGGGACCTCTGGTGCTAACTATCATAGCCACTTAAGCATAGGGACCTCTGGTGCTAACTATCATAGCCGCTTTAGCATAGGGACCTCTGGTGCTAACTATCATAGCCACTTTAGCATAGGGACCTCTGGTGCTAACTATCATAGCCACTTTAGCATAGGGACCTCTGATGCTAACTATCATAGCCACTTTAGCATAGGGACCTCTGGTGCTAACTATCATAGCCACTTTAGCATAGGGACCTCTGATGCTAACTATCATGGTCACTTTAGCATAGGGACCTCTGATGCTAACTATCATAGCCACTTTAGCATAGGGACCTCTGATGCTAACTATCATAGCCACTTTAGCATAGGGACCTCTGGTGCTAACTATCATAGCCACTTTAGCATAGGGAACTCTGATGCTAACTATCATGGTCACTTTAGCATAGGGACCTCTGATGCTAACTATCATAGCCACTTTAGCATAGGGACCTCTGGTGCTAACTATCATAGCCACTTTAGCATAGGGACCTCTGATGCTAACTAACCGGTGATTAGGAGCTATGTGCCGTCCCATAAGCCACTGCGCCAAACCCCCCCACCCCCCTCGCCCCCACCCTGGAGTGATTCATGCGCAACCACTGTTGATTGACAGGAGCACATTTAATAATAAAAATAATAATAATAAAATAATAAGATTCTGCACAAGCCAAACTTTATAAAAGTGATAAATCCATGTTGTCGTCCCCACAGCTCAGTCACATGTCAGTGTTAAAGAGGAAACTCAGGAAACGGATTAAATGCTTTTGTTTTCATTTAGCAGAAACTTAAGCCACATGGATCATTTGCTGCTGTAGCTTTAAGAAACAGCAGTTGAAATAAAATAAGACTAAAGGGAAATGTTTGGATCATTTGGATTTATTTTTCTCCTTAAATGTCTTTGAGTGGACACTATGTTGTTGTTGGACACTAGGGGGCGACATGCACTTTTGCTTGGCCTGCACTCCACCAATAACTTTAAAGAAGAAAAACAGCTGTTGGTGATGTCACTTCCCTTTCCCTGTTTAAGGACGGATTGTTCAAAATGCTGCTGAAGCTCTAGTTCCCTAACTGCACAGATCTAACAGTCGACCCCATGAAAGGTTCAGGAGTTAGTTGCTCGTGTTAGTGTGTTTTGTTCATGTACAAATGATGTAGATTGTAAGCTCACAGTCTGACCCATACTCCGGAACAGTAGGAGGCGGTAATGCTCCTTTAAGCTGGTTGCCAACTGCCGTAAAATAAGAAGAAGAAGCCGCACTTCCGGTCATGGGTGTACTTTCGTAATTCTTCCTGAAACTGTATGTTTTTTTGCGGTATTTCCACAGACTACGGTACGTTTCAGCATTTACTTCCCTCGGTGTTCACTCTGGCCCCAATGTAGCAAAACCCTGGACCCTAATGTGACGCTTAACGGCTAATACAAGGTTAGCATCTCTTAGCTGTTAGCATGTAGCAAAACAACGACGGTCGCGTGCCGAGTTTGTGGTAAATTTCAATCTTTCCAATGTGATTTCTGAAAATGTGAAATCGGCTCAAACGCAGTTGGATTGAAGGAGAGTGTCCCAAACATTCAGCAAATTCAAGCGAGGACAAAAAGTGACAGAACCAGGATTTATTCAACACTAAAAACATTGCGACCTTCATTTAAAAGGAAAGTACGGCAACTTATTGCATTCATCTGGGGAAAAAAACTTTCTGTTTTAACGAGAACAGTTTCTGTTTTATGAGAAAAGTTCTGTTTTTATGAGCAAAATAAATCCTGTTTTTCCGAGTAAAGTTATTTATGTTTTAACGACTTTAAATAAATCCTGTTTTAACGAGAAAAGTTTCTGTTTCTATGACCAAAAATTACTACGCCCTGGGGAGGTGACATGAGTAAGAAAGGGTCATTATGTCGGGTCTGCTGTGCGCCTGTGGTGAAGTTAGATGGACATTCAGATATCCTATTCAGATGTTCAACATTACATTGACTGAATCCGACACCACTCATGGCTTTAGTTGGTGAAATACTAGCCTAGCCTTCGAACAAGCCCTGCACAGGCCATGGTAATGGTCTAGTGTGAGCCAGTTGGGAGAGATGCTTGTGACTACTACTTTCTGGCGGTGCTCGGTGATGGCTTTCCGCGCAACAACCGCTCTATTAAGGGACCGTCAACAAATGACTCTGCTAAACTCGATGGAAACTTTGTTTTTAGGGCATTTGACCCACTTTAGAATATTGGGACGCCTTATGGGCCACTTAGCAAAGAGCTAGTACTAATTGTAAAGTGATTTGAGATCACTGGGTAAAACACCATAAAGCAAACAAAATTACATATTATTTTTCCATCGAGTCTCGTATAGTAATTTGTTGACGGCCCCTTAATAGAGCAGAAAGTGCCAGCACCACCGAGCACCGCTAGCATGGACTAAGCACAAGCCGCCTGTCAAGCATCTCTCCCCGCCGGCTCACGCTAGAGCATCACCCTGGGCTGTTCTTGTTCAAAGGGTAGTTTTTGATCAACTATAGCCGTGAACAGTGTTTCTCGGGTTCAGTCAACGTGATGTTGGATATCTGAATAGGCTATATCTGAATGTCCATCTAACTTCATCACACAGTCTCACACCCGACATAATGACCCTCACTCATGTCACCTACTGGGCTTAGTCATTTTGGTCATAAAAACAGAAACTTTACTCGAAAAAACAGGATTTATTTTACACATAAAAACAGACCTTTTCTCATAAAAACAGACCTTTTCTCATAAAAACAGAAACTTTTCTCATAAAAACAGAAACTTTTCTCATAAAAACAGACCTTTTCTCATAAAAACAGAAACTTTTCTCATAAAAACAGAAACTTTTCTCATAAAAACAGAAACTTTCCTCGTTAAAACAGAAACTATTCTTTTTTTTTTAGTGAATGCAATACGTTGCCATCGGAAAGTGCTGCGATCCCGAATCTCTCTTTTCCCCCCAGGGAGTCGTTTCCTGAGACTGGACCCTATTGTACATGTTATTCCCCTATTCAATAATTGTAAAATGGATAAAAAAGCTAATCCCTCGTTGTAATATTTTGGCTCCTCCTGCAGGTGTTGGGTCCACAGAAGGACGGCCTCACAAATCTAACCGGGCCTGTTGGTCTCTCATAAGGGGCTTCTGACCCACTCATTGTCTGAGCCGTCACCAGGACCTGTGTGCCCTGGGAGACCCTACCAGACCCTTCCAGACCCTACCAGACCCTACCAGGGACACGAAGCCCCGACAGCAGAGCTCCAGGATAAGGTGGTGGTTCGATTTCGATTTCATCCAATGCCTAGTTTTGAAACGAGTTGTGTGCGTTTATTTTGAAGTGATCAGATTCACAAACCGGCCACACTGGTCTTAGAAAGTCCTTTCATCTGACTTACATCACGCACATCATTTTGAATATTGTTTCTACTTTTGGACGCCTTTGAGACAGTCATGTGACCTTAGCCGGACTTTGTGACAGTTTTTGTTTCATGTGGACAGGTCGAGCAGAATGAGAATGTGCACTGTGCCGTGATATTAATCATTTTGTTTTTGTTCCCGCAGAGATGCCGTTGGCCGGAGCGGAGCTGGTGCAGACTCCCGTTCAGCTGTACAGATACCTGCTGCGCTGCTGCCGACATCTGCCCAGCGCCGCCATGCAGCAGCACTACAGGCACGCCATCCGACAGGTACATGACGCCACAGCCAAATGTTAGATATGGGAAGATCAGGTGTGTCGCAGAACCCCTGAAGTCTTCCACCTGACCGGGATTCACAGTAAATTTTCAAATTGATTTCCATTTTAGCTTCATCTTGGTCCTGATTTAGTATTTTTAAGTCTTGTTTTGACACAATATGATAAAGAAATCCAAAAACTGGCTCATGATTTTTCACTGTGTTAAAAATGTCAGGTAAAATGTTAAATAAGAAATACCGTAAATTCTCTAATACTGGCGTGTATTCCATTAGCGGCCGGGTCTCTGACAGAGGCCGGGTTCGCGGCTGGCGGAGGCAAATTAAAGCCGGTCTCTAAAACAGGCCGGGGCTTTTATTAGAAACTATAGCGGTAGAAATATTCCCCATGTTAGGAATTTGTCTCATACTGGTGTAAATGAAAACTCACGTGCAGGAACTAAACAAACGGGAACCCGGGCCGAGGGGGACGCTGCGGAGGAGCTGATCCGAGCGTAACTTTGACACAGATTTAGCCACTTTTCAAACCTCCTGTGACGATATTTGGAAACAGGGGGAGAGTTGCGTGACCCTCCAGGGTTTTAATAAAGTCACCATCGCGTCTTCAAAGCACGTCCAGCTGCTCCGTGTGCAGGTCAGTCCCACGCCTCAAAATAACTCCTCCCATCAGCGCGAGCGTCTCGTCTTCTCTCGGGTCAGTCTCATGATCGATCACAAACACAAACGCTCCGTCTAAACTCGCCTTTTACACAAGATAACAACAAATAATCCGGTCCGCGGTAAAAACGAAACAGAAACCTGCAGTGACATTGATGTCAAAGCTCCGCTAACAGCAACGAAACACTTCCTGTTGTCCCGACAAAATAAAAGGCGTCAATGTTCCAGCCGCTGGGAGAGGGTTTGAAATGTTAATTAATAAATGAACCTAATATTTTAGGTGCAAATGGACACAAATCTCGCTTTTCTTCGTTTTCCTGGTCGTCAGTTTTGCTCAAATAGAAATAAAGGCCTGTCTCTAATTGTGGCCTGGTTCCAATAAAGGCCTGGTTCCTAGATGCCCTTGAGTAAATAAAGGCCCCGGCCTATAAGAGCATTTACGGTAGCCTTGGTTTATTGATCGCAATATGTTCAGATCAACAGCAGAGGGCAGTGGAGAGCGAGGCCTCAGTTTTGAACTACAGTATTTGATGAAACTGTGAGGCCCATTTAGTTTCTGAGGCTTCAGTTTTACCATCTCTACCACAGTCACACCACGATAAAGTGGATATTTTCATTTGCGCCTGTTTAAAGCCTGTTTTTCTCCAGGGCTACAACAGTCACACAGACGAGGACGACCCGCAGAGGATCCAGATGATCATCCACCGAGCCATCGGAGACGCAGACTGGGTCCTAAACAAGGTGACACTGGAGATTACTGGAGATTTTCTGTACCAGTGTAGTTTTTGGGAGCATTTTAGTCTTTTGGACAAAAATGCTTTTAATTTTAGTTGTTAGAGGATGATATTAAAGAGGGGGTATTCTGCTTTTTTCAGCCACATAGCACCAGTCTATATCACACTACAATGATGACCAAACCTTCTGTCGGTCTGTAAATGCAGTAAATTAGAATAACTGCCTTGTATAAAATGTCTCTCTCAAAATGGCTGTAGTGAATGGCTTGAAATAGGCCTCTGTCTCTTTAAGAACCTCTGACTCTTTCCGACACGCCCCCTCCACACGCTGTCTGTGGCATCAGTGGGGAGGGGGTTCTGCTGAGGAGCAGTGGTTGGTTACTCGGCTGGTGACGAAAGCTCGGAGGCGTCTCCAGGAGGTGGGGGCGTTCCTAGGAGGACTCAGGCAAACCTATCCCTAAAATGGCCGCCATCAGAGTTTTTACAGATTACTCAGAAATACGTGAATGTGCCAAGGCAACACTTCAGGCATGTTTTTAATGAGGGAATGACATAATAACATGATGTAAAGCTTGAAAAGTCTTTAACACTTCTTACATTGTCCTTTTTTTTCCCCTTTGTCTATTTTTATCTTTGCCTATTCTTAATATCACAAACCCCAGCCAAACTGTAGCTTCTGCTAGCCCACGCTAAACCCTATGGCGGCGGGACCCTCACTTCATCCATCACTATTCTCCAGTCTATGGTTCCAGTTTAGACACAGTTTAGTCAAATCTTGGTGTTTTGTAGAACCTCTTTAGACCCGGTTTAGTCCTGCGTTTGATCTTGATCGTTTTCTGGTGGTATTTCGAAGGTCAAATATTTGATGAAGCGTCGCTCGGTGTGAAAAGTGTGAGAACCGCTGCTCTAGAGTTTCATCTGAATGAAACAGGTTCTTTTATTCGTGTGGTTTGTTTTTACTGTAGTACCTGAAGAAGCCGTGAGCCGGAGAGAAACACGTCTTCATCCTGACGTCTGTGCGTGGTCATCTCCTGTGTGATTGTGGCTTTAAAACCTGCTTTCGGACTCCTCAGCGCTGATGCTTCAGACGTCGCAGGTTTGGGCCGACCGCTGCTGCTCAGGATGCCGGGCCGGCGAGTGTTTGATGAAAGGTTAAATGTGTGAATAAAGTTACTTTTGTGAATCAATCAGTGTGTGGGAATTATTGAGCTGCTCCTTCGTCTCCTCCTTCGCTGCCCTGAGTATTCTAAACAACTATAAACAATATATAACTATTCAGCTCTTCCTGTTCCTTTCATATTCCTTTAAATATTAAACCAATACATTTGAACTTGTACATGTTTCCATTGGATCAGCTAATATGTGTCTCTCTCTCTAAAACCGAAAAATCCTGTTAGAAATCTAGGAGTGATCATGGACTTGGACTCAGAGAGACTTATCCATGTGTTTGTCTCCAGCAGGTTAGACGACTGTAACGGCTGCAGAACATCCAGAACCAGGAAATACCACCATATTAGTCCAGTGCTCCGGTCTCTGCACTGGCTTCAGTCGCTCAGAGAAGAGACTTTAACCTCTTAACTCCCGCCTGAACCGAGAGGATCTTTTTCCTCACGTCATCAGATTTTTTTTCCCAGCATTTTTTGTTGGGTATTTAACTCATTTTTGTAACTTTTCTGTCATTTTTTGTCACATTTTTGTCTTTTTTTTGTCACATTTTTGTCATTTTTTTGTCAAATTTTCCGTCGTTTTTTTAAGCAATTTTTTGCCATTTTTTGTCACATTTTTGTCATTTTTTTGTCACATTTTTGTCTTTTTTTGTCATTTTTTGTCAATTTTTTGTCATTTTTTGTCACATTTTTTGTCATTTTTTGTCACATTTTTGCCACTTTTTTGTCACAATTCCATCATTGTTTTCGTCTGTTTTGTTGCTATTTTCCCAGAAGCTTTTGGACTGGGGTAAAGCCAAACTAGAGAAAATGTGCTCGGTTCAGGTGGGAGTTAAGGGGTTAAAACAGCCCTGCACCAGAGTCCATTTCTGACACATTAGAGCTGTATGAACCATCTCAGGGAGGGGCTCAAGCCGATATCTGGCTGAAAACCGTTCTTTTTGCCCATGAATATTACACTGAAAGTATTTTATCTGCACTCTTGCCTTTTACTGTAATTGATTATTTTTTATGTAGATTCTTTATTGATTTAATCTGTTTTTTGAATTGCCTTGTGTAAGAATTGTGCTCTACAAATAAACAGAATTGAACTGACAGAGTTTCAGTGTTTGCTCATTGATTTTGGACACTGACAGAGGGGCCGAGGTTCAGAAAGAGCGTTTGGAGCTGAGCCTCACTCAGAGATGGGACGTCCCGGCAGCAGCGCGGCCCTGGCCCTGCTCCTGTTCTCGGCTTTGAGCCTCAGGACCAATGCAGAACCGTGAGTAATATACATTACAAACATTATTTTTCAGTGTTAAGCCCCATGAGTTCAACCCAGCACTTCGGGAAGTTCCTTTTTTTCTCAGTGGAAACTCAAAGGAAAACATTCAATACAGGATTTGAATCAGTTGCGTCACAAAAATCGAATGCAGATTTTTCAAATATTAACAATCCGTAGTTTTGTTCCATGTTTTCCTCGTCCTCGTCCCAGCTCAGACATGAACTATACTTTTAAAAGGTCCGTTGAAAAAAGGGTTAATATCTAAGAGATGTAATGAAGTGTCAGATATGGAATATGTGCCTTCACTTGATCACCTAAAGGAAGTTTGACAACAGGACATTGGAATAAACATCAGTGTGTCTCAATGGACTAAAGCTGAAGACACGTCCACTCTGGCTCCAACTCAAACACAGGAAACATCTTTCCAGAATGTTCCATGGGCTGAACACAGGAGCAGCTTCACTGACTCACACTTTCAGGAACTGTCCCAACACAACAGTTTACTGGACTCACATTTTCAAACTGAAGTCTGAGGTTTGTGAAACGCAGTTAAACCTCTTCACTCCCACCTGAACCGAGCATTTTCTCCAGTTTGGCTTTACCCCAATCAAAAAGCTTCTTGAGAAAAAAGCACCAAAACAGTGACAAAAAATGAGAAGAAAACAAGGATGTAAACGCAACAAAAATGTGACAAAAATTCAACAAAAATGTGACAAAAATTCAACAAAAATGTGACAAAAATTCAACAAAAATGTGACAAAAATTCAACAAAAATGGGACAAAAATTCAACAAAAATGTGACAAAAATTCAACAAAAATGGGACAAAAACTAAACAAAAATGTGACAAAAATGTGACAAAAATTCAACAAAAAATGACAAAAAACTAAACAAAAATGTGACAAAAAAATCAACAAAAAGTGACAAAAACTCGACAAAAAAATGTGACAAAAACTAAACAAAAATGTGACCAAAATAATAAAAAAAAACATACAAAAGGTGACACAACACAGCAACAACGCGAGGAAAAATATCCGTTTCGTGGGCCTTAGCTTTCAAATGAGGTGCTACACAGGCCTGTATAATGGCCAAAGAGGACAGAATGCATTTGGTTCAGGCGGGGGGTAAGAGGTTAAACCCTGACCCTGAACCTCCAGTAACGGCTAATCTCACCAACAAGCAGAAAACTGTTTTGTATTGGGTGAATTCTGTGTACTGTGGGCCGGTCAGCTTCTTTTTTCTTAGATATGATCTGGCTGGAGTTATTACAGTTTTATATTAAAAAGAGCCAGTCTTCAGAACGGATCCCAAAGACTCTCATTACTGTTTTATTCTAAACCTTCTTCTTCTTCTCTCCTCGTGGCTGCAGGAAGTTCTTGGTGGTGGTGCCCGCGGTGGTGGAGTCCGGTGCTGAGGTCCAGTTCTGCGTCAGCCTCCTGCAGCTGCCGGAGGAGCAGGAGTTCACGGTCACGGTGACTCTGGAGTCCAGAGGAGAGAGGAAAACCATCTACAGTCAGTCTTTCGATGAGGACAAGCACGACTGCAGCTCCTTCCAGGTCAGACGCCCTTCAACCCCTTAACTCCCACCTGAACCGAGCACCTTTTTCTCCAGTTTGGCTTTACCCCAGTCCAAAAGCTTCTGGAAAAAAGGTGTGAAAATAGCAACAAAACTGAGACGGAAATGTGACAAAAAAGTGAGAAAACATTGATGAAAAAGTGACGATAAATTGATGAAAAAGAGGCAAAAGTGTCACAAAAATGTCAAAAGAAATTAACAAAAAATGACCAAAAAAATGACCAAAAAAATGACCAAAAAAATGACCAAAAAAATGACAAAAATGTTACAAAATGTGACAAAAAATTTACAAAAAAATGACAAAAAATGTGATAAAAAATGGACGAAAAAATGACAAAAAATTGATAAAAATTTTATTAAAAATTGACAAAAAATTTGACAAAAAATAACAAAAATGTGATAAAAATTTGACAAAATAATTACAAAAATGTGACATACAAATGACAAACATCTGATGATAAATTTCCCCAAAAATGACAAAAATGTGACCAAAAAATGACAAAAAAATGACAAAAATTTGATTAAAATTTGACAAAAAATGACAAAAAATTGACAAAAAGATGACAAAAAATGTGATAAAAATTACAAAATAAAAAATAACAAATAAAGCTACAAAAATGAGTTGAACACCCAACAAAAAAATGATGGAAAAAAAATGTGATGACGTGAGGAAAAAGACCCTCTCGGTTCAGGTTCAGAGGTTAATGAGCCCAACAAAGTGAGGACAAAGCCCTACAGGAAGAACAAAACACGCTCCACATAGAAAACCCTGTGGTTGGATCATGTTCTCCAGGCTCCGGTGGTGGAGAACTCGGACATCCAGAACTTCGAGGTGGACGTTCAGGGGAAACGGTTTATGAAGAAAGAGACGAGAAAGATTCAGATCCGAAACTACGGCGTGAGGACGTTCGTGCAGTCGGACAAGCCGCTGTACCTGCCCGGACAGACGGGTGAGTGGCAGAGTGGTTAGCCCGTGGTCAGGGGTTCGTGTCCTGACCCGTCTCTCTTTGTCCCCAGTGCATTTCCGGGTGGTGACGCTGGACTCCAGGCTGCGTCCGGCCGTGGGTTCTGTGAGTGAAGCAGTTTATCAGTCTGAGTAAATGTTTGGAGCTGTTGAAATGACTCGGGCTAAAGTGCACAGGCCTGGGCCGGTTCCAGATTTGGGGCATTTCTGGTAAATAAATGTTTACTCAGAAACAACAGCAGGGCCGGCCCGGGACAACTGAAAGAACAGTAGGCGTGTTTATTATTATTACACAAGGGGGCGCTCTTCCAACCTTCTCAGGGTAAATGTGAACTGACTTTCCTCAGAGTTAGACTTCAGGTCAGAAACCGTGAGTCACAGTAACATGAGCTAAACACAGTGAGCTCTTGGTTTGCAGTAAAAGGCCGAGGCCTCATTGCTCTTCAAGTGAAGAAGGAAGTCATGGAGACTCTGCTTTAGACAGAACTTTATACATGTGCTGTAAGAGGTACATTCTGAAACTAAAGTCATAAGTAAATTAAAAAAGAAATAGAGATGATAATTTAACATTAGAAATTAGATTGATGCAAATGAATGTTGAAGAAATATGTATATATTTTATCTGCTGTAAGAGCTGGGACAAACATGACTCTACAGCAGATACACATGACAAGGGTTGGTTTTGTAGAATGAGAGTCATTAATAATTAACTAGTATTTTAATTATATACAGGATTTTTAAATATTTTCTTGTTGCATCCAGCAGAAGTGTAATGTTCTAAAGCAGAGTGTGGCCCCCAGGACTGTTCAAGTATAAAAAGACACCCCCAACATTTTTTAATTTTTATTTAACCTTTAATTCATCACTAATGTTTATTTTGGTTATGTACAATTTACCTGTTAAGGCGTAATTTCTGGTGCTATGCTAACTTGCGCCACAAGATGGCAGTAGCGGCCCGTGCGTAGGAGACTGACGTCCCCGGTCTCGCGCAGAGTTAGCTCAGTTCTGCGTAAGGTTTTCAACTGAAGTCAGCAAAGGCAGAGCCGCGTCTGAAAACTACATTTTGTCTGTTTACAGGTGGGTTGAGAACATGAAGCTCTGTGTGGGCAACATTAGTGGGACAATTGTTCATTTTGGGAAGATGTTTAATTCATGAGAATTGTATGTTTTGAATGTTCTTTGTACAAAACGACAACTGCCGCGAGCGACCGTTAGCGTCCGGTTACTACAGACGTTGGTCCGATATTTTCATTGTTATTTCATATTGTTGACAAACATTGATGTATTGAAGCAGTTGAGTACATTTAGTTTACTGGAGATCTGTAATTAGTCATTCGTATGCCAAGTTTAAGGTTGTTTTTCTTTTTGTAGCTAAATATGTATCAGAGACTGACGTCCCCGGTCTCGCGCAGAGTTAGCTCAGTTCTGCGTAAGGTTTTCAGCTGAAGTCAGCAAAGGCAGAGCCGCGTCTGAAAACTATATTCTGTCTGTTAACAGAATAAAGCCCAAATGTTCCATCCCAGCCTGTGTCTGGCTTCACGGGGGTAACATAAAGCAGAGTCTCCATGACTTCCTTCTTCACTTCTCAGTCTGTGACTGAAGAGCAATGAGGCCTCAGCCTTTTACAGACTCACGTGTCTGACCTACAGTGTAACTCTGCAGCCAATCAGATCACAGAGACTCAGAGTGGGCGGGGCTCAAATGTGACCAAACGCCAAGATCTGAGACAAAAATAAATATTTCAGCTTTAACTGATTGAGACAAAACAATCGATCTGATTTTCAGTAATCGGCAAAACTGAAAATGTGAAAATCACAATTTGTGGAGTTATTATAAAAAGAGTCAAAGAAGTTACGTTTCTAAAACTAAATAGTCAAGCTCATATTGATGATGTAAGAGATGATGTTTGTGAGAGAAACGTATTGTGTGATGACATGAACAAATAAATAAATGAATCGATGAATGAACCGTATTTATAATTTCCTGTTGGATCTGACCGTGTTTGTGCTTCTGTTTCAGTACGACGTCATTGAGATAAAGGTAAAGTCACAGAAATTAAGTGAGTGTTAGACAGAACATTATCATCACTCATTATAATCAATCAGGACCCGCTGGACAACCGCGTGGCACAGTGGTTAGAGCGCAGCTCCGAGGGGAAGATCCTGCAGCTCTCCTACGACCTCACCCCAGAGGCCAGAGAGGGGGATTACAGCGTGTCTGTGACCTCAGGCGGATCCACCACCACACACGGCTTCCAGGTCCAGAAATATGGTGAGAATACTACTACTACTACTACTACTACTACTACTACTACTACTACTACTACTACTACTACTACTACTACTACTACTACTACTACTATTACTACTACTATTACTACTACTACTATTACTACTACTACTACTATTACTACTACTACTACTACTACAAGATAAACAATGAAAAAGGTTCTTATCTGATCTCAGACGTCTCGACCTGCTTCAGTCGATCAAATGAATGCCTATACGATCGACTCGGTATTTGCAGACTTATCATTGGGACGTTTTTTCCTGAAAATCATTCAAACCAATCCTGCCTCAGTCACAGCTTGAAGCTCAGACTCTGGTGAAATAAAATAACATTTGTGACGATCATGATGATAAAAATATATAATCAATGAAACAGAAAGACTCGGATTCTGAATGTTTTTACCGCGCTCTGTTTCTCCTCCAGTTCTCCCAAAGTTCTCTGTGGAAATCAAGGCTCCGGCTGAAGTCAGCATCGCGCTGGAACAGGTGGAGCTCCAAGTGTGTGCGAAGTGAGTCACTCATATAAAACATCTGTGAAGTTTGCTTTGACACAAACTCCCAACACAATCATTTATTAATCATTTATTAATGATTTAATGATGATTTGTTGATCTCCTGCAGATACACGTTTGGTCAGTCGGTGCCGGGGTCAGTGGAGGTTCAGATGTGCAGACTTTATGAACTCAACAGATACAGCAGCCGCCGACTGGACTTAGAGCCTGTGTGCCACAAAGAACAGAAGCAGGTAAACAAAACTACTTCTACTACTTATGCCAATGGGAAACCTTAATATGTCGAAAAAAAGATTTAATGGTTCACCTTTAACCCCTTAAATCTGATGGTTCATCTGACTCCACTAAATAAACAGTAAAATTGTGTTTGTGTTTGTTAATCTACTGTTTTTACACAATCACCACAAGTGGCTCATCTTTCCCCGACTCTCTCCTAATGTTGTACAATATCCTGTGGTGTTTCTCAGGTGGATAAAGGCTGTGCCACGTTCATGGTTCAGACGGATCAGTTCAAGAATGAATCTCTTCCCCAAATGAACAACGAATATTATATCAGAGCTAAGATGACTGAAGCAGGAACAGGTGAGCTCCATCTACAAACTCTGAACACCACGGCTCAGCAGGTTCATTTAAATTAACCACTTATTCTTGTGGTTTAATGCTTTAATGTTTTCAATTTCCTGAACTTCTTTGTCAAAGTGTAAAATTGTTTTTCTTTATATTTTTCCTTCAGATGTTGAGCAGCTCGTGGAGCATAAGGTGAAGCTCTCGTATCAGATCGGGAAAGTGGAGTTCGTGGACGCGCCGAAGAGATACAACGTAGGAGACATCCTGGACGTGAAGGTACAGACCACACACAAACACTGACCTTTTCATGCAACAAACCTGTGGTATGAAAACATATTATACATTTTGTCTCTGAAAATATCTGCATTTTTGACTAAATTTAATGCATAAGGTGCTTTATCTTTATACAATGATTCAATAATTCAAATTGATAATCAGGAGCCACTTTGAATCGGTCCCACAGGAACTGGAAACACTTTTGTCTCTGCCATGTGTTGGTAAAGCCTGTGTCTGTGTGTCTGCGTGTCTGTGTGTCTGTGTGTCTGTGTGTCTGCGTGTCTGCGTGTCTGCGTGTCTGCGTGTCTGTGTGTCTGCGTGTCTGCGTGTCTGCGTGTCTGCGTGTCTGCGTGTCTGCGTGTCTGCGTGTCTGCTTGTCTGCTTGTCTGCTTGTCTGCGTGTCTGCGTGTCTGCGTGTCTGCGTGTCTGCGTGTCTGCGTGTCTGCGTGTCTCTTGTCTGCGTGTCTGCGTGTCTGCGTGTCTCTTGTCTGCGTGTCGGCGTGTCGGCGTGTCGGCGTGTCGGCGTGTCTGCTTGTCTGCGTGTCTGCGTGTCTGCGTGTCTGCGTGTCTGCGTGTCTGCGTGTCTGCGTGTCTGCGTGTCTGCGTGTCTGCGTGTCTGCGTGTCTGCGTGTCTGCGTGTCTGCGTGTCTGCGTGTCTGCGTGTCTCTTGTCTGTGTGTCTGTGTGTCTGCGTGTCTCGTGTCTGCGTGTCGGCGTGTCTGCGTGTCTGCGTGTCTGCGTGTCTGCGTGTCGGCGTGTCGGCGTGTCTGCGTGTCTGCGTGTCTGCGTGTCTGCGTGTCTGCGTGTCTCTTGTCTGTGTGTCTGTGTGTCTGCGTGTCTGCGTGTCTGCGTGTCGGCGTGTCGGCGTGTCGGCGTGTCGGCGTGTCTGCGTGTCTCGTGTCTCTTGTCTCGTGTCTCTTGTCTGCGTTGTGTTCAGGTGAAAGCTGTGCATCACAACGACACTCCGGTCTCCGACACTGAGGTTCACCTCAAAAAATCCAACGGCCAAATCCTGCAGAGCCTTCGGACCGACGGGGACGGACTGGCCGTGTTCAAAGTCAACACCAGCAGCTTCCCCGGAGACTTCGCTCTCAAGGTGAACTTTAACATCACCTCATTCATTCAGACGCTTTATTAAACTTCACAAGATTCTCAATGTGTTATTTCCAAACGTTGGGGCTAAATGTGTCCCTCAAACCTCCTGCAGAATTAAAGCTAATCTCATAGGAAGAGTATATTCCATCCATTCCTTTTCTTCCGCTTTATCCGGGCCGGGTCATGGAGGTCAACCCCGTGAGCTGCTACCTTAACGTGGTGGGGTTGTTTGAGTGCCTGAATGGAGCTCTGTTGTCTGGGACTTTATGCCCCAGGTAGGGTCTCCCATGGCAAACAGGTCCGAGGTGACGGATCAGAAGAACAGCTCAGAAGACTTTCCAGATTCCAAGTTGGAATCGAGTTGGAATCCGCCATGTGTTGGAGTTCACCCCGGTGAACGAGAGGGTCACGGGTTGGGGACAGGTCTCTCACCGTTGTCTCTGCCTACGGGCCCAACATCAGTGCAGAGTACCCGGCCTTCTTGGAGTCCTTGGGACTCAGACTAGGCAGGCCTGAGCGTGTTGTGAGGGTCTGTTGGGAACGTCTGGAAGATCCCTCTGTCAACTCCCACCTCTGGAAGAGCTTCATCCGTGTGGACCTTGTTCTCCTCCTCCATTATATCAGCGGCTGCTCGCAGTTGTGGCCGTAAGGTCTCTTGTGCCTGTCGCAGCGGCAGTCCCCAAACCCGGTGGTTGCGCCCGGAAGCAAGGGATGCCGTCAAGCTGAAGAAGGAGTCCTACCTGGCCTTTTTGGCTTGTGGGACTCCGGAGGCAGCTGAGAGGTACCGGCAGGCCAAGTGTGCTGCAGCTCGGGAGGTCACAGAGGTCTGGGAGAAGCCATGGAGGAGGATTCTCGGTCGGCCTCGAAGACATTCTGGCAAACCATCCATCGCCTCAGGAGGGGGAAGCAGTGCTTCACCAACACTGTTTACAGTGCGGAGGGGGGGGGGGGGGGGGTTAGAAAGCTCCTCGGTGGCTCCGGGGTGGATGAGATGCGCCCTACCTTAAGTCTCTGGATGTTGTAGGACTGTCTTGGCTGACACGTCTCTGCAACATCGCGTGGCGGTCGGGGACAGTGCCCCTGGATTGGCAGACCGGGGTGGTGGTCCCTCTCTTTAAGAAGGGGGACCGGAGGGTGTGTTCCAATTACCAAGGGATCACACTCCTCAGCCTCCCCGGTAAGGTCTACTCCAGGGTGCTGGAGAGGAGGATCTGGCCGATACTCGAACCTTGGATCCAGGAGGAACAATGCGGTTTTCGTCCTGGTCGTGGCACACTGGACCAGCTCTAAACCCTTCATCGAGTCCTCGAAGGTTCGCGAGAGTTTGCCCAACCAGTCCACATGTGTTTTGTGGATCTGGAGAAAGCGTTTGACCGTGTGCCTCGTGGTGCCCTGTCGGGGGTGCTCCGGGAGTATGGGGTCCGGGGCCCTCTGCTATGGGCTGTCCGGTTCCCTGTATGACTGCAGCAGGAGCTTGGTTCGCATTGCTGGCAATACGTCAGACCTGTTCCCGGTGCGTGTTGGTCTCCACAGGGCTGCCCTTTGTCACCGGTTCTGTACATTTCCTTTATGGACAGAATTTCTAGGCGCAGCCAGGGGCCGGAGGGCGTCCGGTTTGGGAGCCTCAGGATCTCATCTCTGCTGTTTGCAGACAATGTTGTTCTGTTGGCTTCAAAGAATCAGGACCTTCAGCTGCTCTGGGGCGGTTTGCAGCCGAGTGTGTCGCGGCCGGGATGAGGATCGGCACCTCCAAATCTGAGGCCATGGTTCTCCTTCCCCTCTACGGGTCGGTGTGGAGTCCTCGCCTCCAGTGGAGGAGTTCAAGTGTCTCGGGGTCTTGTTCTCAGTGAGAGACGGATGGAGCGTGAGATGGACAGACGGATCGGTGCGGCGTCAGCAGTGATGCGGTCGCTGTATCGGTCTGTCGTGGTGAAGAGGGAGCTGAGTCGGGGGAAAGCTCTCGATTTGCCGATCGATCTACGTTCCCACTCTCACCTATGGTCATGAGATTTGGGTAATGACCGAAAGGACAAGATCGTGAATACAAGCGGCCGAAATGAGCTTTTTTTGCAGGGTGGCTGGGGGTGAGGAGCTCAGTTACCCGGGAGGAGCTTGGAGTAGAGTCGCTGCTCCTTCTTGTCGAAAGGAGCAGCTGAGGTGGCTCCTGGTCGCCTCCCGCGGGAGGTGTTCCAGGCATGTCCTATTGGGAGGAGGCCTCGTCGAAGGCCCAGGACACCCTGGTGGGACTATGTCCCCCAGAACAGCTGGAGGAGGTGTGCGTGGATCGGGAAGTCTGGGCATCTCTGCTGAGACTGCTGCCCCCGCGACCCGGCCCCGGATGAAGTGGAAGAAAATGGATGGATGGGTCATGGAGGTGTTTGCATCTACTGTATGACCTCTGGATTTGTGGACCGTGTTCATTCAGTCCTCTTCCTCTCAGGCGAGTCTCTACAGTGAGTACGTGTCGAGCTACAGAAACCCTCACTTCACTGAAGCGTCTCTGCACCTCACGGAGATCAAGCCGCCGTCGCTCCACAGCAAGACCTCCAGCTCTCTGGAGGTGGAGGGCGGGGACCGGACTCTGGCCTGTGAGGGGGAGGAGAGCTTCACCCTGACGTACACCTTCATCGGGGAGGACACAGGCGCCACCACCATCATGTACCTGGTACCACCACCATCAACACACTGTTTCTAATGGAGCAATGTTTGAAAGCCTTAAGACAAATAAAAGAAAACTGCTGACATGAAATCAATTCAATGAAAGTGTGATTATCTCTCATTATGCAGCAGCATCAGCAGTTGTAAACATAGTTGTAGTAACGGGAGCAGTACTTGTGTTTGTGATTGTGTCGACTGAAGAGAATAAACCTCCTCTTCCTCAGGTCCTGTCCAGAGGAGTCATCGTCTATTACGGACAATCCAGCAACTACATGGACACAAGTACGACCGCCCTGCACCGTCACTGACCGGCAGTAACTCATTACAATTACAAAACCTTTATTAGATTATAATGACTTCATCAAGTAACAATCAGTAACTTTTTAGTAATGAAACTGCAAACAACAGAGAAACAAAGTCACAGATTTATGAGGTTCAGGGGCCCGGCACGTTGAAGGGCCCCTGGGCATACATAGAAAAGTGTGTACTCAATACGGGCTGTAAGCTAGTTCCCTCTCTCTTTTCATTCTCCATCACATTTATCAGATGATTTTTTTTACGAGAGAATAAACCCGGACTCAACCAGGTCATTTTTCCCTTCATTGTAGAGAGAGAGAAATCTGACAGAGAGACATACAGTATATACAGATGTTGTTAAGACACTATTTAAATAAATATTGATTATGAGGGGCCCTGAAAAAAATTTAGCCCCGGGGCCCATTTTACTTAAATCCGGCCCTGGCTGATTCTCTCCGTGTTGCGGAGCTAATGTGCTTCATTTCCAACAAAGTTAAGCCATAAGCCACGCCCCCACAAATTCTCATTGGACGAATGCAGTTTAGGGTTAAGGTTAGAACAATGTAGGGGCAGGATCATGTGGCACGGTGGCACAGCGGTTAGCGTTCAGGAGTTTGCATGTTGTCCCTGTGTCTGCGTAGGTTTCCTCAAGGTACTCCAGTTTCTCCTAAAACATGTACAATAGGCCAGGGTGTGTGAGAGTGTGAGTGGGGGACGGCTGAGGCTACAATCCAGCATGGCTTGCTTACATGCATATGTTCATTACCATGCACTGTCCCGATCAAATAAACAAATGAATAGAATAAAAAATCATGGCGTGAAGAAGGTTGGAAGGTTCGAAAGATGTGCCTAATGTCTCTCCATCTCCTTTTCTTATTAAATCCACTGGAAATGCATACTTTTAATATCCTTTTGAGAAAACTAGAGCCATGTTCAGGAACAGTCTTTACTCTGAGTGAGTGAGTGCTCAGCTGCAGGTCGTGTGTTCTGTTCTCTCAGTGACACAGGGGAGTCTGACGTTCAGGATGGACATGACCCCGGACATGGCTCCTGCAGTGACTGTCGTGGCCTACGCCGTGATGCCCAGTGAGAGTGTGATCGCTGCGTCCCACGACTTCAAAACAGAGAAATGCTTCAGTAACAAGGTCTGAGTCCTGGATGGAGCGGCAGGAGGAGTGAGGAGTTCTTATACTTGTGTGTTATCCAGGTGGAGCTGGAGTTTTCTCCTCCCTCCTCGGTGCCTGGGGAGAGCAGTTCCCTGAAGGTCTCGGCGTCTCCTCTGTCTCTGTGTGGACTCAGCGCCGTGGACAAGAGCGTCCTCATCCAGAAACCGGGCAAAACCCTGAATGCAGACAAGGTACTGGACTAGGACTTGGGCAGGAATATAAAGGAGAGTTTGAAAAGGTCACGTAAGGCAGTAATGGGCGATGAGGAACTGCTGAGGAAAATCTGCGACGGAAAAGCATTGAGCACTTTATCTGACAGTCCAGTGAAAGTCAAGTGTTAGACATGAAGCCATAGACCAGTGGATCTCAGTCTTTTAGTCCTGAAATTCAGCAACACGCTGGTTTTTCCATCCAAACAACCTTGGACAGATAAACAGAGATTTAACGCAAATGAAAGTTTCTTCGTATGTGAAGCGTATGTCTCGATCGTCACGGTGTGACTGCCCCGTTACAGACAGCCGAGGTGAGTAGAGTAGCCAAGTAAAAATACAAGCAAAAACTAGTGATGTAAAAAGTAGATGTTTTTAAAATATATATTCCTGAAGAAAAGTAACAAAAACTCAAACAGATATTTTGGGTCAAAACGATTTTTTAGAAATTTGCCTGTAATTGACCTTTATTTTAAGCAGTACTAAATAACTCGTTTACCATAATAAATCCTTCCCGTCGTCCCTCTGGGGGTAATACAGGTGTTTTACCCCCACACCAATCTGTCATCGCAGACCCCCCAATCTGTCTGCGATGACAGATTGGGGGGTCTGTCATCGCCCCCTGGTGTCTCTGCCCAGAAAAACACAATTGCAACTTGACTGCCATCGGACCGGAGCCACCAATACACACTGATAGAATCATGAAGAAGAAGCTAACATGCTAACGGTAAAGGTAACTGCGGGCTAGCACCACTTAAACAGTATTTACAGCCAGGTTTGAGTGAAACTAAATATTTCCATTGTGTAACTGGATGAACAATATCCCTCTGTCCCTTTGTCTTTCCTGTCATGCTACAACACCTGCAGTGTCGCTTATGGCCTCTCAAGTACCTTTTTGATTCTACTAGTGTGTATTGGGTCTCAGGGAAAGGAGCAGGAAAACCTGCAAGTGTGGTTTTGTGGCCAGAGACACCAGGGGGAGATGAAAACCCCCCCCCGTCATCACATTAACACTTGTATTACCCCCACAGGGACTACGGGGAGGATTTATTAAGGTAAACAAGTTACTTAGTACTGCTTTAACCAGGAAAGTCCCGCTGAGATAAAGAATCTCTTTTCAGGGGAGTCCTAGCCCCAGAGGGGAACCTGTTGTACATGTTTTTAGTGGTAGTGGCACTAGTTTGAGAGAGACGAATGACCTTGGATGAAACTGTTTGCCTGAGCTCCTCTACAGCAGGACTACAATAGGCCTAATCCCAGACTAAAGCCGGTCTGACCTGTGCAGATCTTCGGGCTCCTGCCGGTGACGAAGGCGCGGAGTTTCCCTCATGAAGTGGAGGACCATATGGGGTGTATGAAAGTTCGAAACAGAAGATCAGTCCTGTATCCGAGGCCTTACCCAGAGTCTGGGGACAAGAACGACGTCTACAACATCCTGAAGGTGAGACGCCTTGAAGGCCATGAAACCTTGTGTTAAACCGCTGAGAGAGCACGTCAAATATGAATATTAATAATCCTTATATCTTCACAGGAAAAAGGACTGAAAATGGCGACCAACCTGTTCATCCGCAGTCCGTCCTGTGTGAACTTCAGAGGGACAGAGTACCACCAACAACGTGAATACTACCGCCACCACTACCCCTTGATGAGATCCCGTGGTGAGCTGCTTATACCGTCCTGATCAAGTCTAAGACCAGCTGAAAAATGAGAAAACAAGTCACACTTTCCAATTAGAGCATCAATCTGCAACAAGAAGAAAAGGGATGTTTTGAGTAAAGATTTTATTGAAAACAATAGTCTGTTTTTACAGCTGATCAAAGGTTTAGGACCACATGACTTTAAAATCCCAAATCTGCACAAACATGTGGATTCAGAGCCATTTTCTGTCGTGACTTTGTCCAGATGGCAAAGGCAAAAAACAAAGTGTTGTTTTGATCGTGGTCGGGTTGTTGAGCTGCATAAGCAGAGGCTCCCGAGGTGGATCGCAGTATGACAGGCATTTGGAATTTCTTAAAAGATCCTGAGGGCTATGGAACAAAAAAGTGAAGTGGAAGACCCGTAAAAATGTCCCCAGCTCGGAGCCGGAGGATCTGATTGGCCGAAGGATCCTCGGCGCAAATGGAGTCGTTACTGGAGCCGGCGACAGGACAAAGTCATGACGGTGTGAAAACCGTCCACCAGAAATAAACTATTTCAGTTTATTAGTTGTTTTCAGTAAAAGGTTCACTCAATTATTTTTTGTGTCACTCTGATTTCTTCTTGTTGCACATTGAAGTGTTATTTCGATTTTTATCTTACCAGTCTGTCAGCAGTCTGTCGTTTGGATCTTGTCTTTAAAGGTGCACTATGCAACTTTTTATGTAAAAAAAATTAAGTTGAGATTAATAGTTGTCTGTGTAGGCTTTCAGTCGTACAGGAGTTGTCCAGCTTGAAAGAAGAAGTTGAGATGAATAGGTATTTGACCATTCAGTGCATGCTTGGGTGTTAGCATAGCGTCTTTACTTACCTTCCCGACGGCCTGTAGGGGGCGCTCCAGGATCAAGGGCAGGATCTTGTGTCTCAAAACGCAGACAACAGCATGACATTTTGCCTCAGTAGAAGCACTTTGTGATGTTGCCACTCCAGACTTGGCACATTGAAGTGGGTGGAGACGCACATTTCCCTCCGACCACATCGACGCACTGATCTCAACTTTTTCAACACAAAAAGTTGCCTAGTTCACCTTTAAACATCGATCTGACGTCTCTTTTCTAGTTGCTGCTAGTCCTGGACTTGCAGGGAACTTCGGACAATATGGCAGCGGTCCTCCACCTCCTCCCCCGCTGGAGACGGTCCGGACCTTCTTTCCCGAGACCTGGATCTGGGACCTGGTGGAAGTGGGGTGAGTGCTTTCACAAGGAGGTCACAGGTTCAACACCCAGATCACATGGGAGCCCAGCGCAGAGTTTGCATTTTCTTCCTGTGCTTTCCGGATCTCGAGAGCTTCAAGGAGCGTGACTTACATTCAGCTGAAGCAACATCAGAACAAAAACAGTCACGAAACAACTTAAACTCGTATGGTAACCTCTGACTTGGTTCCTCAGGGCGTCGGGCAGTGCGGCCCTGGCCCTCTCCGTCCCCGACACCATCACCACGTGGGAAACCGAGGCCTTCTGTCTGTCGCCGCACGGGTTCGGACTCGCGCCTCGTCAGCAGCTCACCGTCTTCCAGCCGTTCTTCCTGGAGCTGTCGCTGCCCTACTCCATCATCCGCGGAGAGAGCTTCGAGCTGAAGGCCACGGTCTTCAACTACCTCTCCTCCTGCATCATGGTGAGTGTCCAGGCAGGCCAATGAAGGGGAAAACTGCTTCAACATCTTTCTTTGTGTCCTCAGGTTCACGTGACTCCGGCCGCCTCCTCAGACTTCACGCTGACCCCTCTGTCCGGAGACCTGTACACGTCCTGCCTCTGTGGGAGCGAGACCAAGACCCTGAGCTGGGCCATGCTCCCCACGACCCTCGGTACAGACGCTCTTTTACCATTCGGACTGTTTGAGCTCAATGACCGTGTGTGTTTCCTGCAGGTGAGGTGAACGTGACGGTGAGGGCGGAGGCCGTCCCGTCTCAGGTGCAGTGCGACAACGAGGTGCTGAGCGTCCCGGACAGAGGCCGCGTGGATGTGGTCACCAAACAGCTGCGGGTCAAGGTCTGCGCCTCAAACTGCACCAGAAACCAGCTTCAACAACAGCGTTATTTAACTCACTGTGTTTCATGTTTCAGGCTGAGGGAACGGAGGTGGTGAAGACCTACAACTGGCTGCTCTGTCCCAAAGGTCCAACACATTCATATTAGGGGGAAATGTTGTTCACTGAGGGGAAAGTGCAGTTTGAATGGTCACTTGCAGATCCCAAAGGCAGCAGTGGTTCAAACGTTTAACACCAGGTCCAATCAGGCCGAGAGCAAGATCAAAGATAAAAATGGGTAGAAATCCATCATGCAACAATGTAGGCACATGTAAACAACTTTTGCAGCTTGTTTTCTGAGTTAATATACAATACAGTGACTTATTTTCATTTCCTAGCTTTGAACTTACCTTGCTCTTCCATAAACATAGGCGTGTCCTCTCCTCCTCCGTTTGTCTTGCTCTCCTCTTTGTATTTCTCTGTACTGTCTGTAGCATCTCCTTCCTTGTGCTACCAAGGTCTGAAGCAAACGAGCTCAGGGTCCTGGAGTGTTCAATCAAGCTGCTAACCCTGTAGTTTACAGCTCTACAAACATGTTGGGATTCTTGTATTCATTGATCATGTCTTTCATGTCTCTGTCCAGTCCTGGTTTAACCCTGTAAACTGTGGTTGTTTCAGGGGAGACTCTGAAGGAGCAGGTGGAGCTGTCTCTCCCTGCGAACGTCATCCCGGGATCAGACCAAGCCTCCGTCTCTGTCCTCGGTAAAACATCACTCTCCATACTATACTTTGTCTTTAAAGACCTCTGTGTCCTCTGTCTTTAAAGACCTCTGTGTCCTCTGTCTTTGAAGTCCTCCGTGTCCTCTGTCTTTAAAGACCTCTGTGTCCTCTGTCTTTAAAGACCTCTGTGTCCTCTGTCTTTAAAGACCTCCGTGTCCTCTGTCTTTAAAGACCTCCGTGTCCTCTGTCTTTAAAGACCTCCGTGTCCTCTGTCTTTAAAGACCTCCGTGTCCTCTGTCTTTAAAGACCTCCGTGTCCTTTGTCTTTAAAGACCTCCGTGTCCTCTGTCTTTAAAGACCTCCGTGTCCTCTGTCTTTAAAGACCTCCGTGTCCTCTGTCTTTAAAGACCTCCGTGTCCTCTGTCTTTAAAGACCTCTGTGTCCTCTGTCTTTAAAGACCTCCGTGTCCTTTGCTCTTGTGACTCCAGGGGACATTCTGGGCCGGGCCCTGAAGAACCTGGACGGTCTGCTGCAGATGCCGTACGGCTGTGGGGAGCAGAACATGGCTCTGCTCGCCCCCAACATCTACATCCTCCAGTACCTGCAGGACACGCAGCAGCTCAGCCCAGAGGTCAAGGAGCGCGCCTTCAAGTTCCTCAGCAGCGGTGAGCTTCAGCCTGATGCCCTTCCTTCCCCTGTTCTCCTGCTGCCACATGTCCTCCTGTCAAATACCTTTGCACTAAATTAGTTAATATTATGAAAGTGAACAATCGAGATATGCAAAGGGTCTGAGAGAGCTGGAAACTACGGCACGATTTGTGATTCTGATATTTTATATACAGCATGTTTTATTTTTCATGAAATTGAGCATTGAGTTCCATATAAACTTTTAAAACTGCTGTTTAACATCACGGGTCTCAGTCATTACGTTTCAGCTTCATCAGGGAGTTGTCAGAAAAACACTTTCTCCCGATTCAGCGTCATAAATGCATTCTCCGAATCACAAGCTACAACACGATATTTGTCTCATATTCAAACCATATTATCTGTAAAGATAATTAGACTCTCCTTAACACAATGATGCTGTACGTGCAGAGGGTGATGAGCGGAGGCAGTGGCAGCAACAATCCGCCCTGCAGGTTGTGGGACACTCGTTTGTTATTAGTGAGAATAGTTTGCAGTTGGTTCTAAGCGGCTGCAGAGCAGACGAACATGATTCTTCTGCAGTGAGTTTTTATTGGCAGGAGCCAAAGGAAGAGGCTCAATGATTCTGATTGGCGAACATTTCTAAAATCCTCAGGTTAAGTTACGTCGCAGGAGCGCAAACCTCGATTTGGTAAAGGTTAATCGTGCAGCCCTACTAGAAACGAGTTTAGGCAAAAGCTGAGAGATTTTACTCAACTACTTCTACTTTCAAAATTAAAACTTAATAATAACCTTCAGGTGGTGCAGCTTTAAGTGTCGGATTCAGTTTGTTCAGTTTTAGTTGAGTCTGTCTTCACACTATTGTCACTACACTACTGTGTGAATGTAGGTGTGAGTGCATACAGTGTGTATGAGTGTGACTGACAAAGTTTTATACAAATGTTGTATTTATGTATTTTATTATTGTAAACTGTGTAGAAAGGCCCAACCAGGGACATGAGCTGCGAGCTAGCACTAGCTACAAGCTGTTCATGCATCGCATCAGCTGCAAATATTAATTGTAACTATGTTGATTGTATCGTCCCTGATAAATAAAAAAAATAAAAAAATACATAATAAAATACAGTCCTGTGCCTCACATCGCCCCTTCTTATCATGAAAAGGTCTTATGAGACTTTTGTTTTGCAGGATACCAGAGGCAGCTGAACTACAAGCACAGAGACGGCTCGTACAGCGCGTTCGGCCGCGGCGACGGAAACACATGGTGAGGGTTCTCAACCACCGGGTCAGGGCCTGAAGGAGACACACAGTGGCAAAACCCGACTTTTAGTGATTAAGTACTGGCTCTATGTTCCTACTATGACCGCTTTTCCTCTGTGTTTCAGGCTGACCACGTTCGTGCTGCGGTGCTTCTCTAAGGCGTCCAAGTTCGTCTACATCGACCCGCAGAAGCTGGACCAGTCCCGGAGATGGCTCCAGAGCCGACAGAGGGAGGACGGCTGCTTCCTGCCTTCAGGGAAACTCTTCAACAACCGTATGAAGGTCAGGGAACTCTTCAACAACCGTATGAAGGTCAGGGAACTCTTCAACAACCGTATGAAGGTCAGGAAACTCTTCAACAACCGTATGAAGGTCAGAAACTCTTCAACAACCGTATGAAGGTCAGAAACTCTTAAACAACCGCATGAAGGTCAGAAACTCTTCAACAACTGTATGAAGGTCAGGGAACTCTTCAACAACCGTATGAAGGTCAGGAAACTCTTCAACAACCGTATGAAGGTCAGGAAACTCTTCAACAACTGTATGAAGGTCAGAAACTCTTAAACAACTGTATGAAGGTCAGAAACTCTTCAACAACTGTATGAAGGTCAGGAAACTCTTCAACAACCGTATGAAGGTCAGGAAACTCTTCAACAACCGTATGAAGGTCAGAAACTCTTCAACAACTGTATGAAGGTCAGGAAACTCTTCAACATCCGTATGAAGGTCAGGAAACTCTTCAACAACCGTATGAAGGTCAGCTCAATACGGAGACCGCCTGACCTATAAACAGGAGTTTTCATCTATTTTATTTTTCTGGGTTGTTTGATCATTGGACTGGGCGCCCAATGGGAAAAACATAAATTGCTGCCATGACCATGTTCCATATTCCTGAACTCTCATCTTTACATTCTTCTCATTAATCCTGGTTCTTCTGCTGCTGTTTTCAGGGAGGAGTGTCCGACAACGTCACCCTCAGCGCCTACATCACTGCTGCTTTCCTGGAGATGAATGTTTCCACAACTGTAAGGAATAAACTCTCACTACCACAGTTACTGCTGCTGTTGCTTCATCTACGTATTACCACTGTCCCTCTGTGTGTTCTTGTAGGACCCGGTGCTGCAGAAGAGCCTGTCTTGCCTGAGGAACCACACGGAGAACATGGAGAACGTCTACACCACGGCGCTCATGGCCTACGTGTTCAGTTTGGCCGGAGACACAGAGACACGAGCTCAGCTCCTGAAGAGGCTGTACTCACAGGCGCACGAGGGAGGTACGACTGATGCATCATGGTCCCTCACATATTAAGCCTTTTCTTGCTTTTTTGGAAACATATCTCGGAATAACATTTTGAAGTCATGTGGAGACGCCATTTATTTTTGTTGCTCATGTCACTTCCAGAGCTCCACAATCATCTGCCCATTACCACTAATCATTACAAAGATGGTGAACAGCAGTAGCTCAGATAAAGCTTGACTTAAGGGAACTATTGTGACCCTGTGACGTCTGTACGGGTGTGTTCGGGCCTGTATTACACTCCTCTGTGTCTCCAGGCGGGTTCCTGCACTGGTCCGCCGCCTCCTCCGCCTCCCTGTCGGTGGAGACCTCCGCGTACGTGCTGCTGTCCACCCTCACGCAGCCCCAGGTCGGTGTGGAGGAGCTGGGATACGCCTCTAAGATCGTCCGCTGGCTCACGGGCCAACAGAACCCCTACGGCGGCTTCAAGTCCACTCAGGTACCGGCTCTCTTTCTCAGTATCAGCGGCAGTGCTAATGAGCTGTAATTCCTCTGTAGGACACGGTGGTGGCGCTGCA
This sequence comes from Gobius niger, assembly GCF_951799975.1. Classification (NCBI taxonomy): domain Eukaryota; kingdom Metazoa; phylum Chordata; class Actinopteri; order Gobiiformes; family Gobiidae; genus Gobius; species Gobius niger. Next base: position 2,585,934 of record NC_136852.1, on the reverse strand, counting down.
GGCCCTGGCGCTGTACTCCACTCTGGTCTACAGTCCCGATGGCTCCAGTTCTGTGGTGGTGCAGGCTCCTCCCGGCGCCACAGACCCATCCATGTCCTTCACCGTGGACCAGAGCAACAAGCTGCTGTACCAGGAGCGGCCACTGGAGAGCGCTGTGGGGCAGTACGGCCTGGAGGTGACGGGGAGCGCCTGTGCCTCCGTGCAGGTGAGGGGTGGGAGGGCCTTTGATGTGGGGGGGTCTCAGCGAGTGAATCCTGTCCTCAAAGAGTCGTCTGTTTGGCTCAGATCTCGACCCACTACAACATCCCGACGCCGCGGGACGAGCAGAGCGTGGGGGTGAAGGCGGAGGCGCACATGGAGTGTAACTCCACCGTCCTGACGCTCAACCTCACGGCTCAGTAAGAACACGGACAGTTACTGCAGGGGGCAGTAGAAGTACTTTCTACTCAGGCCGGGATGTTTTAGAATCACTGTATCAAACTATTATTCAGGCAGAAACTCGTTTGTTGTTTTCCTGCAGTTACTTTGGAGAACAGAGCAGCTCCAACATGATCATCCTGGACGTGAAGATGCTGTCAGGCTTTGTCCCGGACCAAAGAGACCTCAACAATGTGAGTTACTACTACTACTACTACTACTACTGCTACTACTGCTACTACTACTACTGCTACTGCTACTGCTACTACGACTACGACTACGACTACGACTACTACTACTAAGTTTCAAGTTTCAAGTTTCAAGTTTAATGGTTTTGTATAGCCCAATATCACAACAGAAGTCGCCTCAAAGGGCTGCAACAAACATCAAGGCAATAAAACACAGCAATAAATATGACAATTAAAAGTTCAGGTGAATCCAGGCAAATATAATGTCCAAAGGTAGCGATGAGCGGCGCGGGCGTCCCCCGTCCTTAGACTCTCCAGTACGGCAAGGAAAAACTCAAAAACCCGGCAGGAGAAAAGAGAAACCTTGGGGAGAACCACAGAAGGAGAGATCCACTCCCATGGACGGACAGGCTATAGAGACCCAGGGCCGAAGGATCCCTCAGCAGACGGGCCAAGATCACAGACAGTCCAGTCCTCAGATTCCAGAATGCCAGTTCCTCCGTTCACCCAGGTTCCTCCATTCGATCTAGACAGGCACTCCCGAGGGGGAGTGGGACAGGAGACACCATGTGAATAGTGATGAACAGACTACAGATAAATTAAGTATTGTATCATGATAAAACAAAGTCTGCAGTAAGAAGAAGAGGATAGCGCTCAGTGGACCGTACTTCCCACAGCAGTGTTTCTCCTGAGGCAGCTTTACTTCAGGCTGTGGGTTAGTGCTTTACCTAACTGACCTGATTATAAGCTAATTCGAAGAGGTACGTTTGAGCCTAGTCTTAAATATAGGGACTGTGTCTGCTTCTTTAACGTGGGCTGGGAGTTTATTCCACAAAACCGGAGCTTGGAGCTAAAGGCTCGGCCTCCTACAGTAATTTTGGAGACTCGAGGAATTACTAGTTGCCCTGAGTTTTGAGAGCGGAGAGCTCTGGTTGGCTGATATGGAATGACAGCGTCTTGGAGATAAAGCGGAGCTAAACCCTTTATGGATTTAAATGTGAGGAGCAGGATTTTAAATTTTATTCTAAACTCAACAGGAAGCCAATGGAGAGACTTTAGCACAGGTGTAATGTGTTCTCTTCTCTTTGTCCGGGTTAACAATCTTGCAGCTGCATTTTGAACTAATTGAAGACTTTTCAGGGAGCTTTTAGGGCACGCTGCCAGCAGGCTGTTGCAGTAATCCAGCCTTGAAGAGACAAATGCGTGAATAAGTTTTTCTGCATCGCTCTTAGTTTGGATATTTCGTATTTTAGTAATGTTGCGCAGGTGAAAGAACGCTATTTTACAAGCCTAGTTTATATGTGTTTTAAAAGAGAGGTCTTGGTCAAACAGAACTCCGAGGTTTTTTACTGTTGTGCTCGTTGATATGCTAATATTATCCAGGGAGATGATCTGTTGAGATAAAGACTCTCTCAGTTTTTGAGGGCCTAATATAATAACCTCGGTTTTGTCCGGGTTAAGAAGGAGGTAATTTGCTGTCATCCATGTCTTTATGGCTTTTACGCAGGAGCTAAGTGTTTCTAATTTATCTGTCTGACCTGGTTTTATTGATAAATACAGCTGTGTGTCGTCCGCATAACAGTGAAAATTTATATTGTGATTTCGGATTATGTTACCTAATGGAAGAATGTATAGTATAAATAGAATTGGCCCGAGCACTGAACCTTGTGGCACCCCATAGCACACTTTGGAACACGGTGAAGACTTTTGGTTTACATTAACGAATTGTTGCCTGTCAGATAAATAAGATTTAAACCAGGAGAGGGCTGTTCCCCCTACTACTACTACTACTACAACTACAACTACAACTACAACTACAACTACAACTACAACTACAACTACAACTACTGCTACTGCTGCTACTTCTACTACTACTACTACTACTACTACTGTTAATCCTTGTGTCTGTGTTGCAGCTGCAGCTCGAGGACCTCGTGGATCGTGTGGAGCAGAAAGACGACCATGTTCTGATCTACATCCGGGAGGTGAGTTCCCTCTGTGTTTTTACAGCTTTAAAATTGTTCCTTTTGCACTATGTTCTTTTGTATTATTTTATTGTATGGATTTTGGGGGTGGGCAGCTGGGCGCTTATCAGCTCTTGCTTCGACCCATTCCTTTTGAGTAGAGTTTTAACTGCTCAAATAAACAAATAAACTAAACTAAACTGAGATAAGCCTTTATTGATCTCACATTGGAGAAATGAACTTGCTACATTCAGCTCTTAGAAACACTCGGGGTGAGCAGATAGGCAGAAAGGAAAAAACGATTACGGTAAATAATAAATAGTGATATATCTTATATGCAATGACTACCAAGGACTTTGTGGGGACAAACAATATAAACAGTAAATAATAAGTAAACAGACTATAACAAAAATGTTATAGTCAGTATTAGCAGTGCAGGTTTACATCATAGAGCAAGTGGTTTATAAAGTGATTTAAAAACAGGGATTATTGTGTGTATTTCTTCAGTCTGTTCTTTTTCCGCTCTGTGCGGCCCGGGGCCCAGCGTACGGCAGCGTAGTGGAGAGCAGAGGCCACCACAGAGTCATAAAGAGTCCTGAGCAGAAGCCTCAGTCTCCTCAGAAGGACCTCAGTCTCCTCAGAAGGACCTCAGTCTCCTCAGAAGGACCTCAAGTCTCCTCAGAAGGACCTCAGTCTCCTCAGAAGGACCTCAGTCTCCTCAGAAGGACCTCAGTCTCCTCAGAAGATGGAGGCGACTTTGGCCCTTCTTGGTCCAGCTTATTGTTGAGATGAACACCCAGGTACTTGAAACTGTCCACCTCCTCAGTGTCCTCCCCTGGATGTTCAGCGGTGTGTGCGGTAGTGACCTCCTCCTGAAGTCGATCACCATCTCTCCCCCCCCGCAGCAGCGCCGGTCTGATGGTGATGAAGGCACTGAAGAAGTCAAAGAACATGACCGTCTCAGCGCTCCAAGTAGGAGGTCAAGACGACTGGTCTGTAGTGGGCCAGTTCCCTGGCATGCGCTGTTTTAGGAACCGGGATCACACAGGAGGTCTTCCACAGGAGGTCTACCACAGGAGGTCTTCCACAGGAGGTCTTCCACAGGAGGTCTTCCACAGGACTGGGACCTTCTCCAGGCTGAGGCTCAGGTGGTGGATGTGCTGAGGACCTCGGAGAGCTGGTCTGCACAGGTCTTGTACATCAAACAATTGATCCTGGAGCGCTGTAGAGGCCGCCATAATTGAAAATACACTCATACAGCGAGTTTGCGTCTAAACCCTGCATCAGCTACATGAGAAGAACAAGTTGCTGAATAAAAGTTTAGAAAAGGTGGTGCAGTGATGAGTTCTGGAGCTGAATGTTGCACTTTATTAGTTTTTTGGCTCCTCCTCCTTTACTCCTGCTGTTCCTCTGTTCACAGTTGTCCAAGGACCAAACCGTGTCGTACCTTCTGCGTCTGGGGAAGGAGACGGACGTTCAAAACCTCAAACCTGCCGTGGTCAAGATCTACGACTACTACTCACCAAGTACTGCCAGAATACTCACGTACTTTTGCTTTAAAGTACTGCATTAATCCATGTTCCTGTGTGTCCCTCAGGTGACCGGGCGGAGTCGGAGTACACCTCGCCCTGCGCCGCTCCCACAGACCAGAACTGAACACGTTTGTAAAGATCCTCGAGGTAGGGGGCACTCGGAGAATAAAGGAACAGCTCAAGGGGTACGCCAGACAAACCAGACTGGGTACCACTGCGGGAGGTCACAAAATAAAACCTGGTTTAATCCTACGCTTGATCTTGACCTCTGCTGCTCAGGATGCCGGGCCGGCGAGTGTTTGATGAAGAGTTAAATGTGTGAATAAAGTTACTTTTGTGAATCAATCAGTGTGTGGGAATTATTGAGCTGCTCCTTCGTCTCCTCCTTCGCTGCCCTGAGTATTCTAAACAACAATAAACCATATATAACTATTCAGCTCTTCCTGTTCCTTCCTTCCTGTTCTCTCATCAAAAACAGCTCTTGTACATGTTTCCATTGGATCAGCTAATATGTGTCTCTCTCTCTAAAACCGAAATATCATGTTAGAAATCTAGGAGTGATCATGGACTTGGACTCAGAGAGACTTATCCATGTGTTTGTCTCCAGCAGGTTAGACGACTGTAACGGCTGCAGAACATCCAGAACCAGGAAATACGACCATATTAGTGCAGTGCTCCGGTCTCTGCACTGGCTTCAGTCCCTCAGAGAAGAGACTTTAACCTTTTAACTCCCGCCTGAACGGATCCCATTTTCTCCAGTTTGGCTTTACCCTAATCAAAAAGATTCTTGGGAAAAAAGCACCAAAACAGCCACAAAAAATGAGAAGAAAACAAGGATGTAAACGCAACAAAGATGTGACAAAAATTCAACAAAAATGTGACAAAAATTCAACAAAAAATGACAAAAATTCAATAAAAAATGTCACAAAAGAAACATACAAAAGGTGACTCAACACAGCAACAATGCGAAGAAAAAGATCAGTTTTGTGGGTCTTAGCTTTCAAATGAGGTGTTACACAGGCCTATATAATGGCCAAAGAGGACAGAATGCATTTGGTTCAGGCGGGAGTTAAGGGGTTAAAACAGCTCTGCACCAGAGTCCATCTCTTAGAGCCGTATGAACCATCTCAGGGAGGGGCCTCCTGGTGGTTCCCAAAGTCAGGACTAAACACGCTGAGGCTCAAGCCGAAATCTACAACATGAGGATGTGAGACAGGCCTGAACTCTGACGATGTTCAAATCCAGGCTGAAAACAGTTCTTTTTGCCCATGAATATTACACTGAAAGTATTTTATCTGCACTCTTGCCTTTTACTGTAATTGATTATTTTTTATGTTGATTTTTTATTGATTTAATCTGTTTTTTGAATTGTCTTGTGTAAGAATTGTGCTCTACAAACAAACAGAATTGAACTGACAGAGTTTCAGTGTTTGCTCATTGATTTTGGACACTGTAGGCGGGACAGAGGAGACGGGGTCAGCTCGGGCTTCAGGTGCCGAGGTTCAGAAAAGAGCGTTTGGAGCTGAGCCTCACTCAGAGATGGGACGTCCCGGCAGCAGCGCGGCCCTGGCCCTGCTCCTGTTCTCGGCTTTGAGCCTCAGGACCAATGCAGAACCGTGAGTCATAAATCTCTCAGCTTTACCTTAAAATGCTGTTTCTGCAAGATTTTATTCACAAATATGTTTTTGTTAACCTTTACCCACCCGCCTAAACCAAATGCATTCTGTCCTCTTTAGCCATTATATAGGCCTGTGTAACACCTCATTTGAAAGCTAAGATCCACAAAACGGATCTTTTTCCTCGCATTGTTGCTGCGTTGTGTTGAATTCGTTGAATTTTTGTCACTTTTTGGTTGAGTTTTTGTCACATTTTTGTTGAATTTTTGTCATTTTTTTGTCACATTTTTGTTACGTTTACATTCTTGTTTTCTTCTCATTTTTTGTAGGTTTTTTTTATGCTTTTTTCCCCAAGAAGCTTTTTGATTAGGGTAAAGCCAAACTGGAGAAAATGGGATCCGTTCAGGTGGGAGTTAAGAGGTTAAATAGATGTTGTGAGTTTTTAAAGTTTTATCTTTTGAACGGCTCCCAAAGACTCGAGCCGTTAATCCCATCACTCTTCTATTCTTAACGCTCTTCTCTGCTGGTGGTTGCAGGAAGTTCTTGGTGGTGGTGCCCGCGGTGGTGGAGTCCGGTACTGAGGTCCAGTTCTGCGTCAGCCTCCTGCAGCTGCCGGAGGAGCAGGAGTTCACGGTCACGGTGACTCTGGAGTCCAGAGGAGAGAGGAAAACCATCTACAGTCAGTCTTACGATGAGGACAAGCACGACTGCAGCTCCTTCCAGGTCAGACGCCCTTCAACCCCTTAACTCCCACCTGAACCGAGCACATTTTCTCCAGTTTGGCTTTACCCCAGTCCAAAAGCTTCTGGAAAAAAGCTGTGAAAATAGCAACAAAACTGAGACGAAAAACGATGATGGAAATGTGACAAAAAAGTGAGAAAACATTGATGAAAAAGTGACGATAAATTGATGAAAAAGAGGCAAAAATGTCACAAAAATGTCAAAAGAAATTGACAAAAAATGACAAAAAAAAATGACAAAAATGTTACAAAATGTGACAAAAAATTACAAAAAATGTGATAAAAAAATTGACGAAAAAATGACAAAAAATTTATAAAAAATTGATAAAAAATTTGACAAACATCTGATGATAAATTGCAGAAAAAATGACAAAAATGTGACCAAAAAATGACAAAGAAATGACAAAAATGTGATAAAAAAATTGACGAAAAAATGACAAAAAATTGCCAAAAATTGCCAAAAATGTGATAAAAATTTGACAAAAAATTGACAAAAAAATGACAAAAAATGTGATAAAAATTTACGAAAAAATGCCAAATAAAGTGACAAAAATGAGTTGAACGCCCAACAAAAAAATGATGGAAAAAAATGTGATGACGTGAGGAAAAAGACCCTCTAGATTCAGGCGGGAGTTCAGAGGTTAATGAGCCCAACAAAGTGAGGACAAAGCCCTACAGGAAGAACAAAACACGCTCCACATAGAAAACCCTGTGTTGGATCATGTTCTCCAGGCTCCGGTGGTGGAGAACTCGGACATCCAGAACTTCGAGGTGGACGTTCAGGGGAAACGGTTCATTAAGAAAGAGACGAGAAAGATCCAGATCCGAAACTACGGCGTGAGGACGTTCGTGCAGTCGGACAAGCCGCTGTACCTGCCCGGACAGACGGGTGAGTGGCAGAGTGGTTAGCCCGTGGTCAGGGGTTCGTGTCCTGACCCGTCTCTCTTTGTCCCCAGTGCATTTCCGGGTGGTGACGCTGGACTCCAGGCTGCGTCCGGCCGTGGGTTCTGTGAGTGAAGCAGTTTATCAGTCTGAGTAAATGTTTGGAGCTGTTGAAATGACTCGGGCTAAAGTGCACAGGCCTGGGCCGGTTCCAGATTTGGGGCATTTCTGGTAAATAAATGTTTACTCAGAAACAACAGCAGGGCCGGCCCGGGACAACTGAAAGATCAGTAGGCGTGTTTATTATTATTACACAAGGGGGCGCTCTTCCAACCTTCTCAGGGTAAATGTGAACTGACTTTCCTCAGAGTTAGACTTCAGGTCAGAAACCGTGAGTCACAGTAACATGAGCTAAACACAGTGAGCTCTTGGTTTGCAGTAAAAGGCCGAGGCCTCATTGCTCTTCAAGTGAAGAAGGAAGTCATGGAGACTCTGCTTTAGACAGAACTTTATACATGTGCTGTAAGAGGTACATTCTGAAACTAAAGTCATAAGTAAATTAAAAAAGAAATAGAGACGATAATTTAACATTAGAAATCATATGATTGATGCAAATGAATGTTGAAGAAATATGTATATATTTTATCTGCTGTAAGAACTGGGACAAACATGACTCTACAGCAGAAACACATGACAAGGGTTGGTTTTGTAGAATGAGAGTCATTAATAATTAACTAGTATTTTAATTATATACAGGATTTTTAAATATTTTCTTGTTGCATCCAGCAGAAGTGTAATGTTCTAAAGCAGAGTGTTGCCTCTAGGACTGTTCAAGTATAAAAAGACACCCCCAACATTTTTAAATTTTTATTTAACCTTTAATTCATCACTAATGTTTATTTTGGTTAAGTACAATTGACCTGTTAAGGCGTAATTTCTGGTGCTATGCTAACTTGCGCCACAAGATGGCAGTAGCGGCCCGTGCGTAGGAGACTGACGTCCCCGGTCTCGCGCAGAGTTAGCTCAGTTCTGCGTAAGGTTTTCAGCTGAAGTCAGCAAAGGCAGAGCCGCGTCTGAAAACTATATTTTGTCTGTTTACAGAATAAAGCCCAAATGTTCCATCCCCGCCTGTGTCTGACTTCACGGGGGTAACATAAAGCAGAGTCTCCATGACTTCCTTCTTCACTTCTCAGTCTGTGACTGAAGAGCAATGAGGCCTCAGCCTTTTACAGACTCACGTGTCTGACCTACAGTGTAACTCTGCAGCCAATCACATCACAGAGACTCAGAGTGGGCGGGGCTCAAATGTGACCAAACGCCAAGATCTGAGACAAAAATAAATATTTCAGCTTTGACTGATCAGGACAAAACAAACGATCTGATTTTCAGTAATCGGCAAAACTGAAAATGTGAAAATCACAATTTGTAGAGTTATTATAAAAAGAGCCAAAGAAGTTACGTTTCTAAAACTAAATATTCAAGCTCATGTTGATGATGTAAGAGGTGATGTTTGTAAGAGAAACGTATTGTGTGATGACATGAACAAATAAATAAATGAATCGATGAATGAACCGTATTTATAATTTCCTGTTGGATCTGACCGTGTTTGTGCTTCTGTTTCAGTACGACGTCATTGAGATAAAGGTAAAGTCTGACAGAAATGAAGTGAGTGTTAGACAGAACATTATCATCACTCCTTATAATCAATCAGGACCCGCTGGACAACCGCGTGGCACAGTGGTTAGAGCGCAGCTCCGAGGGGAAGATCCTGCAGCTCTCCTACGACCTCACCCCAGAGGCCAGACAGGGGGATTACAGCGTGTCTGTGACCTCAGGCAGATCTACCACCACACACGGCTTCCAGGTCCAGAAATACGGTGAGAATACTACTACAGTACTACAGTATTACTTCTATATAATACTACTACTACTACTACTTCATTTCTCCTTAACATCTTAGCTTTAATGTCAGAGTAAATAAAAGACCCTACACCTGCAGCGTCTTTCAAAATGTCATGAAGTTCACATGTTTTTACCTTATTATGTTTTTTTCACTCACTGCTGTGTTGTATCAAAACAGGTTCTAGTGCGAGATATTCAAGAGCTCAGCTCTGTAGACCTTTGAAAAGACTTTAGTTTAGTGTTTTGCTTACGTTCTTATCGAGTCTTACTCGACTCGTGCATTTAATAGTAACACATGCATGAAGAGCTCTCCTCATAACAACATGTCAGCGTCGCACATACAAGAACATTACTCTGACATTTGATACAGCTCATTCCTCCTGAGTTTACCAGATCAAACCAGATCTTAAATGTGATCTCTCTTCAGTTTATTTCAAACATATTTATGGAACTTATGGCACATTGAGTTTAAATAAACATGCCGATTTGCATATTGAATCGAAGAGGACGTATCGAGCGATTCGATATAATATCGAGAAGCGTCACATCCCTAGTGGAAACATCGACGCATTTGCAGATTTATCACTGGGAATTTTTTTCCTGAAAATAATTAAATCGGCCAATCCTGTCTCAGTAACAGCTCGAAGTTCAGACTAAAAACTTGATACAAAAGTTTGATTAATCAGTGACGATCATGAAGATAAAAATGTGTAATAGATGAAACAGAAAGACTTCGGTTTCTGAATGTTTTTACCGCGCTCTGTTTCTCCTCTAGTTCTCCCAAAGTTCTCTGTGGAAATCAAGGCTCCGGCTGAAGTCAGCATCGCGCTGGAACAGGTGGAGCTCCAAGTGTGTGCGAAGTGAGTCACTCATATAAAACATCTGTGAAGTTTGCTTTGACACAAACTCCCAACACAATCATTTATTAATCATTTATTAATGATTTATTGATGATTTATTGATGATTTATTAATGATTTATTGATGATTTATTGATGATTTATTGATCTCCTGCAGATACACGTTTGGTCAGTCGGTGCCGGGGTCAGTGGAGGTTCAGATGTGCAGACTTTATGATCTCGTCATATACAGCCGCCTGGAGTCTGTGTGCCACAAAGAACAGAAGCAGGTAAACAAAACTACTACTACTACTACTGCTGCTACTACTGTTACTACTACTACTACTGCTACTACTACTGCTGCTACTACTGCTACTACTACTACTACTACTACTGCTACTACTACTACTGCTACTACTACTTATGCCAATGGGAAACCTTAATATGTCGAAAAAAAGATTTAATGGTTCACCTTTAACCCCTTAAATCTGATGGTTCATCTGACTCCACTAAATAAACAGTAAAATTGTGTTTGTGTTTGTTAATCTACTGTTTTTACACAATCACCACAAGTGGCTCATCTTTCCCCGACTCTCTCCTAATGTTGTACAATATCCTGTGGTGTTTCTCAGATGGATAAAGGCTGTGCCACGTTCATGGTTCAGACGGATCAGTTCAAGAATGAACCTCTTTTCCGAATGAAGGACGAATATTATATCAAAGCTAAGATGACTGAAGCAGGAACAGGTGAGCTCCATCTACAAACTCTGAACACCACGGCTCAGCAGGTTCATATAAATAAACCACTTATTCTTGTGGTTTAATGCTTTAATGTTTTCAATTTCCTGAACTTCTTTGTCAAAGTGTAAAATTGTGTTTCTTTATATTTTTCCTTCAGATGTTGAGCAGCTCGTGGAGCATAAGGTGAAGCTCTCGTATCAGATCGGGAAAGTGGAGTTCGTGGACGCACCGAAGAGATACAACGTAGGAGACATCCTGGACGTGAAGGTACAGACCACACACAAACACTGACCTTTTCATGCCACAAACCTGTGGTATGAAAACATATATATACATTTTGTCTCTGAAAATATCTGCATTTTTGGCTAAATTTAATGCATGAGGCGCTTTATCTTTATACAATGATTCAATGATTCAAATTGATATCAGGAACCACTTTGAATCGGTCCCACAGGAACTGGAAAGACTTTTGTCTCTGCCATGTGTTGGTAAAGCCTGTGTCTGTGTGTCTGCGTGTCTGTGTGTCTGCGTGTCTGCGTGTCTGCGTGTCTGCGCGTCTGCGCGTCTGCGTGTCTGCGTGTCTCTTGTCTGTGTGTTTGTGTGTCTGCGTGTCTGTGTGTCTGTGTGTCTGCGTGTCTGCGTGTCTGTGTGTCTGTGTGTCTGCGTGTCTCTTGTCTGTGTGTTTGTGTGTCTGTGTGTCTGTGTTTTTGTGTGTCTGCGTGTCTGTGTGTCTGTGTGTCTGCGTGTCTGCGCGTCTGCGCGTCTGCGTGTCTGCGTGTCTCTTGTCTGTGTGTTTGTGTGTCTGCGTGTCTGTGTGTCTGTGTGTCTGCGTGTCTGCGTGTGTGCGCGTCTGCGCGTCTGCGTGTCTGCGTGTCTGTGTGTCTGTGTGTCTGTGTGTCTGTGTGTCTGTGTGTCTCTTGTCTGTGTGTTTGTGTGTCTGCGTGTCTGTGTGTCTGTGTGTCTGTGTGTCTGCGTGTCTGCGTGTCTGCGTTGTGTTCAGGTGAAAGCTGTGCATCACAACGACACTCCGGTCTCCGACACTGAGGTTCACCTAAAATCCGACGACCAAATCCTGCAGAGCCTTCGGACCGACGGGGACGGACTGGCCGTGTTCAAAGTCAACACCAGCAGCTTCCCCGGAGACTTCGCTCTCACGGTGAACTTTAACATCACCTCATTCAGACGCTTTATTAAACTTCACAAGATTCTCAATGTGCTATTTCCAAACGTTGGGGCTAAATGTGTCCCTCAAACCTCCTGCAGAATTTATTCCATCCATTCCTTTTCTTCCGCTTTATCCGGGCCGGGTCATGGGGGGGAGGGGGGTGGATGAGATTCGCCCTGAGTACCTTCAGTCTCTGGATGTTGTAGGACTGTCTTGGCTGACACGTCTCTGCAACATCGCGTGGCGGTCGGGGACAGTGCCCCTGGATTGGCAGACCGTGGTGGTGGTCCCTCTCTTCAAAAAGGGGGATCGGAGGGGGTGTTCCAATTACCGAGGAATCACCCTCCTCAGCCTCCCCGGTAAGGTCTATTCCAGGATGCTGGAGAGGAGGATTCGGCCGATAGTCGAACTTTGGATCCAGGAGGAACAATGCGGTTTTCGTCCTGGTCGTGGCACACTGGACCAGCTCTATACCCTCCGTCGGGTGCTCGAAGGTTCGCGAGAGTTTGCCCAACCAGTCCACATGTGTTTTGTGGATCTGGAGAAAGCGTTCGATCGTGTGCCTCGTGGTGCCCTGTGGGGGGTGCTCCGGGAGTATGGGGTCCGGGGCCCCCTGTTAAGGGCTGTCCGTTCCCTGTATGACGCAGCAGGAGCTTGGTTCGCATTGCCGGCAGTAAGTCAGACCTGTTCCCGGTGCGTGTTGGTCTCCACAGGGCTGCCCTTTGTCACCGGTTCTGTTCATTACTTTTATGGACAGAGTTTCTAGGCGCAGCCAGGGGCCGGAGGGCGTCCGGTTTGGGAGCCTCAGGATCTCATCTCTGCTGTTTGCGGATGATGTTGTTCTGATGGCTTCAACAAACCAGGACCTTCAGCTGCTCTGGGGCGGTCTGCAGCCGAGTGTGTGGCGGCCGGGATGAGGATCAGCACCTCCAAATCTGAGGCCATGGTTCTCCTTCCCCTCTACAGGTCGGTGGGGAGTCCTTTCCTCAAGTGGAGGAGTTCAAGTATCTCGGGGTCTTGTTCACGAGTGAGGGACGGATGGAGCGTGAGATGGACAGACGGATCGGTGCGGCGTCAGCAGTGATGCGGTCGCTGTATCGGTCTGTCGTGGTGAAGAGGGAGCTGAGTCGGGGCAAAGCTCTCGATTTACCGATCGATCTACGTTCCCGCCCTCACCTATGGTCATGATATTTGGGTCATGACCGAAAGGACAGGATCGCGAATACAAGCGGCCGAAATGAGTTTCCTTCGCAGGGTGGCTGGGCGCACCCTCCGAGATCGGGTGAGGAGTTCAGTTACCCAGGTGGAGCTCGGAGTAGAGTCGCTGCTCCTTCTTGTCGAAAGGAGCAGCTGAGGCGGCTCCTGGCATGTCCTATTGGGAGAAGGCCTCGTCGAAGGCCCAGGACACGTTGGTGGGATTATGTCCCCCAGAACAGCTGGAGGAGGTGTGTGTGGATCGGGAAAGCAGAAGAAAATGGATGGATGGGTCATGGAGGTGTTTGCATCTACGGTATGACCTCTGGATTTGTGGACCATGTTCATTCATTCCTTTCCCTTCAGGCGAGTCTCTACAGTGAGTACGTGTGGAGCTACAGAAACCCTCACTTCACTGAAGCGTCTCTGCACCTCACGGAGATCAAGCCGCCGTCGCTCCACAGGAAGACCTCCAGCTCTCTTGAGGTGGAGGGCGGGGACCGGACTCTGGCCTGTGAGGGGGAGGAGAGCTTCACCCTGACGTACACCTTCATCGGGGAGGACACAGGCGCCACCACCATCATGTACCTGGTACCACCACCATCAACACACTGTTTCTAATGGGGAAATGTTTGAAAGCCTTAAGACAAATAAAAGAAAACTGCTGACCTGAAATCAATTCAATCAAAGTGTGATTATCTCTCATTATGCAGCAGCATCAGCAGTTGTAAACATAGTTGTAGTAACGGGAGCAGTACTTGTGTTTGTGATTGCGTCGACTGAAGAGAATAAACCTCCTCTTCCTCAGGTCCTGTCCAGAGGAGTCATCGTCAAATACGGACACTCCAGCAACTACATGGCCACAAGTACGACCGCCCTGCACCGTCACTGACCGGCAGTAACTCATTACAATTACAAAACCTTTATTAGATTATATTGACTTTATCAAGTAACAATCAGTAACTTTTTAGTAATGAAGCTGCAAACAACAGAGAAACAGTCACAGATTTATGAGGTGATGTCGTTCATCTGAGACGTGAAGCAGCAGAACAAATACAACATGGAGGCGGAGGGAGAAAAGGTTAAAGTTCAGGTGTATCTCATTGCATGCACTGTCTCGACCAAATGAACAAATAAATACAATAAAAATCATGGCGTGACTCGGTTAGGTTAGAAAGGTTAGAAAGACGTGCCTTGTGTCTCTCCATCTTCTTTTCTTATCAAATCCACTGGACATATGTATGTTTGATTTCCTTTTGAGAAAACTGGAGACATGTTCAGGAACAGTCTTTACTCTGAGTGAGTGAGTGCTCAGCTGCAGGTCGTGTGTTCTGTTCTCTCAGTGACACAGGGGAGTCTGACGTTCAGGATGGACATGACCCCGGACATGGCTCCTGCAGTGACTGTCGTGGCCTACGCCGTGATGCCCAGTGAGAGTGTGATCGCTGCGTCCCACGACTTCAAAACAGAGAAATGCTTCAGTAACAAGGTCTGAGTCCTGGATGGAGCGGCAGGAGGAGTGAGGAGTTCTTATACTTGTGTGTTGTCCAGGTGGAGCTGGAGTTTTCTCCTCCCTCCTCGGTGCCTGGGGAGAGCAGTTCCCTGAAGGTCTCGGCGTCTCCTCTGTCTCTGTGTGGACTCAGCGCCGTGGACAAGAGCGTCCTCATCCAGAAACCGGGCAAAACCCTGAACACAGACAAGGTACTGGACCAGGACTTGGGCAGGAATATAAAGGAGAGTTTGAAAAGGTCACGTAAGGCAGTAATGGACGATGAGGAACTGCTGAGGAAAATCTGCGACGGAAAAGCATTGAGCACTTTATCTGACAGTCCAGTGAAAGTCAAGTGTGAGACATGAAGCCATAGACCAGTGGATCTCAGTCTTTTAGTCCTGAAATTCAGTAACACGCTGGTTTTTCCATCTAAACAACCTTGGAAATGCGTCTCACTCAGAGTTGCAAAATCCAGAAATGTTCCGCAGGAAATAACTGGAATAAACAGATTTAACGCAAAGGAAAGTTTCTTCGTATGTGAAGCGTATGTCTCGATCGTCACGGTGTGACTGCCCCGTTACAGACAGCCGAGGTGAGTAGAGTAGCCAAGTACAAAGTACAAGTACAAGTAGTCACGTAAAAAGTAAATGTTTTTAAAATATATATTTCTGAAGAAAACGAAATTAACGAAAACACAAACAACAGATATTTTAGGTCAAAGCAATTTTTTTTAAAAATTTGCCTGTAATTGACCTTTATTTAAAGCAGTACTAAATAACTCGTTTACCATAATCAATCCTTCCCGTCGTCCCTCTGGGGGTAATACAGGTGTTTATGGGATGGTTGGGGGGTCTGTCATCGCCCCCTGGTGTCTCTGGCCAGAAAAACACAATTGCAACTTGACTGCCATCGGACCGGAGCCACCAATACACACTGATAGAATCATTAAGAAGAAGCTAACAGGCTAACTGCGGGCTAGCACCTCTTAAACAGTATTTACAGCCAAGTTTGAGTGAAACAAAATATTTCCATTGTGTAACTGGATGAACAATATCCCTCTGTCCCTTTGTCTTTCCTGTCAGTGTAGTATTTACTCTCACCAACAACTAATACGGAAAAAAATCGCGACATGCTACAACACCTGCAGTGTCGCTTATGGCCTCTCGGGGCCAGTAACTGTTATTCTACTAGTGTGTATTGGGGCTCCGGGAAAGGAGCAGGAAAACCTGCTAGTGTGGTTTTGTGGCCAGAGACACCAGGGGGAGATGAAAGACCCCCCAGTCATTACATTAACACTTGTATTACCCCCACAGGGACTACGGAGAGGATTTATTAAGGTAAACAAGTTACTTAGTCCTGCTTTAACCAGGAAAGTCCCGCTGAGGTAAAGAATCTCTTTTCAGGGCAGTCCTAGCCCCAGAGGGGAACCTGTTGTACATGTTTTTAGTGGTAGTGGCACTAGTTTGAGAGAGACGAATGACCTTGGATGAAACTGTTTGCCTGAGCTCCTCTACAGCAGGACTACAGTAGGTCTAATCCCAGACTAAAGCCGGTCTGACCTGTGCAGATCTTCGAGCTCCTGCCGGTGACGAAGGCGCGGAGTTTCCCTCATGAAGTGGAGGACCATATGGGGTGTGTGAAAGTTCGAAACAGAAGATCAGTCCTGTATCCGAGACCTTACCCAGAGTCCGGGGACAAGAACGACGTCTACAACATCCTGAAGGTGAGATGCCCTCCATCCTCCTTTAGTCCTGTTGTGCAGCTTAAAGGTCTTTTTATCCGTTTTTAGATTTTTGAAGGCAGGCTAAGTAGAAGGTTTTCGGAGATGAACATCAAGGTCCTAATCAGTTTCTGATCAGTTTGGGGTGACAGTGGCACAGTTGGTAGAGCAGGTCGTCTTATGATCGGACGGTCGAGGGATCGAATCCCAGCTCCTGAAGATGTCATTGTGTCACCGTCATTGTGTCCTTGGGCAAGACACTTCACCCTCCTTGCCTCCAGTGTCTGCGTACGCTGGTGTGTGAATGAGAGAGTGAATGGGTGACTGGTTACTTGCTGTAAAGCGCTTTGGGCCTGATGAAAGTAGAAAAAGGCCTTAGATGTGGAGGCCATGAAACCTTGTGTTAAACCGCTGAGAGAGCATGTCAAATATGAATATTAATAATCCTTATATCTTCACAGGAAAAAGGACTGAAAATGGCGACCAACCTGATCCTCCGCACTCCGTCCTGTGTGAACTTCAGAGGGACAGAGTACCACCACCTACGTGAATACTACACCTACACCATGATGAATTACGGTGGTGAGTTGCTTATACCGTCCTAATCAAGTCTAAGACCAGCTGAAAAATGAGAAAACAAGTCACAGATCTTAACGAGTTTCCAAGTAGAGCATCAATCTGCAACAAGAAGAAAAGGGAGACAAAATGTTTTGAGTAAAGATATTATTGAAAACATTAAACTGAAATAGTCTGTTTTACAGCTGATCAAAGTTTAGGACCACATGACTTTAAAATCCCAAATCTGCACAAACATGTGGATTCAGAGCCATTTTCTGTTGTGACTTTGTCCAGATGGCAAAGGCAAAACAAAGTGTTGTTTTGATCGTGGTCGGGTTGTTGAGCTGCGTAAGCAGAGGCTCTCGAGGTGGATCGCAGTATGACAGGCATTTGGAATTTCTTAAAAGATTCTGAGGGCTATGGAACAAAAAAGTGAAGTGGAAGATCCGTAAAAATGTCCCCAGCTCGGAGCCGGAGGATCTGTTTGGCCGAAGGATCCTCGACGCAAATGGAGTCGTTACTGGATCCGGCGACAGGACAAAGTCATGACGGTGTGAAAACCGTCCACCAGAAATAAACTATTTCAGTTTATTAGTTGTTTTCAGTAAAAGGTTCACTCATTATTTTTTGTGTCACTCTGATTTCTTCTTGTTGCACATTGAAGTGTTATTTCGATTTTTATCTTACCAGTCTGTCAGCAGCAGAGCGTTTGGATCTGATCTTTAAAGGTGCACTATGCAACTTTTTATGTAAAAAAAGGTAGAGGTGGCATGTGCATTTGTTTTTTTTCGTGTTCACGCCAAGCTTGGGACGATCCGCGGCACAGCGGACGCTGTAGCTCGTTCTCTCTCTCGAGACGTGAACATTGTTTAGCTCACGATGGATAAATAAAGTTTTTAGTTTGACCCATGAGAGCCGACGGCTTAAAGGGGCTAGATGCAAGTTTGTGATTTTATACTCACAACTGCCATCTCAGGCCTTGTGCGTAACTGCAGCTTCTATATTAAGCTCGTGCATGACAGTGAAGGATTTTAGAGGCAGTTTTGGCTAATGGGTCTGGCCTCATTCTACACATTAGGACATGGCTGGAACATGTAGGGGGAGGAAAATACATTATTTTAACATTTTTTAAACTCCCTATAGTCCCTTTAAGAAAGAACACAAGGCAGCGCGAGGTAAACGAGGACATGAATGTCACCTCCTCGTGTGACGCCCCTCACAAGTGGCAGAGGCGAATAGGCAAATCGCTCCACCACTCGGAAAATAATTCGCCAAGAGCCTGCGCCCTCCGTGCGCCGCCACAAGATCTGGCCCAAAGTGTTTTTTAGGTTTTCACCTCTGATTGACCCGTATAATAATAATACATTTTATTTGTCGGCGCCTTTTAAAACACCCAAGGTCACCTCTAACGTATCCACGGTTACATATACATTCAATTCCGAAAACCAGAAACCCTAAAAAACAGAAGTGAAATCACGGACGCTAAGCTAATCATGATGCAGCCGCTGAGAGGTCACATACGCACTGATCTCAACTTTTTTAACATAAAAAGTTGCATAGTTCACCTTTAGACATCGATCTGACGTCTCTTTTCTAGTTGCTGCTAGTCCTGGACTTTCAGGGAACTTCGGACGAGGTGGCAGCGGTCCTCCACCTCCTCCCCCGCTGGAGACCGTCCGGACCTTCTTTCCCGAGACATGGATCTGGGACCTGGTGGACGTGGGGTGAGTGCTTTCACAAGGAGGTCACAGGTTCAACCCCCAGATCACATGGGAGCCCAGCGTGGAGTTTGCATTTTCTTCCTGTGCTTTTCCGGAACTCGAGAGCTTCAAGGAGCGTGACTTACATTCAGCTAAAGCAACATCAGAACAAAAACAGTCACGAAACAACTTAAACTCGTATGGTAACCTCTGACTTTGTTCCTCAGGGCGTCGGGCAGTGCGGCCCTGGCCCTCTCCGTCCCCGACACCATCACCACGTGGGAGACCGAGGCCTTCTGTCTGTCGCCGCACGGGTTCGGACTCGCGCCTCGTCAGCAGCTCACCGTCTTCCAGCCGTTCTTCCTGGAGCTGTCGCTGCCCTACTCCATCATCCGCGGAGAGAGCTTCGAGCTGAAGGCCACGGTCTTCAACTACCTCTCCTCCTGCATCATGGTGAGTGTCCAGGCAGGCCAATGAAGGGGAAAACTGCTTTAACATCTTTCTTTGTGTCCTCAGGTTCACGTGACTCCGGCCGCCTCCTCAGACTTCACGCTGACCCCTCTGTCCGGAGACCTGTACACGTCCTGCCTCTGTGGGAGCGAGACCAAGACCCTGAGCTGGGCCATGCTCCCCACGACCCTCGGTACAGACGCTCTTTTACCACTCGGACTGTTTGAGCTCAATGACCGTGTGTGTTTCCTGCAGGTGAGGTGAACGTGACGGTGAGGGCGGAGGCCGTCCCGTCTCAGGTGCAGTGCGACAACGAGGTGCTGAGCGTCCCGGACAGAGGCCGCGTGGATGTGGTCACCAAACAGCTGCGGGTCAAGGTCTGCGCCTCAAACTGCACCAGAAACCAGCTTCAACAACAGCGTTATTTAACTCACTGTGTTTCATGTTTCAGGCTGAGGGAACGGAGGTGGTGAAGACCTACAACTGGCTGCTCTGTCCCAAAGGTCCAGCACATTCATATTAGGGGGAAATGTTGTTCACTGACGGGAACCTTGTGCTACCAAGGTCTGAAGCAAACGAGCTTAGGGTCCGGGAGTGTTCAATCAAGCTGTTAACCCTGTAGTTTACAGCTCTACAAACATGTTGGGATTCTTGTATTCATTGATCATGTCCTTCATGTCTCTGTCCAGTCCTGGTTTAACCCTGTAAACTGTGGTTGTTTCAGGGGAGACTCTGAAGGAGCAGGTGGAGCTGTCTCTCCCTGCGAACGTCATCCTGGGATCAGACCGAGCCTCCGTCTCTGTCCTCGGTAAAACATCACTCTCCATACTATACTTTGTCTTTAAAGACCTCCGTGTCCTCTGTCTTTAAAGACCTCCGTGTCCTCTGTCTTTAAAGACCTCCGTGTCCTCTGTCTTTAAAGACCTCCGTGTCCTCTGTCTTTAAAGACCTCCGTGTCCTCTGTCTTTAAAGACCTCCGTGTCCTCTGTCTTTAAAGACCTCTGTGTCCTCTGTCTTTAAAGACCTCCGTGTCCTCTGTCTTTAAAGACCTCCGTGTCCTTTGTCTTTAAAGACCTCCGTGTCCTTTGCTCTTGTGACTCCAGGGGACATTCTGGGCCGGGCCCTGAAGAACCTGGACGGTCTGCTGCAGATGCCGTACGGCTGTGGGGAGCAGAACATGGCTCTGCTCGCCCCCAACATCTACATCCTCCAGTACCTGCAGGACACGCAGCAGCTCAGCCCAGAGGTCAAGGAGCGCGCCTTCAAGTTCCTCAGCAGCGGTGAGCTTCAGCCTGATGCCCTTCCTTCCCCTGTTCTCCTGTTGCCACATGTCCTCCTGTCAAATACCTTTGCACTATATTAGTTAATATTATGAAAGTGAACAATTGAGATATGCAAAGGGTCTGTGAGAGCTGGAAACTACGACACGATTTGCGATTCTGATATTTTATATACAGCATGTTTTATTTTTTATGAAATTGAGCATTGAGTTCCATATAAACTTTTAAAACTGCTGTTTAACATCACGGGTCTCAGTCATTACGTTTCAGCTTCATCAGGGAGTTTTCAGAAAAACACTTTCTCCCGATTCAGCGTCATAAATGCATTCTCCGAATCACAAGCTACAAAACGATATTTGTCTCATATTTAAACCATCTTATATGTAAAGACAATTAGACTCTCCTTAACACAATGATGCTGTACGTGCAGAGGGTGATGAGCGGAGGCAGTGGCAGCAACAATCCGCCCTGCAGGTTGTGGGACACTCGCTTGTTATTAGTGAGAATAGTTTGCAGTTTGTTCAAAGTGGCTGCAGAGCAGACGAACATGATTCTTCTGCAGTGAGTTTTTATTGGCAGGAGCCAAAGGAAGAGGCTCAATGATTCTGATTGGCGAACATTTCTAAAATCCTCAGGTTAAGTTACGTCGCAGGAGCGCAAACCTCGATTTGGTAAAGGTTAATCGTGCAGCCCTACTAGAAACGAGTTTAGGCAAAAGCTGAGAGATTTTACTCAACTACTTCTACTTTCAAAATTAAAACTTAATGATAAACTTCAGGTGGTGCAGCTTTAAGTGCTGGATTCAGTTTGTTCAGTTTTAGTTGAGTCTGTCTTCACACTATTGTCACTACAGTCCTGTGCCTCACATCGCCCCTTCTTATCATGAAATGGTCTTATGAGACTTTTGTTTTGCAGGATACCAGAGGCAGCTGAACTACAAGCACAGAGACGGCTCGTACAGCGCGTTCGGCCGCGGCGACGGAAACACATGGTGAGGGTTCTCAACCACCGGGTCAGGGCCTGAAGGAGACACACAGTGGCAAAACCCGACTTTTAGTGATTATGTACTGGCTCTATGTTCCTACTATGACCGCACTTCCTCTGTGTTTCAGGCTGACCACGTTCGTGCTGCGGTGCTTCTCTAAGGCGTCCAAGTTCGTCTACATCGACCCGCAGAAGCTGGACCAGTCCCGGAGATGGCTCCAGAGCCGACAGAGGGAGGACGGCTGCTTCCTGCCTTCAGGGAAACTCTTCAACAACCGTATGAAGGTCAGAAACTCTTCAACATCCGTATGAAGGTCAGAAACTCTTCAACAAACGTATGAAGGTCAGAAACTCTTCAACAACCGTATGAAGGTCAGAAACTCTTCAACAACCGTATGAAGGTCAGGAAACTCTTCAACAACCGCATGAAGGTCAGAAACTCTTCAATAACCGTTTGAAGGTCAGAAACTCTTCAGCAACTGTATGAAGGTCAGAAACTCTTCAACAACTGTATGAAGGTCAGAAACTCTTCAACAACTGTATGAAGGTCAGAAACTCTTCAACAACCGCATGAAGGTCAGAAACTCTTCAACAACTGCATGAAGGTCAGGAAACTCTTTAACAACCGCATGAAGGTCAGAAACTCTTCAACAACTGCATGAAGGTCAGGAAACTCTTCAACAACCGTATGAAGGTCAGAAACTCTTCAACAACCGTATGAAGGTCAAGAAACTCTTCAACAACCGCATGAAGGTCAGAAACTCTTCAACAACTGTATGAAGGTCAGAAACTCTTCAACAACTGTATGAAGGTCAGAAACTCTTCAACAACTGTATGAAGGTCAGAAACTCTTCAACAACTGTATGAAGGTCAGAAACTCTTCAACAACTGTATGAAGGTCAGAAACTCTTCAACAACCGTATGAAGCTCAGGAAACTCTTCAACAACTGTATGAAGGTCAGAAACTCTTCAACAACCGTATGAAGCTCAGGAAACTCTTCAACAACCGTATGAAGGTCAGAAACTCTTCAACAACCGTATGAAGGTCAGAAACTCTTCAACAACCGTATGAAGCTCAGGAAACTCTTCAACAACCGTATGAAGGTCAGAAACTCTTCAACAACTGTATGAAGGTCAGAAACTCTTCAACAACCGCATGAAGGTCAGAAACTCTTCAACAACCGTATGAAGGTCAGAAACTCTTCAACAACCGCATGAAGGTCAGAAACTCTTCAACGACTGTATGAAGGTCAGAAACTCTTCAACAACTGTATGAAGGTCAGGAAACTCTTCAACAACCATATTATGGTCAGAAACTCTTCAACAACCGTATGAAGGTCAGCTCAATACGGAGACCGCCCGACCTATAAACAGGAGTTTTCATCTATTTTATTTATTTGGGTTGTTTGATCATTGGACTGGGTGCCCAATGGGAAAAACATAAATTGCTGCCATGACCATGTTCCATATTCCTGAACACTCATCTTTACATTCTTCTCATTAATCCTGGTTCTTCTGCTGCTGTTTTCAGGGAGGAGTGTCCGACAACGTCACCCTCAGCGCCTACATCACTGCTGCTTTCCTGGAGATGAACGTCTCCACAACTGTAAGGAATAAACTCTCACTACTACAGTTACTGTTGCTGTTACTTCATCTACGTATTACCACTGTCCCTCTGTGTGTTCCTGTAGGACCCGGTGCTGCAGAAGAGCCTGTCTTGCCTAAGGAACCACACGGAGAACATGGAGAACGTCTACACCACGGCGCTCATGGCCTACGTGTTCAGTTTGGCCGGAGACACAGAGACACGAGCTCAGCTCCTGAAGAGGCTGTACTCACAGGCGCACGAGGGAGGTACGACTGATGCATCATGGTCCCTCACATATTAAGCCTTTTCTTGCTTTTTTGGAAACATATCTCGGAATAACATTTTGAAGTCATGTGGAGACGCCATTTATTTTTGTTGCTCATGTCACTTCCAGAGCTCCACAATCATCTGCCCATTACCACTAATCATTACAAAGATGGTGAACAGCAGTAGCTCAGATAAAGCTTGACTTAAGGGAACTATTGTGACCCTGTGACGTCTGTACGGGTGTGTTCGGGCCTGTATTACACTCCTCTGTGTCTCCAGGCGGGTTCCTGCACTGGTCCGCCGCCTCCTCCGCCTCCCTGTCGGTGGAGACCTCCGCGTACGTGCTGCTGTCCACCCTCACGCAGCCCCAGGTCGGTGTGGAGGAGCTGGGATACGCCTCTAAGATCGTCCGCTGGCTCACGGGCCAACAGAACCCCTACGGCGGCTTCAAGTCCACTCAGGTACCGGCTCTCTTTCTCAGTATCAGCGGCAGTGCTAATGAGCTGTAATTCCTCTGTAGGACACGGTGGTGGCGCTGCAGGCCCTGGCGCTGTACTCCACTCTGGTCTACAGTCCCGATGGCTCCAGTTCTGTGGTGGTGCAGGCTCCTCCCGGCGCCACAGACCCATCCATGTCCTTCACCGTGGACCAGAGCAACAAGCTGCTGTACCAGGAGCGGCCACTGGAGAGCGCTGTGGGGCAGTACGGCCTGGAGGTGACGGGGAGCGCCTGTGCCTCCGTGCAGGTGAGGGGTGGGAGGGGCCTTTGATGTGGGGGGGTCTCAGCGAGTGAATCCTGTCCTCAAAGAGTCGTCTGTTTGGCTCAGATCTTGACCCAATACAACATCCCGACGCCGCGGGACGAGCAGAGCGTGGGGGTGAAGGCGGAGGCGCACATGGAGTGTAACTCCACCGTCCTGACGCTCTTCCTCACGGCTCAGTAAGAACACGGACAGTTACTGCAGGGGGCAGTAGAAGTACTTTCTACTCAGGCCGGGATGTTTTAGAATCACTGTATCAAACTATTATTCAGGCAGAAACTCGTTTGTTTTCCTGCAGTTACTTTGGAGAACAGAGCAGCTCCAACATGATCATCCTGGACGTGAAGATGCTGTCAGGCTTTGTCCCGGACCAAAGAGCCCTCAACAATGTGAGTTACTACGACTACTACTACGACTACTACGACTACTACGACGACTACGACTACTACGACTACTACGACGACTACGACGACTACGACTACGACTACGACTACTACTACTACTGTTAATCCTTGTGTCTGTGTTGCAGCTGCAGCTCGAGGACCTCGTGGATCGTGTGGAGCAGAAAGACGACCATGTTCTGATCTACATCCGGGAGGTGAGTTCCCGCTGTGTTTTTACAGCTTTTAAATTGTTCCTTTTGCACTATGTTCTTTTGTATTATTTTATTGTATGGATTTTGGGGGTGGGCAGCTGGGCGCTTATCAGCTCTTGCTTCGACCCATTCGTTTTGAGTAGAGTTTTAACTGCTCAAATAAACAAATAAACTAAACTGAGATAAGATAAGCCTTTATTGATCTCACATTGGAGAAATGAACTTGTTACATTCAGCTCTTAGAAACACTCGGGGTGAGCAGATAGGCAGAAAAAGTGAGGAAAAAACGATTACGGTAAATAATAAATAGTGATATATCTTATATGCAATAACTATCAAGGACTTTGTGGGGACAAACAATATAAACAGTAAATGATAAGTAAACAGACTATAACAAAAATGTTATAGTCAGTATTAGCAGTGCAGGTTTACATCATAGAGCAAGTGGTTTATAAAGTGATTTAAATACAGGGATTATTGTGTGTATTTCTTCAGTCTGTTCTTTTTCCGCTCTGTGCGGCCCGGGGCCCAGCGTACGGCAGCGTAGTGGAGAGCAGAGGCCACCACAGAGTCATAAAGAGTCCTGAGCAGAAGCTTCAGTCTCCTCAGAAGGACCTCAGTCTCCTCAGAAGGACCTGAGTCTCCTCAGAAGGACCTGAGTCTCCTCAGAAGGACCTCAGTCTCCTCAGAAGGACCTCAGTCTCCTCAGAAGGACCTGAGTCTCCTCAGAAGGACCTCAGTCTCCTCAGAAGGACCTCAGTCTCCTCAGAAGATGGAGGCGACTTTGGCCCTTCTTGGTCCAGCTTATTGTTGAGATGAACACCCAGGTACTTGAAACTGTCCACCTCCTCCTGAAGTCGATCACCATCTCTCCCCCCCCCCCGCAGCAGCGCCGGTCTGATGGTGATGAAGGCACTGAAGAAGTCAAAGAACATGACCGTCTCAGCGCTCCAAGTAGGAGGTCAAGACGACTGGTCTGTAGTGGGCCAGTTCCCTGCCATGCGCTGTTTTAGGAACCGGGATCACACAGGAGGTCTTCCACAGGACTGGGACCTTCTCCAGGCTGAGGCTCAGGTTGTGGATGTGCTGAGGACCTCGGAGAGCTGGTCTGCACAGGTCTTGTACATCAAACAATTGATCCTGGAGCGCTGTAGAGGCCGCCATGATCGAAAATACACTCATACAGCGTGTTTGCGTCTAAACCCTGCATCAGCTGCATGAGAAGAACAAGTTGCTGAATAAAAGTTTAGAAAAGGCGGTGCAGTGATGAGTTCTGGAACTGAATGTTGCACTTCAGCAGTTTTTTGGCTCCTCCTCCTTTACTCCTGCTGTTCCTCTGTTCACAGTTGTCCAAGGACCAAACCGTGTCGTACCTTCTGCGTCTGGGGAAGGAGACGGACGTTCAAAACCTCAAACCTGCCGTGGTCAAGATCTACGACTACTACTCACCAAGTACTGCCAGAATACTCACGTACTTTTGCTTTAAAGTACTGCATTAATCCATGTTCCTGTGTGTCCCTCAGGTGACCGGGCGGAGTCGGAGTACACCTCGCCCTGCGCCGCTCCCACAGACCAGAACTGAACACGTTTGTAAAGATCCTCGAGGTAGGGGGCACTCGGAGAATAAAGGAACAGCTCAAGGGGTACGCCAGACAAACCAGACTGGGTACCACTGCGGGAGGTCCCAAAATAAAACCTGGTTTAATCCTACGCTTGATCTTGACCTCTGCTGCTCAGGATGCCGGGCCGGCGAGTGTTTGAGGAAGAGTTAAATGTGTGAATAAAGTTACTTTTGTGAATCAATCAGTGTGTGGGAATTATTGAGCTGCTCCTTCGTCTCCTCCTTCGCTGCCCTGAGTATTCTAAACAACAATAAACCATATATAACTATTCAGCTCTTCCTGTTCCTTCCTTCCTGTTCTCTCATCAAAAACAGCTCTTTTACATGTTTCCATTGGATCAGCTAATATGTGTCTCTCTCTCTAAAACCGAAATATCATGTTAGAAATCTAGGAGTGATCATGGACTTGGACTCAGAGAGACTTATCCATGTGTTTGTCTCCAGCAGGTTAGACGACTGTAACGGCTGCAGAACATCCAGAACCAGGAAATACGACCATATTAGTCCAGTGCTCCGGTCTCTGCACTGGCTTCAGTCGCTCAGAGAAGAGACTTTAACCTTTTAACTCCCGCCTGAACGGATCCCATTTTCTCCAGTTTGGCTTTACCCTAATCAAAAAGATTCTTGGGAAAAAAGCACCAAAACAGCCACAAAAAATGAGAAGAAAACAAGGATGTAAACGCAACAAAGATGTGACAAAAATTCAACAAAAATGTGACAAAAATTCAACAAAAAATGACAATTCAACAAAAAATGTCACAAAAAAAACATACAAAAGGTGACTCAACACAGCAACAATGCGAAGAAAAAGATCAGTTTTGTGGGTCTTAGCTTTCAAATGAGGTGTTACACAGGCCTATATAATGGCCAAAGAGGACAGAATGCATTTGGTTCAGGTGGGAGTTAAGGGGTTAAAACAGCTCTGCACCAGAGTCCATCTCTGACACGTTAGAGCCGTATGAACCATCTCAGGGAGGGGCCTCCTGGTGGTTCCCAAAGTCAGGACTAAACACGCTGAGGCTCAAGCTGAAATCTGCAACATGAGGATGTGAGACAGGCCTGAACTCTGACAATGTTCAAATCCAGGCTGAAAACAGTTCTTTTTGCCCATGAATATTACACTGAAAGTATTTTATCTGCACTCTTGCCTTTTACTGTAATTGATCAATTTTTTATGTAGATTTTTTTATTGATTTAATCTGTTTTTTGAATTGTCTTGTGTAAGAATTGTGCTCTACAAACAAACAGAATTGAACTGACAGGGTTTCAGTGTTTGCTCATCGTTTTTTGACACTGTAGGCGGGACAGAGGAGACAGGGTCAGCTCGGGCTTCAGGGGCCGAGGTTCAGAAAGAGCGTTTGGAGCGAGCTGAGCCTCACTCAGAGATGGGACGTCCCGGCAGCAGCGCGGCCCTGGCCCTGCTCCTGTTCTCGGCTTTGAGCCTCAGGACCAATGCAGAACCGTGAGTCATAAATCTCTCAGCTTTACCTTAAAATGCTGTTTCTGCAAGATTTTATTCACAAATATGTTTTTGTTAACCTTTACCCACCCGCCTAAACCAAATGCATTCTGTCCTCTTTAGCCATTATATAGGCCTGTGTAACACCTCATTTGAAAGCTAAGATCCACAAAACGGATCTTTTTCCTCGCATTGTTGCTGCGTTGTGTTGAATTCGTTGAATTTTTGTCACTTTTTGGTTGAGTTTTTGTCACATTTTTGTTGAATTTTTGTCATTTTTTTGTCACATTTTTGTTACGTTTACATCCTTGTTTTCTTCTCATTTTTTGTGTTTTTTTGTGTGCTTTTTTTCCCCAAGAAGCTTTTTGATTAGGGTAAAGCCAAACTGGAGAAAATGGGATCGGTTCA
Source organism: Gobius niger (assembly GCF_951799975.1). Taxonomy (NCBI): domain Eukaryota; kingdom Metazoa; phylum Chordata; class Actinopteri; order Gobiiformes; family Gobiidae; genus Gobius; species Gobius niger. The sequence goes on along the minus strand of NC_136852.1, from coordinate 2,557,873 downwards.
GGTGGGAGTTAAGAGGTTAAATAGATGTTGTGAGTTTTTAAAGTTTTATCTTTTGAACGGCTCCCAAAGACTCGAGCCGTTAATCCCATCACTCTTCTATTCTTAACGCTCTTCTCTGCTGGTGGTTGCAGGAAGTTCTTGGTGGTGGTGCCCGCGGTGGTGGAGTCCGGTGCTGAGGTCCAGTTCTGCGTCAGCCTCCTGCAGCTGCCGGTGAAGCAGGAGTTCACGGTCACGGTGACTCTGGAGTCCAGAGGAGAGAGGAAAACCATCTACAGTCAGTCTTACGATGAGGACAAGCACGACTGCAGCTCCTTCCAGGTCAGACGCCCTTCAACCCCTTAACTCCCACCTGAACCGAGCACATTTTCTCCAGTTTGGCTTTACCCCAGTCCAAAAGCTTCTGGAAAAAAGCTGTAAAAATAGCAACAAAACTGAGACGAAAACGATGATGGAAATGTGACAAAAAAGTGAGAAAAAATTGACAGAAAAGTGACGAAAATTGATGAAAAAGAGGCAAAAATGTCACAAAAATGTCACAAAAAAATGACAAAAAATTGACGAAAAAATGACAAAAATGGGATAAAATATTGACAAAAAAATAAAAATAAAGTGACAAAAAAGAGTTGAATACCCAACAAAAAAATGATGGAAAAAAAATGTGACGACGTGAGGAAAAAGACCCTCTCGGTTCAGGCGGGAGTTCAGAGGTGAATGAGCCCAACAAAGTGAGGACAAAGCCCTACAGGAAGAACAAAACACGCTCCACATAGAAAACCCTGTGGTTGGATCATGTTCTCCAGGCTCCGGTGGTGGAGAACTCGGACATCCAGAACTTCGAGGTGGACGTTCAGGGGAAACAGTTTATGAAGAAAGAGACGAGAAAGATCCAGATCCGGAACTACGGCGTGAGGACGTTCGTGCAGTCGGACAAGCCGCTGTACCTGCCCGGACAGACGGGTGAGTGGCAGAGTGGTTAGCCCGTGGTCAGGGGTTCGTGTCCTGACCCGTCTCTCTTTGTCCCCAGTGCATTTCCGGGTGGTGACGCTGGACTCCAGGCTGCGTCCGGCCGTGGTTTCTGTGAGTGAAGCAGTTTATCAGTCTGAGTAAATGTTTGGAGCTGTTGAAATGACTCGGGCTAAAGTGCACAGGCCTGGGCCGGTTCCAGATTTGGGGCATTTCTGGTAAATAAATGTTACTCAGAAACAACAGCAGGGCCGGCCCGGGACAATCTAAGGCAAGATTAACCTTATTTAGAATTTCCTGTTGGATCTGACCGTGTTTGTGCTTCTGTTTCAGTACGACGTCATTGAGATAAAGGTAAAGTCACAGAAATGAAGTGAGTGTTAGACAGAACATTATCATCACTCATTATAATCAATCAGGACCCGCTGGACAACCGCGTGGCACAGTGGTTAGAGCGCAGCTCCGAGGGGAAGATCCTGCAGCTCTCCTACCACCTCACCCCAGAGGCCAGACAGGGGGATTACAGCGTGTCTGTGACCTCAGGCAGATCCACCACCACACACGGCTTCCAGGTCAACAAATACGGTGAGAATACTACTTCAGTACTACTACAGTACTGCTGCTACTACTACAGTACTACAGTACTGCTGCTACTACTACATTTCTCCTTAACATCTTAGCTTTAATGTCAGTAAATAAAAGACCCTACACCTGCAGCGTCTTTCAAAATGTCATGAAGTTCACATGTTTTTACCTTGTTTTTTTCACTCACTGCTGTGTTGTATCAAAACAGGTTCTAGTGCGAGATATTCAAGAGCTCAGCTCTGTAGACCTTTGAAAAGACTTTAGTTTAGTGTTTTTGCTTACGTCCTTATTTTCTTTTTGAACTGACATTGTTCCACAGTAATGGAGGCTCAAAAGGAGTCAAAGCCAAAGGAAGCTAATGTGGCGACTCTATATTCAGTCGTCTTATACTCGACTCGTGCATTTAATAGTAACACATGCATGAAGAGCTCTCCTCATAACAACATGTCAGCGTCGCATATACAAGAACATTACTCTGACATTTGATACAGCTCATTCCTCCTGAGTTTACCAGATCAAACCAGATCTTAAATGTGATCTCTCTTCAGTTTATTTCAAATATATTTATGGAACTTATGGCACATTGAGTTTAAAGAGGGGGTATTATGCTTTTTTCAGCCACATAGCACTAGTCTATATCACACTACAATGATGACGAAACCTTCTGTTGGTCTGTCAATGCAGTAAATTAGAATAACTGCCTTGTATAAAATTGCTCTTTCAAAATGGCGGTAGCAAATGGCTTGAAATAGGCCCCTGTCTCTTTAAGAACCTCTGACCCTTTCCGACACGCCCCCTCCACACGCTGTCTGTGGCATCGCAACACTCCGCTCGTTGACTCAACAGTATTGAAACTACGATCGTGCATTTTAATTTTTATTGTTGGAAAGGAGCTACTGTTTATCACTTTGTGAACAATGGCCACACAGGATATTATTTGGAGACGAACCTTCCACACCAGACGCTTGGACGGGGCTCTTGCCTGAAAAATAACTGCGGTTTGGAGGCTATCTCTTTGTAACTGCCATGCCCTATGGATCTCTAACTATACCCCCATGGACGACACCAGGATCTGCAGGAGCCCATACGATTCAAAAGACGGACATTATCTGTGCAAGTGGACAATGGTTTTTCGAGGATACCCGTTAACTTGTTATAATCGACTACAGCTCATTGTTGATGAAAAGTCTGCAATAAACCACACATGTGTAAAGCCAGGCTCATTGTGTGATCATCGTAAAGGCTGCTTCGAGTAGTTGCTGCTTTATTGACATTATTTGTGCATAATATGCTGCCTGTTTTCAATGAATGTTGTGAAGGTGAAGGTTGTTAGCCTGTCGCGGCTAATAGTGCCTTAGCTCTGGGAGAAACAACTCGGCTACGACTCACTGTAGATGAAATGTGAGCAGTAAACTACACAATCAACAAGCCAGGCTCCGTGTGTGATCATCATAAAGGCTGCTTCAAGCAGTTGCCTGTGTTAGTGACGTTTTCAATGCATAATATGCTGCTTGTATTCAGTGAATTTTCCCGTTAGCTTGTCGCGGCTAGCTTGTTAGCTCCGGGAGAAAGCCACTCGGCTATGACCCATTGTAGATGAAATGTGAGCAATAAACTTCCAAATCAACAAGCCTGGCTCCGTGTGTGATCATTGTTAAACGGTTCTTTATGTGTGTGGTGGTTTTATTGACTTTATTTGTGCATATTTCTCGTTTCCACGTGATGACTCAGGTTTAGCTTAGCATTAGCTTTCTCCGGAGGCTCTGTGCATCATCAAGGCCCTAAGACATTCCCAGCGCAGAACCAGACACTGAAATAAGCGTTCTTGTCACCGGTTTGAATCCTGGGTGTTTCGGTAACAGAAACACTGATGTGTGTCTTTGTAAAAGTTTCAGAACTGCTGTAACTCCGGTTCACAACACATGAAGCTAATCCTCCATCATGACTCTGTTTACATCTTAGGGCTAGACAGTGCGGGGAGGGGGTTCTGCTGAGGAGCAGTGGTTGGTTACTCGGCTGGTGACGAAAGCTCGGAGGCGTCTCCAGGAGGTGGGGGCGTTCCTAGGAGGACTCAGGCAAACCTATCCCTAAAATGGCCGCCATCAGAGTTTTTACAGACTACTCGAAAATACGTGAATGTGCCAAGGCAACACTTCAGGCATGTTTTTAATAAGGGAATGACATGATGTAAAGCTTGAAAATTTATTTTTAAATAAACATGCCGATTTGCATATTGAATCGAAGAGGACGTATCGAGCGATTCGATATAATATCGAGAAACGTCACATCCCTAGTGGAAACATCGACGCATTTGCAGATTTATCACTGGCCAATCCCGTCTCAGTAACAGCTCGAAGTTCAGACTAAAAACTTGATACAAAAGTTTGATTAATCAGTGACGATCATGAAGATACAAATGTATAATCGATGAAACAGAAAGACTCGGTTTCTGAATGTTTTTACCGCGCTCTGTTTCTCCTCCAGTTCTCCCAAAGTTCTCTGTGGAAATCAAGGCTCCGGCTGAAGTCAGCATCGCGCTGGAACAGGTGGAGCTCCAAGTGTGTGCGAAGTGAGTCACTCATATAAAACATCTGTGAAGTTTGCTTTGACACAAACTCCCAACACAATCATTTATTAATCATTTAATAATGATTTATTGATGATTTATTGATGATTTATTAATGATTTCTAGATGATTTCTTGATGATTTCTTGATCTCCTGCAGATACACGTTTGGTCAGTCGGTGCCGGGGTCAGTGGAGGTTCAGATGTGCAGACTTTACGAACCCAGAAGATCCAGCAGACGCCGACTGATGGACTTAAAGCCTGTGTGCCACAAAGAACAGAAGCAGGTAAACAAAACTACTACTACTACTACTTCTGCTACTGCTACTGCTACTGCTACTACTACTACTACTACTACTGCTATGACATTAGCTGATTTGTTTTTACAAAAGCAAGTACAAAAATGAGTGGCGTGTCCTATGGGTTTACATTGCACGCCGTTCTAAAGGCCAATCACAACATGGCGGCCAGAGCTCGTCATTCGTTCCAATGTGTTACTACGGCGATGTGCGACCTACAGGTCTCTGAGCCTCACGGGCGGTGCTCTGTTGGAGAGGAGGAGGTTCAGACCAAGCGAGAGCCGCTGGTCCACTGCTTTGCTCGGGTTGATGGTGTTAAACGCTGAACTGAAATCAAAGACACGCAGCTGTTGGAGGCCTCAGCAGGGGGAACACCTGCATGGCCCCAAAGCTGTGTTTGCATCAGTGTATTGGGGAGAGTGGGTAAGGTGAACCGCTCATAAAACATTTGTATTTTTATGAAAGATTATAGATTTGATCTTTACATGATTTGAACTTTCCAGACAAAACCTTTACAGTAAAATAACCCCCACTCTGAGTGAAAAGTACATTTTTGGCCTGATACAGAAAATTATACATGTAGGTTAAATTTTTTCTGATGTTGGTCAGTATGGCAAAATGTCAAAAAGTTAAAGGGGTTCCAAACTTTTGCATCCCACTGTGAGTGAGCCCTTGTATTAAAGTATAGTTTAAGCAGACACTGTTTACATGATTTTGATGAAGATCAGACCACATTTAGGGACCAATTTAGACATAAATGTGAGAAATTCCAAACGGTGCACCTACTTTTTCTCGCCACTGTATAATCTACTGTTTTTACACAATCACCACCAAAGGAACAAGTGGCTCATCTTTCCCCGACTCTCTCCTAATGTTGTACAATATCCTGTGGTGTTTCTCAGGTGGATAAAGGCTGTGCCACGTTCATGGTTCAGATGGATCAGTTCAAGAATGAATCTCTTTCCCGAATGAAGGACGAATATTATATCAAAGCTAAGATGACTGAAGCAGGAACAGGTGAGCTCCATCTACAAACTCTGAACACCACGGCTCAGCAGGTTCATTCAATATTTTTCCTTCAGATGTTGAGCGGCTCGTGGAGCATAAGGTGAAGCTCTCGTATCACATCGGGAAAGTGGAGTTTGTGGACGCGCCGAAGAGATACAACTTAGGAGACATCCTGGACGTGAATGTACAGACCACACACAACTCCACACACTTGGCTCAATCTAATATATACATTTGTTCTCAGAAAATGTATATATACCAAATATAATGCATATTGCGTGTCTGTGTCTCTGTGTGTGTCTGCGTGTCTGTGTGTCTGTGTGTCTGTGTGTCTGTGTGTCTGTGTGTCTGTGTGTCTGTGTGTCTGTGTGTCTGCGTGTCTGCGTGTCTGTGTGTCTGTGTGTTTGTGTGTCTGTGTGTCTGTGTGTCTCTTGTCTGTGTGTTTGTGTGTCTGTGTGTTTGTGTGTCTGTGTGTTTGTGCGTCTGCGTGTCTCTTGTCTGTGTGTCTGCGTGTCTGCGTGTCTGCGTGTCTGCGTGTCTGTGTGTCTCTTGTCTGTGTTGTGTTCAGGTGAAAGCTGTGCATCACAACGACACTCCGGTCTCCGACACTGAGGTTCACCTAAAATCCGACGACCAAATCCTGCAGAGCCTTCGGACCGACGGGGACGGACTGGCCGTGTTCAAAGTCAACACCAGCAGCTTCCCCGGAGACTTCGCTCTCACGGTGAACTTTAACATCACCTCATTCAGACGCTTTATTAAACTTCACAAGATTCTCAATGTGTTATTTCCAAACGTTGGGGCTAAATGTGTCCCTCAAACCTCCTGCAGAATTAAAGCAAATCTCATGTTAAGAGGACTGGGTGGGGTTAGAGGCAGGTGCCTCGACGACCTGGTCCGCATGCGCAGCTTCTGGCGTTCGGGACTTGGAACGTCACCTCGCTGGGGGGGGAGGAGCCTGAGCTTGTGCGGGAGGTTGAGAGATACCGGCTAGATATAGTCGGGCTCACCTCCACGCACAGCTTGGGTTCCGGATCCCAACTCCTCGAGAGAGTCTGGACTCTCCATTTTTCTGGAGTTGCCCGCGGGGAGAGGCGGCGGGCTGGGGTGGGTTTGCTCATAGCCCCCAGCTTAGCCGTCACGTGTTGGAGTTCACCCCAGTGAACGAGAGGGTCGCGTCCCTGGGAGGGGTACTAGATGGTGCTCCGACTGGGGACTCCATTGTTCTACTGGGGGACTTCAACGCCCACGTGGGTAACGACAGTGAGACCTGGACGGGAGTGATTGGGAAGAACGGCCTTCCCGATCTGAACCCGAGTGGTGTTCTGTTATTGGACTTCTGTGCTAGTCACGGTTTGTCCATAACGAACACCATGTTCGAGCACAAGGGTGTCCACAAGTGCACGTGGCACCAGGACACCCTAGGCAGGAGGTCGATGATCGACTTTGTAGTTGTGTCGTCTGATCTCCGGCCGCGTGTCTCGGACAATTGGGTGAAGAGAGGGGCTGAGCTGGTGGTGAGCTGGATCCGCTGGCAGGGGAGGAAGCCGGTCAGACCTGGCAGGCCCAAACGTGTTGTGAGGGTCTGCTGGGAACGACTGGCGGATCCCTCTGTCAGTGGGGTCTTCAACTCCTACCTCCGGAAGAGCTTCACCCAGATTCCGAGGGAGGCTGGGGACATGGAGTCCGAGTGGACCCTGTTCTCCTCCTCCATTGTCGATGCGGCTGCTCGTAGTTGTGGCCGTAAGGTCTCTGGTGCCTGTCGCGGCGGCAATCCCCGAACCCAGTGGTGGCGCCCGGAAGTAAGGGATGCCGTCAAGCTGAAGAAGGAGTCCTACCTGGCCTTGTTGGCTTGTGGGACTCCTGAGGCAGCTGAGAGGTACCGGCAGGCTAAACGTGCTGCAGCTCGTGCGGTCACAGAGGCAAAAACTTGGGTCTGGGAGGACTATCGGTCGGCCTCGAGGAGATTCTGGCAAACCATCCGGCGCCTCAGGAGGGGGAAGCAGTGCTTCACCAACACTGTTTACAGTGCGGGTGGGGGGCTGCTGACCTCGACTGGGAATGTTGTCGGGCGGTGTAAGGAGTACTTCGAGGACCTCCTCAATCCCATCGTCACGTCTTCCGATGAGGAAGCAGAGGCTGGGGGCTCGGAGGTGGGCTCGCCCATCACTGGGGCTGAAGTCACCGAGGTGGTGAGAAAGCTCCTCGGTGGCCTTAAGTCTCTGGATGTTGTAGGACTGTCTTGGCTGCAACATCGTGTGGCGGTCGGGAACAATGCGGTTTTCGTCCTGGTCGTGGCACACTGGACCAGCTCTATCCCCTTCATCGGGTGCTCGAGGGTTCGCGAGAGTTTGTCCAACCAGTCCACATGTGTTTTGTGCATCTGGAGAAAGCGTTTGACCATGTCCCTCGTGGTGCCCTGTGGGGGGTGCTCCGGGAGTATGGGGTCCGGGGCCCTCTGCTAAGGGCTGTCCGTTCCCTGTATGACGCAGCAGGAGCTTGGTTCGCATTGCCGGCAGTAAGTCAGACCTGTTCCCGGTGCGTGTTGGTCTCCGCCAGGGCTGCCCTTTGTCACCGGTTCTGTTCATTTCCTTTATGGACAGAGTTTCTAGGTGCAGCCAGGGGCCGGACGGAGGGTGTCCGGTTTGGGAGCCTCAGGATCTCATCTCTGCTGTTTGTGGACGATGTTGTTCTGTTGGCTTCAACGAACCAGGACCTTCAGCTGCTCTGGGGCGGTCTGCAGCCGAGTGTGTAGCGGCCGGGATGAGGATCAGCACCTCCAAATCTGAGGCCATGGTTCTCCTTCCCCTCTTCAGGTCGGTGGGGAGTCCTTACCTCAAGTGGAGGAGTTCAAGTATCTCGGGGTCTTGTTCACGAGTGAGGGACGGATGGAGCGTGAGATCGACAGACGGATCGGTGCGGCGTCAGCAGTGATGCGGTCGCTGTATCGGTCTGTCGTGGTGAAGAGGGAGCTGAGTCGGGGCAAAGCTCTCGATTTACCGATCGATCTACGTTCCCACCCTCACCTATGGTCATGAGATTTGGGTCATGACCGAAAGGACAAGATCGTAGATACAAGCGGCCGAAATGAGTTTCCTTCGCAGGGTGGCTGGGCGCACCCTTCGAGATCGGGTGAGGAGCTCAGTTACCCGAGAGGAGCTCGGAGTAGAGTCGCTGCTCCTTCACATCAAAAGGAGCCAGCTGAGGTGGCTCGGGCATCTGTTCCGGATGCCTCCCGGTCGCCTCCCGCGGGAGGTGTTCCAGGCATGTCCTAGTGGGACAAGGCCTCGTGGAAGACCCAGGACATGGTGTTGGGACTATGTCTCCGAGCTGGCCTGGTGTCGCCTCGGGGTCAGAACAGCTGGAGGAAGTGTGTGTGGATCGGGAAGTTTGGGCATCTCTGCTGAGACTGCAGCCCCCGCGACCCGGCCCCGGATAAAGCGGAAGAAAATGGATGGATGGATCATTTTAAGTGTTTTTTCCATCCATCCATTTTCTTCTGCTTTATCCGGGCCGGGTCATGGAGGTTTTTGCACCTTTGGATTTTTGGACCGTGTTTTTATGGTTTCACTAATAATTTGACCCCAATGTGTTGTACATTTCCTCTCAGGCGAGTCTCTACAGTGAGTACATGTCGAGCTACAGAAACCCTCACTTCACTGAAGCGTCTCTGGACCTCACGGAGATCAAGCCGCCGTCGCTCCACAGGAAGACCTCCAGCTCTCTGGAGGTGCAGGGCGGGGACCGGACTCTGGCCTGTGAGGGGCAGGAGAGCTTCACCCTGACGTACGACTTTGTCGGGGAGAGTAAGGGCACCGCCACCATCATGTACCTGGTGAGGAACAGTGACAGGGTGTTTCTAATCGGGCAGTGTTTGGAAGCCTTAAGACAAATAAACGGTTATTACAGGAGAAAACTGCTGACCTGAAACCAGGACAGTAACAGAAAGATTGACTTGATTCAATGAAAGTGTGATTATCTCTCATTATGCAGCAGCATCAGCAGTTGTAAACATAGTTGTAGTAACGGGAGCAGTACTTGTGTTTGTGATTGTGTCGACTGCAGAGAATAAACCTCCTCTTCCTCAGGTCCTGTCCAGAGGAGTCATCGTCAAACACGGATACTCCAGCAACTACATGGACACAAGTACGACCGCCCTGCACCGTCACTGACCGGCAGTAACTCATTACAATTACAAACCTTTATTAGATTATAATGACTTTATCAAGTAACAATCAGTAACTTTTTAGTCATGAAACTGCAAACAACAGAGAAACAAAGTCACAGATTTATGAGGTTCAGGTACATTTCATTGTCCTCGTAGGGAAGTTTGTTTTCCCCTCTGCAGCTGCTTCCAAGGCCGGAAGGGGCTTACAGGGACTGTGCCCAGGGGCCCGGCAGGTTGAAGGGCCCCTGGGCATACATAGAAAAGTGTGTACTCAATACGGGCTGTAAGCTAGTTCCCTCTCTCTTTTCATTCTCCATCACATTTATCAGATGATTTTTTTTAACAGAGAATAAACCCGGACTCAACCAGGTCTAAACCCCAGACCCCCCTTTTAAATATGTATCTGCATGTTCAAATAAATTTAAAAAATCATTCATTTTTCCCTTCATTTTAGAGAGAGAGAAGTCCGACAGAGAGACATACAGTATATACAGATGTTGTTAAGACACTATTTAAATAAATATTGATTATGAGGGGCCCTGAAAAAACGTAAGCCCCGGGGCCCATTTTACTTAAATCCGGCCCTGGCTGCTTCTCTCCGTGTTGTGGAGCTAATGTGCTATGGGGGCGTGGCCATAAGCCACGCCCCCACGAATTCTCATTGGACGAATGCAGTTTAGGGTTAAGGTTAGAACAATGTAGGGGCAGGATCATGTGGCACGGTGGCACAGCGGTTAGCGTTCAGGAGTTTGCATGTTGTCCCTGTGTCTGCGTAGGTTTCCTCAAGGTACTCCAGTTTCTCCTAAAACATGTACAATAGGCCAGGGTGTGTGAGAGTGTGAGTGGGGGACGGCTGAGGCTACAATCCAGCATGGCTTGCTTACATGCATATGTTCATTACCATGCACTGTCCCGATCAAATAAACAAATGAATAGAATAAAAGATCATGACGTGAAGAAGGTTGGAAGGTTCGAAAGATGTGCCTAATGTCTCTCCATCTCCTTTTCTTATCAAATCCACTGGACATATGTATGTTTGATTTCCTTTTGAGAAAACTAGAGCCATGTTCAGGAACAGTCTTTACTCTGAGTGAGTGAGTGCTCAGCTGCAGGTCATGTGTTCTGTTCTCTCAGTGACACAGGGGAGTCTGACGTTCAGGATGGACATGACCCCGGACATGGCTCCTGCAGTGACTGTCGTGGCCTACGCCGTGATGCCCAGTGAGAGTGTGATCGCTGCGTCCCACGACTTCAAAACAGAGAAATGCTTCAGTAACAAGGTCTGAGTCCTGGATGGAGCGGCAGGAGGAGTGAGGAGTTCTTATACTTGTGTGTTATCCAGGTGGAGCTGGAGTTTTCTCCTCCCTCCTCGGTGCCTGGGGAGAGCAGTTCCCTGAAGGTCTCGGCGTCTCCTCTGTCTCTGTGTGGACTCAGCGCCGTGGACAAGAGCGTCCTCATCCAGAAACCAGGCAAAACCCTGACCGCAGACATGGTACATTAAGTTAAGTTATCCTTTATTAATCTCTGTAGAGAAATTTGTTCTCTGCATTTGACCCATCCTCAATGTCGCTGGCGCGATCTTTAGGAGCAGTGATCAAATCGAGTCATTCAATGTCACTAAAAAGCATTATTCAAACTGACATTAAATCTAAATTTATTGGAAAATCATGACATCGCTCATAAACGTTACATAAACGAGTCTCACAGTTAAGGTCTAAAACAGATTTAGCTGCAGTGTTTCTGGAATTGACCACATTTCTTTGCTCAAAAAATCTGCAGTTCTTCGGGCTCCTGCCGGTGGTGAAGGCGCAGAGTTTCCCTGATCAAGTGGAGGACCATTTGGGGTGTGTGAAAGTTCGCGACAGAAGAAGGATCCGATATCCGAGGCCTTACCTAGAGTTCGGGGACAAGGACGACGTCTACAGCATCCTCAAGGTGAGACGCCCTCCCATCCTCCAATCAGGAGCTTTCCCCAACAGTGATGTTGGAGCGGAGCCACCGGGGCAGATTCTGTGCTGCAGATGTAAAGTTGTAAACAAGTCATTATGGATTAGCTTCATGTGTTGTGAGGAGCTACAGCAGCTCAGGGACTTTTACAAAGACACATCAGTGGTTCTTTTAACTACTGTCAACACCCAGCATTAAAGGCGGTGACAAGAAAACTCCTTTGAGTGGCTGCGCTGGGAATGTGTTTAGGCCTTGATGATTCCCAAAGCTAAAGCTACAAGCTGAAGCTCTGATCATGTGAAAGCAATTAAACCACCCACTACATAAAGAACCGTTTAACAATGATCACACGCTGGTTGATTTGGAAGTTTATTGCTCACATTTTATCTACAAGTGGCCTTAGCCGATTGTTTAGCACCCGGAGCTAACAAGCTATTAGCAGCGCCAATCGATCCTGTGAAAACAAGTATAATACACTAATAACCTCAATAAAGCCATAATTACATAGAAGCCTTTAAGATTTTCACACACTGAGCCGGGCTTGACTTTTTTGTAGTTTATTGCAGACTTTTAATCAACAATGAGCTGTAGGTGATTGTAACAAGCTAACAGGCTAACCAAGACTAGCCATTGTCTACCGTCACAAATATAGTCCCTCTATTCAAGCGTATGGGCTGGATATAGGCTTAAATACTGGGGGATCCTGGTGTAGACCATGGGGGTATAGTTAAAGATCCATAGGACATAGCAGTGGTAAAGAGGGACTAGTTAGTCCCAAAACAGCAGTTATTTTTCAGGCAAGAGCTCCTTCCAAGATGCAGCTACACTTCAGAACAGACTCTGAGCGACAATCCCAGCCAGGTCCTAATCAGTTTACATGTAGTGAAATGTTTTTGTAAACCGCTGAGAGCGCTCAAGTCTAATATTACCTATATTACTTATATTTTTACAGGAAAAAGGACTGAAAATGGCGACCAACCTGTTCCTCCGCACTCCGTCCTGTGTGAACTACAGAGGGACAGAATACCGCCACCACCAACATTCAAGCTTCTACCCCGAGCTGGAGATGTTGGGTGAGCTGCTTATGCAGATGAAAAATGGCAAAACAAATCACATTTTGCCTGGTTGGATCTTAACAAATTTCCAAGTAGAGCTTCAGTCTGGGACAAGAAGAAATGGGACCTAAACTCCGGAGTGACTCACAGTCCGGATAATCCGTTAGTCTGTTTTTGCAGCTGATCAAGTGTGAAAACGGTGAGAAAACCTGACAGAAAATGACACTGAATCCACATTTTTGCACAGATTTGGCCTTTTAAAGTCATGTGGTCTTAAACCTTTGATCAGCCGCAAAAGCAAACTAGTCGAGAGTAAAAGGTTGACTCTTTTTGTGTGTGTCAAACTCCCATTTCTTCTTGTTTCACACTGAAGTTCGACTTGGTGTCTTGCTAAGATCCAACCAGGCTAAATGTGAATTTGTGTAAAAAAAAAAAAAAAAGTTGATATTAATACGTATTTGACCTTTCGGGTGTTTAGCATAGCGCCTTTATTGACATCCCAACCGTACAGCCTGCAGGACACTCCAGGATCAATGTTTTTTTAGGTTTTCACCGCTGATTGACCCGTATCCATGGTTACATACACATTCAATCCCGAAAACCTGAAATAAGATTGATCCTGAAGCATCACAGGTCAGTCACCGGGATGGAAAGTAAAGGGGCTAAGCTAACAGCTAGCCACCCATACAGCCGCGGGGTCACTGAGAGGTCACATACGCACTTTATTTTAACAGGAAACGTCGCGTAGTGTACCTTTAAACACGGATCTGACGTCTGTTTTCCAGAAGACAGATCTAGGAGCTTCACAGAAACCTGGCACTCTCACCCCTCTCACCCCCCTCCCCCTCCTCCCCCGCTGGAGACGTTCCGGACCTTCTTCCCCGAGACCTGGATCTGGGACCTGGTGGACGTGGGGTGAGTGCTTTCACTAGGAGGTCACAGGTTCAACCCCCAGATCACATGGGAGCCCAGTCACCGCTGCTCATGATATGAATAAATAAATGCACTGAGCCTGACGTGTTTCATGAACGACAGTAGGAAAACTCTCCTCGTGTTTGTTTCACGTCGCGCTGCCTCGTGTTCTACGACGTCCGCGTCACGTCTGTCTCGCTCACAGCCTCCGTGTCGCTCTGTCGTTGCCATGACAACGGGGCGGTGCTTCCGGTTCATGTCTGTGTGACGCCATAGTTTTCCTAATTATATCGGTAACACTTTACATTACGGGCCGGTAAGTCCTTGGTACTTACAGTGGTAATTCTAGATACTTATGGTGGTACTTACAATGGTAATTCTAGGTACCTTTTGTGGTACTTAAAGGATACTATAGTGAGAATTACAAGGTATGTACTTCTAGAAACAGTGGTAACTCTTAGTAATGAAGATTGTACTTCTTGTTTTCCCTAATGCTGTTTTATGTTGCTTTATAGTCACACAATCCTAGAAATTACCTCTGTTTGTAGAAGTACCTCATTTACTACTTATGAATTGCTGCTTTAGTATCCTTGAATTACCAGTCAGTACCATAGTAAATAGAAGTACAACCTTCATTACTAAGAGTTACCCCTGTATCTCTTAGTAATGAGAGATACAGGGGTAACTCTGTGACTCGCTAACCCTAACCCCAATTACTAGTAATTATCACTTTTAGTGCCACAATAATTACCACTGTTATTACTAGTAATTACCACTGTAAGTACCATGGACTTACGGGCCCGTGATGTAAAGTGTTACCATTATATCTAGTTATTACTAAGAACAGATGTTCTAAATAAGTCACATTTCCAAAGCATAAAAACCGGTTGCACTTTAGCTTAAACCGATTGAACAGCTTTTACTTGCCAACGTTCATCTTTATGTTAACAGCCTCAATGCCAACCTTAAACTAAATTTGGAATGTGACAGTAAGAGCGTTCATTTTCTTGATCTAAATATGACTAAAGATGACCAAGGTATCCTGCATACGTCAATATTTCGGAAACCAACAGATCGCAATACAATCTTGCATGCAGAGAGTTTCCATCCCCCTTGGTTAATTGAAAACATCCCTAGCGGTCAGATACGCGTGCTGCGTCCGAAACGAGCAGATTGGTAAGAGCTCTTACGCCAAACGGATGTGCGTCAGCGTCCGCCATGATAAGATGCTTCCGAATTGGTCTGTCGGTTAGGAAGGAGTTAGGAAAAGGAGCCTTGATGCTAACTATCATGGCCACTTTAGCATAGGGACCTCTGGTGCTAACTATCGTAGCCACTTTAGCATAGGGACCTCTGGTGCTAACTATCGTAGCCACTTTAGCATAGGGACCTCTGATGCTAACTATCATAGCCACTTTAGCATAGGGACCTCTGATGCTAACTATCATAGCCACTTTAGCATAGGGACCTCTGATGCTAACTATCATAGCCACTTTAACATAGGGACCTCTGATGCTAACTAACCGGTGATTAGGAGCTATGTGCCGTCCCACAAGCCACTGCGCCAAACCCCCCCACCCCCCTCGCCCCCACCCTGGAGTGATTCATGCGCAACCACTGTTGATTGACAGGAGCACATTTAATAATAAAAATAATAATTAAAAAATAAGATTCTGCACAAGCCAAACTTTATAAAAGTGATAAATCCATGTTGTCGTCCCCACAGCTCAGTCACATGTCAGTGTTAAAGAGGAAACTCAGTGAACAGATTAAATGCTTTTGTTTTCATTTAGTAGAAACTTAAGCCACATGGATCATTTGCATAATGTAGCTTTATGAAACAGCTGTTGAAATAAAATAACACTAAATTTTTCTCCTTAAATGTCTTTGTTTGGACACTATGTTGTTGTTGGACACTGTACACTAGGGGGCGACATGCACTTTTGTTTGGCCTGCACTCCACCAATAACTTTAAAGAAGAAGGAAAACAGCTGTTGCTGATGTCACTTCCCTTTCCCCTGTTTAAGGACGGACGGATTGTTCAAAATGCAGCTGAAGCTATAGTTCCCTAACTGCACAGATCTAACAGTCGACCCATGAAAGGTTAAGGAGTTAGTTGCTAGTGTTAGAGCTTAGAGGCTCTGATTTGATGGTTTCACACACAGCCAAAGACTTAGACGCTTATGTGATTCTGACCAAGATTTCGTCAGTCAGTCTATGCACATGCAAGCACGCTTTACCCAAAGGGGATATTCTCAGGAGCTGCTGTCTCAAGCTCATACTAGAGCCTTGTCATTGAAGAGGACTGAACTGCTCACTCCTAAACCTAGACGGGAGCAAACCCAGAAGCCCATTTTTGTCACCAGTTACAGTAAAGAGGCAACCCAGGTTTAACAGGTGATACAAAGAAACCGGGACATCATTGTGAGTGATCCTCTCTTAAGAGAGATTTTCCCTGAGCCTCCAGGAGTCAGCTTCAGAAGAGCCCCCACCATTAAAGACAAGCTTGTGAGGAGCTATCTTCCATCCACTAAGCCCACCACATGGCTTTCCCGTCCATAAGGGATCTTTTCCTGTGGCCATTGTAGATATTGTGAGAATATGGTGAAGACTGACACTTTTATGGACCTGGCTACTAATAGGATGTATTCTATAAATGGTTTTATCAATTGCAACACCACCCATGTAGTGTATCGCCTTGAATGCCCCAGTGGGTGCTTCTATGTGGGCCTCACTAAAAGGAGGCTAAGGGACAGAGTGGCTGAACACAGATATGCCATTCACTCTCAAAACCTAAATTATCCTATGGCCAGACATTATATGGATGTCCATAACAGCCATGACTACACCCTAAAGGTGTCAGGAATTGAGGTTATCACCTTAAATTCCAGGGGTGGCGATAAAGTCTTACGCCTAAGGCAAAGAATCATATTGGATCCATGCTCTTAATGCTACAGAACACCCTGGCCTGAATGAGGATCTGGACCTCTCTTGTTTTTGTCATTTTGTTCTTCATGTTTTGTCTTGTTGCCACTATATTGTGAAGATGAAATGTTCTACCCCTTGTGTCCAAAAGGACTATGACAGCATGTGTCTCATTGTCCTGGCTACACACCTGTAGTCACACACAACAAATTGGTTGACTCTCCACACACACCCTGATGAAGGCGCAAGCCGACACGCGTTGGTGTGCTTTTTAATGTTTCTGGCCCATTAAAAAAGCCTTTTCTACTTTTGCAAAATATGAGTGCCTGGACCTGATCTTTCTCTTCACACCTTTTACTTGTATTGTAGTAATATTTGACCAATAGTATCTGAACTTTCAGTAATGAAATCAAGTCCTTTGATCACCTCTGATCCTTTGTTAAATATTAGTCGACCAAACGAACCCTGACGTATCTGAAACCTCTGACTTCCTCAGGGCGTCGGGCAGTGCGGCCCTGGCCCTCTCCGTTCCCGACACCATCACCACGTGGGAGACCGAGGCCTTCTGTCTGTCGCCGCACGGGTTCGGACTCGCGCCTCGTCAGCAGCTCACCGTCTTCCAGCCGTTCTTCCTGGAGCTGTCGCTGCCCTACTCCATCATCCGCGGAGAGAGCTTCGAGCTGAAGGCCACGGTCTTCAACTACCTCTCCTCCTGCATCATGGTGAGAGTCCAGGCAGGCCAATGAAGGGGAAAACTGCTTTAACATCTTTCTTTGTGTCCTCAGGTTCACGTGACTCCGGCCGCCTCCTCAGACTTCACGCTGACCCCTCTGTCCGGAGACCTGTACACGTCCTGCCTCTGTGGGAGCGAGACCAAGACCCTGAGCTGGGCCATGCTCCCCACGACCCTCGGTACAGACGCTCTTTTACCACTCGGACTGTTTGAGCTCAATGACCGTGTGTGTTTCCTGCAGGTGAGGTGAACGTGACGGTGAGGGCGGAGGCCGTCCCGTCTCAGGTGCAGTGCGACAACGAGGTGCTGAGCGTCCCGGACAGAGGCCGCGTGGATGTGGTCACCAAACAGCTGCGGGTCAAGGTCTGCGCCTCAAACTGCACCAGAAACCACAGCGTTATTTAACTCACTGTGTTTCATGTTTCAGGCTGAGGGAACGGAGGTGGTGAAGACCTACAACTGGCTGCTCTGTCCCAAAGGTCCAACACATTCATATTAGGGGGAAATGTTGTTCACTGAGGGGAAAGTGCAGTTTGAATGGTCACTTGCAGATCCCAAAGGCAGCAGTGGTTCAAACGTTTAACACCAGGTCCAATCAGGCCGAGAGCAAGATCCAAGAAAAAAATGGGTAGAAATCCATCATGTAACAATGTAGGCACATGTAAACAACGTTTGCAGCTTGTTTTCTGAGTTAATATACAATACAGTGACTTATTTTCATTTCCTAGATTTTAACTTACCCTGCTCTTCCATAAACATAGGCGTGTCCTCTCCTCCTCCGTTTGTCTTGCTCTCCTCTTTGTATTTCTCTGTACTGTCTGTGGCATCTCCTTCCTTGTGCTACCAAGGTCTGAAGCAAACGAGCTTAGGGTCCTTGAGTGTTCAATCAAGCTGCTAACCCTGTAGTTTACAGCTCTACAAACATGTTGGGATTCTTGTATTCATTGATCATGTCTTTCATGTCTCTGTCCAGTCCTGGTTTAACCCTGTAAACTGTGGTTGTTTCAGGGGAGACTCTGAAGGAGCAGGTGGAGCTGTCTCTCCCTGCGAACGTCATCCCGGGATCAGACCGAGCCTCTGTCTCTGTCCTCGGTAAAACATCTCCATACTATACTTTGTCTTTAAAGACCTCTGTGTCCTCTGTCTTTAAAGACCTCCGTGTCCTCTGTCTTTAAAGACCTCTGTGTCCTCTGTCTTTAAAGACCTCCGTGTCCTTTGTCTTTAAAGACCTCTGTGTCCTCTGTCTTTAAAGACCTCCGTGTCCTCTGTCTTTAAAGACCTCCGTGTCCTTTGTCTTTAAAGATCTCCGTGTCCTCTGTCTTTAAAGACCTCCGTGTCCTTTGCTCTTGTGACTCCAGGGGACATTCTGGGCCGGGCCCTGAAGAACCTGGACGGTCTGCTGCAGATGCCGTACGGCTGTGGGGAGCAGAACATGGCTCTGCTCGCCCCCAACATCTACATCCTCCAGTACCTGCAGGACACGCAGCAGCTCAGCCCAGAGGTCAAGGAGCGCGCCTTCAAGTTCCTCAGCAGCGGTGAGCTTCAGCCTGATGCCCTTCCTTCCCCTGTTCTCCTGTTGCCACATGTCCTCCTGTCAAATACCTTTGCACTAAATTAGTTAATATTATGAAAGTGAACAATTGAGATATGCAAAGGGTCTGTGAGAGCTGGAAACTACGGCACGATTTGTGATTCTGATATTTTATATACAGCATGTTTTATTTTTCATGAAAGAGAGCATTGATTTCCATGTAAACTTTTAAAACTGCTGTTGAACATCACGGGTCTCAGTCATTACGTTTCAGCTTCATCAGGGAGTTGTCAGACAAACACTTTCTCCCGATTCAGCGTCATAAATGCATTCTCCGAATCACAAGCTCTAAACTATATTTGTTTCATATTTAAACCATCTTATCTGTAAAGACAATTAGACTCTCCTTAACACAATGATGCTGTACGTGCAGAGGGTGATGAGCGGAGGCAGTGGCAGCAACAATCCGCCCTGCAGGTTGTGGGACACTCGTTTGTTATTAGTGAGAATAGTTTGCAGTTTGTTCAAAGCGGCTGCAGAGCAGACGAACATGATTCTTCTGCAGTGAGTTTTTATTGGCAGGAGCCAAAGGAAGAGGCTCAATGATTCTGATTGGCGAACATTTCTAAAATCCTCAGGTTAAGTTACTTCGCAGGAGCGCAAACCTCGATTTGGTAAAGGTTAATCGTGCAGCCCTACTAGAAACGAGTTTGGGCAAAAGCTGAGAGATTTTACTCAACTACTTCTACTTTCAAAATTAAAACTCAATGATAAACTTCAGGTGGTGCAGCTTTAAGTGCTGGATTCAGTTTGTTCAGTTTTAGTTGAGTCTGTCTTCACACTATTGTCACTACAGTCCTGTGCCTCACATCGCCCCTTCTTATCATGAAAAGGTCTTATGAGACTTTTGTTTTGCAGGATACCAGAGGCAGCTGAACTACAAGCACAGCGACGGCTCGTACAGCGCGTTCGGCCGCGGCGACGGAAACACATGGTGAGGGTTCTCAACCTCCGGGTCAGGGCCTGAAGGAGACACACAGTGGCAAAACCCGACTTTTAGTGATTAAGTACTGGCTCTATGTTCCTACTATGACCGCTCTTCCTCTGTGTTTCAGGCTGACCACGTTCGTGCTGCGGTGCTTCTCTAAGGCGTCCAAGTTCGTCTACATCGACCGACAGAACCTGGACCAGTCCCGGAGATGGCTCCAGAGCCGACAGAGGGCGGACGGCTGCTTCCTGCCTTCAGGGAAACTCTTCAACAACCGTATGAAGGTCAGAAACTCTTCAACAACCGTATGAAGGTCAGAAACTCTTCAACAACTGTATGAAGGTCAGAAACTCTTCAACAACTGTATGAAGGTCAGAAACTCTTCAACAACTGTATGAAGGTCAGAAACTCTTCAACAACTGTATGAAGGTCAGAAACTCTTCAACAACCGTATGAAGGTCAGAAACTCTTCAACAACCGTATGAAGGTCAGAAACTCTTCAACAACTGTATGAAGGTCAGGAAACTCTTAAACAACCGTATGAAGGTCAAGAAACTCTTCAACAACCGCATGAAGGTCAGGAACTCTTAAACAACCGTATGAAGGTCAAGAAACTCTTCAACAACCGTATGAAGGTCAAGAAACTCTTCAACAACCGTATGAAGGTCAGAAACTCTTCAACAACCGTATGAAGGTCAAGAAACTCTTCAACAACCGTATGAAGGTCAGAAACTCTTCAACAACCGCATGAAGGTCAGGAACTCTTAAACAACCGTATGAAGGTCAAGAAACTCTTAAACAACCGTATGAAGGTCAAGAAACTCTTCAACAACCGTATGAAGGTCAAGAAACTCTTCAACAACCGTATGAAGGTCAGAAACTCTTCAACAACCGCATGAAGGTCAGGAACTCTTCAACAACCGTATGAGGGTTAGAAACTCTTCAACAACCGCATGAAGGTCAGGAACTCTTCAACAACCGTATGAAGGTCAGAAACTCTTCAACAACCGTATGAAGGTCAGGAAACTCTTCAACAACCGTATGAAGGTCAGAAACTCTTCAACAACCGTATGAAGGTCAGAAACTCTTCAACAACCGTATGAAGGTCAGAAACTCTTCAACAACCGTATGAAGGTCAGGAAACTCTTCAACAACCGTATGAAGGTCAGAAACTCTTCAACAACCCTATGAAGGTCAGGAAACTCTTCAACAACCGTATGAAGGTCAAGAAACTCTTCAACAACCGCATGAAGGTCAGGAAACTCTTCAACAACTGTATGAAGGTCAGAAACTCTTCAACAACCGCATGAAGGTCAGGAAACTCTTCAACAACCGTATGAAGGTCAGGAAACTCTTCAACAACTGTATAAAGGTCAGAAACTCTTCAACAACCGTATGAAGGTCAAGAAACTCTTCAACAACCGTATGAAGGTCAGAAACTCTTCAACAACTGTATGAAGGTCAGAAACTCTTCAACAACTGTATGAAGGTCAGAAACTCTTCAACAACCGTATGAAGGTCAGAAACTCTTCAACAACCGTATGAAGGTCAAGAAACTCTTCAACAACCGTATGAAGGTCAGAAACTCTTCAACAACTGTATAAAGGTCAGAAACTCTTCAACAACCGTATGAAGGTCAAGAAACTCTTCAACAACCGTATGAAGGTCAGAAACTCTTCAACAACTGTATGAAGGTCAGAAACTCTTCAACAACCGTATGAAGGTCAGCTCAATACGGAGACCGCCCGACCTATAAACAGGAGTTTTCATCCATTTTATTTATTTGGGTTGTTTGATCATTGGACTGGGCGCCCAATGGGAAAAACGTAAATCGCTTCCATGACCATGTTCCATATTCGTGAACTCTCATCTTGACATTCTTCTCATTAATCCTGGTTCTTCTGCTGCTGTTTTCAGGGAGGAGTGTCCGACAACGTCACCCTCAGCGCCTACATCACTGCTGCTTTCCTGGAGATGAACGTCTCCACAACTGTAAGGAATAAACTCTCACTACCACAGTTACTGCTGCTGTTACTTCATCTACGTATTACCACTGTCCCTTTGTGTGTTCCTGTAGGACCCGGTGCTGCAGAAGAGCCTGTCTTGCCTGAGGAACCACACGGAGAACATGGAGAACGTCTACACCACGGCGCTCATGGCCTACGTGTTCAGTTTGGCCGGAGACACAGAGACACAAGCTCAGCTCCTGAAGAGGCTGTACTCACAGGCGCACGAGGGAGGTACGACTGATGCATCATGGGCCCTCACATATTAAGCCTTTTCTTGCTTTTTTGGAAACATATCATCTCGGAAAAACATTTTGAAGTTATGTGGAGACGCCATTTATTTTTGTTGCTCATGTCACTTCCAGAGCTCCACAATCATCTGCCCATCACCACTAATCATTACAAAGATGGTAAACAGCAGTAGCTCAGATAAAGCTTGACTTAAGGGAACTATTTTGACCCTGTGACGTCTGTACGGGTGTGTTCGGGCCTGTATTACACTCCTCTGTGTCTCCAGGCGGGTTCCTGCACTGGTCCGCCGCCTCCTCCGCCTCCCTGTCGGTGGAGACCTCCGCGTACGTGCTGCTGTCCACCCTCACGCAGCCCCAGGTCGGTGTGGAGGAGCTGGGATACGCCTCTAAGATCGTCCGCTGGCTCACGGGCCAACAGAACCCCTACGGCGGCTTCAAGTCCACTCAGGTACCGGCTCTCTTTCTCAGCATCAGCGGCAGTGCTAATGAGCTGTAATTCCTCTGTAGGACACGGTGGTGGCGCTGCAGGCCCTGGCGCTGTACTCCACTCTGGTCTACAGTCCCGATGGCTCCAGTTCTGTGGTGGTGCAGGCTCCTCCCGGCGCCACAGACCCATCCATGTCCTTCACCGTGGACCAGAGCAACAAGCTGCTGTACCAGGAGCGGCCACTGGAGAGCGCTGTGGGGCAGTACGGCCTGGAGGTGACGGGGAGCGCCTGTGCCTCCGTGCAGGTGAGGGGTGGGAGGGGCCTTTGATTTGGGGGGGTCTCAGCGAGTGAATCCTGTCCTCAAAGAGTCGTCTGTTTGGCTCAGATCTCGACCCACTACAACATCCCGACGCCGCGGGACGAGCAGAGCGTGGGGGTGAAGGCGGAGGCGCACATGGAGTGTAACTCCACCGTCCTGACGCTCAACCTCACGGCTCAGTAAGAACACGGACAGTTACTGCAGGGGGCAGTAGAAGTACTTTCTACTCAGGCCGGGATGTTTTAGAATCACTGTATCAAACTATTATTCAGGCAGAAACTCGTTTGTTGTTTTCCTGCAGTTACTTTGGAGAACAGAGCAGCTCCAACATGATCATCCTGGACGTGAAGATGCTGTCAGGCTTTGTCCCGGACCAAAGAGCCCTCAACAATGTGAGTTACTACTACTACTACTACTACTACTACTACTACTACTACTACTACTACTACTACTACTACTACTACTACTACTACTGTTAATCCTTGTGTCTGTGTTGCAGCTGCAGCTCGAGGACCTCGTGGATCGTGTGGAGCAGAAAGACGACCATGTTCTGATCTACATCCGGGAGGTGAGTTCCCTCTGTGTTTTTACAGCTTTAAAATAGGGCGGGGCTTAAAGTGCTGCAGTAATAACTCTTTTTTTAAGGTTTTAATGTAAAAATCCAATTTTAGCCTTTATGTAAATCCGCACGACCTTCTAAATTAAAATGTTACATGTTCAGACCTGAAATAGACCACTTTGGTGTAACTACTGTGATATGTTACATTTTATTATTACAAAGGATTATATATTATATAACAGGGGTGTGACAATATCAATTTTCCGATATATCGCCAGACAATATGATACCTATACTTTTTAATTCCGATATCGATACTTTTCATGATGTCATGCACATTAATGACCAACATTATGCACATTAATGAGGTAACTGTGCCCTGCTTTTCAACAGAGGCCAATGATGATGAAGAGTTCAGTCTGAACTGTACAGGGCAGCACCGTCCCACAAATACATGACTTTTAAGTGAAAAAAAAATGCATGTAATGTATCGTTTAACTGCAATATATCGATTATCGCAGCATCAGCGTATCGTTATCGTGTATCGTATTGAATCGTGCGGTGCCCAGAGGTTCCACCCCTGTTATATAATACTGTATATATTATTGTATCGACCAACATGAATTGTGCGAAAATGGAGCTAAATAAAACTGGAGCGGGGATCCTCAGTTTCCATGAGCGGCATCCCTTTAAGGACAGGCCCCGCCTCTGCACCTCCCTTTAAAGGTGCATTATGGAGCTTGTTATGCAGGGGGGGGGGGTATATTTACATGTATTTGACCTTGTAGTGACCCCGCGGCTGTACGAGTGCTCAGCATGGCGCCTTCACTTCCCATCACAGCGGCCTCTACAACGCTCCAGGATCAGTTGTTTTGTAGGTTTTCTGGGGAGAGGCTCCGTTAGCTGTGAAAACCATCCAAACAATCGACTCTGTGCATGGCTTCAAATCATAACAACGTTGGCCAAGAGGTGACTTCCTGTTTCGATCCAGCACACCAAAATAAAAGCAATGGTACTTGCAACATTACATGGCTCGTCGCTGCCTGCTTGAACTTTACATCGTCATAGTTACTGCTCTGTTTTATTGCCTTAGTGTTCGGTGCAGCTGTGTGACATTGGGCCACACAAAAACACTGATTGATTGAATATAGTTAAGAATATAATTTAATACACAACTTTTAAGCTTTTTGTCTGTTTAATACTTAGGCAGAAAGAAAGCTGAACTAATGAACTAATGCTTTTATTGTGGCGTGCTGGATCGTCAATGGATCCTTGAGGGTTGTAGAGACCAAAGCAAAGCCACAATGCTGAGCACTCGTACAGCCTCTGGGCCACTACCTGGTTAAATACATACAAATATTCACTTCTTTTTTTCCACATAAATGTCATATACATAATGCACCTTTAAAGGGATATTTCAGGATCTCTGACATAGGGCCTCATTTCCTAGTTATCCAGAGTGTTGCTGATTTCTGGAGATATTATTTTTTGTAATTCATGCAGTTCTTTTATTAGAAGAGTTTCGTGGCGCTAGGCTAGTGCAAGGCTAGTGCATGTCTATGGTATCAGCTAGCCTGCATTAAAAACAGTGTGACCCGCTCCACAGAGCACCTGAGGCAAATCACTTATAACACCAGACTAACCATATAAACGTCTATGTCCATAGAATCATTTTAGCCATTTTGCATTTAAAATAACTTATATTTGAGCAGCATCAGCTTCGTGGTTGTATAAGCTACAGCAGCGGAGTGATCTGCTAGAAAATAGTCCCTCAAAATGCGATCATTCATGTGATGCAGGTCAGTTATATTCCAAACATGACTCTATGGACACAGACATTCCTATGGTTAGTCTGGTGTTATAAGTGATTTGCCTCAGGAGCTCTGTGGAGCGGGTTACACTGTTTTTAATGCAGGCTAGCTGATACCATAGAAATGCGCTAGCCTTGCATTAGCCTAGCACCACAAAACTCTTCAAATATAAGAACTGCATGAATTACAAAATAAATATCTCCAGAAATCAACAACACTCTGGATAACGAGGAAATGAGGCCCTATGTCAGAGATCCTGAAACATCCCTTTAAGGAGGCGATGTGTAATCACGTCCAAAAATTATGTTGTTTTAGCTTCATTAGACAAACAACTGAAAGTTTGATCTCATTGCAAACTGAGTGTGTGTTTTCGTCTAAACCTGCGTCAGGAGAAGAACCTTTAGGAAAGTTCTGGAGCTGGACGTTACTCTGACCTCCTTCACTTTTGCTGTGACCTTCTCACGTTCCTCTGTTCACAGTTGTCCAAGGACCAAACCGTGTCGTACCTTCTGCGTCTGGGGAAGGAGACGGACGTTCAAAACCTCAAACCTGCCGTGGTCAAGATATACGACTACTACACACCAAGTACTGCCAGAATACTCACGTACTGTTGCTTTAAAGTACTGCATTAATCCATGTTCCTGTGTGTCCCTCAGGTGACCGGGCGGAGTCGGAGTACACCTCGCCCTGCGCCGCTCCCACAGACCAGAACTGAACACGTTTGTAACAGAATGTGCACGAGGGTGTCAGTGCAGTCCCCCTAAAGGTTTCACTATGACACCATCAAACTACACACCAACTTTTAGCTCATTTGGGCAACATTTAGATCCCCCAAGGTCACTGAAGTTTTACGATTATGACATAACAGTCTTGTATTATTGTTGTTGCTAATCTAACAAGCCTCACAATAAACCCAATAGTCCACTTCAGCTGAACTACATGTCCGCAAGATCGTGACGGTTACACTTTGGAAAGTCTTTCCTAACATCTGGACCGTATGGATGGCGAGCTCCGTTTATTGTTTCGCATGGATCAACCAGACCTTATCTGTACTTCCACTTCCAGGTGATGCTTAATTGTTTTGGCCATGATCCTGCAAACAAACATAAATGTGCACAGTGAGCTAACTTGTTTAATCTTTAGGATAAATTTGTCTTTTTTTCAAGCTAGTTGAAGGCCTAAACAGTAAACCCTAGCAAAAAGCTACCGTAAATTCTCTAATAATGGCCTGTATTCCATTAGTGGCCGGGTCTCTGACAGAGGCCGGGTTCGCGGCTGGCGGAGGCAAATTAAAGCCAGTCTCTAAAACAGGCCGGGGCTTTTATTAGAAACTATAGCGGTAGAAATATTCCCCATGTTAGGAATTTGTCTCATACTGGTGTAAATGAAAACTCACGTGCAGGAAGTAAACAAACGGGAACCCGGGCCGATGGGGACGCTGCGGAGGAGCTGATCCGAGCGTAACTTTGACACAGATTTAGACACTTTTCAAATCTCCTGTGACGATATTTGGAAACAGGGCAAGAAACAAATGTTGTGTGACCCTCCAGGGTTTTAATAAAGTCACCATCGCGTCTTCAAAGCACGTCCAGCTGCTCCGTGTGCAGGTCAGTCCCGCCTCAAAATAACTCCTCCCATCAGCGCGAGCGTCTCGTCTTCTCTCGGGTCAGTCTCATGATCGATCACAAACACAAACGCTCCGTCTAAACTCGCCTTTTACACAAGATAACAACAAATAATCCGGTCCGCGGTAAAAACGAAACAGAAACCTGCAGTGACACTGATGTCAAAGCTCCGCTAACAGCAACGAAACACTTCCTGTTGTCCCGACAAAATAAAAGGCGTCAATGTTCCAGCCGCTGGGAGAGGGTTTGAAATGTTCATTAATAAATGAACCTAATATTTTAGGTGCAAATGGACACAAATCTCGTTTTTCTTCATTTTCCTGGTCGTCCGTTTTGCTCAAATAGAAATAAAGGCCTGTCTCTAATTGTGGCCTGGTCCTGATGCCCTTGAGTAAATAAAGGCCTGATGCCCTTGAGTAAATAAAGGCCCCGGCCTGTATTAGAGCATTTACGCTATTCCTAAATAATTATTAACTATTAACTTCTTAACCCCCACCTGAACCAAGCACATGTTCTCTAGTTTGGCTTTACCCACATCTTAAAGCAAAGCAACAAAAGAGCAACAAAAACGTGCTGGAAAAGCAACGAGAACATAATAAAAAAGCACAAAGAAATACAAAAATAAAAAGCAATGAAGAAAGGCCCCACTGGGTCAGCGGGCGAGCACAACAGACTTCAAACTTTCCAGTTTGGATTTAACAATATTTTGAAGGATTTTTTAACATCTAGTTCCAAGCCTGATTTATTCAGATTTGAACCCAAAAAAAAAACAGGCAGAATTTGAGTTTTTATAGATCTTTTCACTTGTGATTAGTTCATTGAAACAGTATAACAGCAACAGTTTATCCAAAATCCCCTCTGAAAAAATCTTAGTTACTAATATGTCAATAAAATAAAACCATACATTTTAATCTGGCTCAATCCATTATTTAGATTTTCTTGCGCAAAAATCGGCAATTTTTAATGTCATAATGGTAAAACTTCAGTGACTTTGGGGGACCTCGAAATGTTGCCCAAATGAGCTAAAATGTGGTGTAGTTTCATGGATAGTGAAACTTTATTGCAATATTACAATTTAAACATGTCCCTGTATAGCCTGGGACACCCTAATGTGCACAAATATAAGAAATATCCAGTTGTGGGTCAAATGTTGTCACTTTTAAAGATTTAAAGATGTAGAAACAGATCGTTTGTATTGTACGGTTTATTGACAGGTAGCATAGAAGATACAGCAGGCACAAAAACAGCACTCAGTCACATGATCTGAAGTCACATGATCTCTATCTTCTCTGTCACCCCCCAAACGTAACACACTGCGAAAAGAAAAGGAACAATTTGGACACAATTTAAGAAGAACTTCCAGTCGAGGCGCTGCAGGTTTTCTCCTTTTAGCTTCAGAATAAAGAAACTCGACCAAACTCTCTCTTTGTGATGTTTATTTTGTGTCGGGGTTTTCCAGGAAGTGACTCCATCATGTCTGAGTCGCTCCCTGGTCTTTCTCACACTCTTTCATTCACAAACACGGACACGTTTGGTGTCCACGTGTAGCAGGAAAGGCTGTGATCCAAACATGGTCATTTCCTTTGTGGGAGACGGCGGCGGCTAAAGACGGGAGACACAGGGCGCGTTCGGAGGGTTTTTAACCTCTTAACTCCCACATTAACCGAGCACATTAGCTCCAGTTCAGCTTTACCCAAATCCTGTAGGCCAGTGTAACGCCTCATTTGAAAGCTAAGACCTACAAAACTAAATTGATCTTTTTCCTCACATGAGCAGATTTTTTTTTCATCACTTTTTTTGTTGGGCAGTCGTCTCATTTTTGTCAAATTTTGACTTTTTCGTCACTTTTTCGTCAAATGTTTCGATTTTTTTATTTGGTCCATTTTTTGGTCACTTTTTTGTCAAATTATTCGCATTTTTTGTCAAATTCTTATCACTTTCTTGTCAATTTTTTGTCACTTTTTCTAAATTTTTTGTCAAATTTTTTATCCATTTCCGTCATTTTTTTGTAAAGTTTTTGTAAACCTTTTGTCACTTTTTCGTCAATTTCTTCTCACTTTTTTCACATTTTCATCCTTGTTTTCGTCTCAGTTTTGTCGCTATTTTCACACCTTTTTTCCAGAGGCTTTTGGATTGGGGTAAAGCTGGAGAAAATGTGCTCGGTTCAGGTGGGAGTTAAGGGGTGAAGCCGCTTAAACCTGGCTCCATCCATTTTGTAGATCTTCTTCTTGGACAATCAGCAGTTTTGGACATGTTTATGCAGTTCATTAACACAAACATAAAATGACACAAAAGTTGTAATACATTTTATCTTCACGTTTATGTCAGTCATCGACAGCAGGAGTTTCAAATCGATATCTCGACATTTACATTTTTCCCGCATTCACCTGCAGCGTCTCACCTTTAACTTGTAAAGTGTTTTCATACAAATGTCCCAGTAAGTATCTAAAGTGAGATATTTGTCCTCTTTTCGCAGTGTGAGGTCACTTCCTGCGGCGGTTCGATCCTAAATACAAAACACACGACGCTGCGAACATTCTCCTGAACATAAATCTTTGGGATAAACATTTTCTATTGGGTTTAATTTATCGTAGAAAAGCCTGACGTTGTTGATATTAAATACAGGATTATTGCAGTTTCACACGGGTTTATTGCAAACAAAGGGGTCGAAGCGCGTTCCTGCTGGAGCTGTGCAGGTTTAGTGCAGGCTCTCGGTCGTCCGGGAGTTTTCCAAATATGGTGGACTTTGTTTGATCGCTTTAGTTCGACGCCTGGTTTTCGACCTGCAGACGTGAACCCTGCTCTTCCTCCGGTCTCCTGTGGGGCTGGGACCGATATCGATACCGGTATCGTATCGAAACAAAAGGTTTAGGTTCTACTGGTGTCGAAAACATAAAAGAATCTAAAGCAGGAAATAAATATGGAATCTTTATATTCAAGTTTTAATGCAGCAATTTGAAAGAAATTAAAAAGTGAAACACAAGTTGAAAAAAGAAAGAAGATGAAAAACAAGTGGAAATTTGGGGTAAATTTTGGGTGGAAAATGGGAAAAAATATGGAAATAACGATTTGGGGCCAAATTGGGAAAAAGCAAGTAGGAACATTTGGAAAAAAATTAGGGGGGAAAATTTGGAAAATAGATTTTATTTTCATTTTTTTCAAAACAAAATTTTCACTTGTTTTTCCAAATTGTTTTTCTCAATTTGGAAAAACAAGTGAAAATTAATTTTTAAAAAAAGAAAAAAAAATACAAAGAGTGAAAAAATTGGACAAAAAAACAAGTGAAAAAATGTGAGGAAAAAATGTGAAAAAATTGGGGGGGGGGGGAAACAATTGTGGAAAAAAAAATACATTTAGCACATTTGGGGGAAAGATATTTTTTTGTTTTTCCAATTTTTCCCCCCACTTTTTTTGTATTTGGATTTTTTCAAATTTTTCACTTTTTCCAAATAGTTTTTCTCAATTTGGAAAAACAAGTGAAAAATAATAAAGAATAAAAAAAATACAAATACAAAAAAAGTGGGGGGAAAAATTGGAAAAACAAGTGAAAAAATTGGGGGGGGAAATGCAATTATGGAAGAAAAAAAAATACATTTAACACAATTGTGGGATAATTGGGGGAAATTTAGGGAAAAAATATGAAAATAACTAAGGATTTGGGGCCAAATTGGGAAAAAGAAAGTAGCAACATTTGGAAAAAAATGTGAATTTATTTATTTATTTATTTTTAAAATAGAGAAAAAAAGTGGGAAAAATTTGGAAAAAATATTTTTTTTTTCCTCACTTTTTTTCTAATTTTTCACTTGTTTTTCCAAATTGTTTTTCTCAATTTGGAAAAACATTTTCCAAAAAAAAGTGAAAAAATACAAAAAAGTGAAAAAATTGGAAAAATATTGGGGGGGAAAAATACAATTGTGGAAAAAAAAAAACATTTAACACAATTATTACAAATTTAGGGGAAAAAATGTGTGTAAAAAATCGTGAAAAAACATTATTACAAATGAAGAAAAGTGTCGTTCTTGGTTGTTTCACTTCAATCAAATGATACAAACGCAAAAGAAATGAAATGGAAGGAAAAGGATTATTCATCTGTTTAATACTTCTATGACAAATATTTCCATACAGGTATCGGAAACCAAGTATCGTTAAAGTACCGGTATCTAAATGTAACAGTTCCCAGCCCTCTCCTGTGGGGGGCGCTCCTGATACGCACACTTGGCTTTTAGACTACACATTTTTACAGAATATTTACAGTAAAGACACGTGAAAAAAAACAGCGACGGCTAAAACTGGGCCCAGAAACATTCACGACGTCGAGTCTCGGCGAGTACGTGGCTTTACGGGGTTTTCAGACGACCCTTAAACAAACGCCGTACGAACATTATTTATTACCCAAATGTAGCGTTAGCGAAGACGGCCATGGCTTTAGTCCCTCCGGTCCTCCGTGGCTTTAGGGGAAGAGTGCAAATCCGAGAGCGGGCGGGACGCGCTCGCAACCACCTCACATCAGAGACGGCCAAAAACAAACAGTTTGTGTAGTTGTGTAGTTGTGTTGTTGCGTCGTTGTGTGGTTTGGGAAGACACTTCACCAGCTTCGCCGGTGCATAACACGGCGTAGACGACAAATCGGATTAATGGAAACTCAGTGATGGCTGCATGTGCCGAGAAGAGACACTTTAGTCTGTGAACGGTCACCTCATCCTGCCCCGCCCACTTTCGCCTCTTTTCGCCTCTTTTTGCCTTTTTTTTACCTCTTTTTGCCTTGTCTCGGCACTTCCATTGTCTTAACTCTTGCAGAGTCCGTTCATTAACCTCTTAACTCCCGCCTGAACTGAGAGGATCTTTTTCCTCACGTCATCAGATTTTTTTTCCATCATTTTTTTGTTGGGTATTCAACTCATTTTTGTATTTTGGTTTTTGTCATTTTTTCGTCATTTTTTCGTCCATTTTTTTTTTGGTCACATTTTTGTCATTTTTTGTCAAATATTTTATCAAATTTGTGTCACATTTTGTCAATTTTTTGTCATTTTTTCCGTCAATTTTTTGTCAATTCCTTGTGACATTTTTTGCCACTTTTTCATCAATTTTTCGTCACTTTTTTGTCAATGTTTTCTCACGTTTTTCTCACATTTCCATCATTGCTATTTTCACAGCTTTTTTTCAGAAGCTTTTGGATTGGGGTAAAGCCAAATTGGAGAAAATGTGCTCGATTCAGGCGGGAGTTAAGGGGTTAAAGAGGGGGTATTATGCTTTTTTCTATATCACACTACAATGATGACCAAACCTTCTGTTGGTCTGTAAATGCAGTAAATTAGAAAAACTGCCTTGTATAAAATGTCTCTCTCAAAATGGCTGTAGTGAATGTCTTGAAATAGGCCTCTGTCTCTTTAAGAACCTCTGAGCCTTTAGACACGCCCCCTCACACGCTGTCTGTGGCATCAGTGGGGAGGGGGTTCTGCTGAGGAGCAGTGGTCGGTTACTCGGCTGGTGACGAAAGCTCGGAGGCGTCTCCAGGAGGTGGGGGCGTTCCTAGGAGGACTCAGGCAAACCTGTCCCTAAAATGGCCGCCATCAGAGTTTTTACAGATTACTCAAAAATACGTGAATGTGCCAAGGCAACACTTCAGGCATGTTTTTAATGAGGGAATGACAGAATAACATGATGTGAAGCTTGAAAAAGTCAATTTTGCATAATACCGCCCCTTTAAAAAACAGACAATGCTAACCAGAAAGCTAGCGACGCTAACGTTAGCTTTATGCTACGAAAGTCAAGTCAAAAGTGGATCCATGTGGGTGTTTTTTCACAGCAAGTTTTCCAGTAGAAGCGAAAAACGGCACTTGTTAGCATTAGCATGAAGCTAACGTAACGCTACATGTCTCTGTATCTTTATTATATCTTTTTTGAGGTCGTTTTGGACAAATGGGAGACAGGGGAGTTACGTTTTAGCGCCTCATGTGTTGATTTGCAGGAGATGGTGATGCTTTGTTAAGTTTTATTGGTTTATTTTCATTTCTTCTGCTTTATGTGGAGGTGAAGTGTCTTCCCGTGGTGGTGTGAGGAGTTCATGTTCAC
The DNA here is from genome assembly GCF_951799975.1 of Gobius niger. NCBI lineage: Eukaryota > Metazoa > Chordata > Actinopteri > Gobiiformes > Gobiidae > Gobius > Gobius niger. Next base: position 2,525,123 of record NC_136852.1, on the reverse strand, counting down.
GTCCTCCCCCCCCCCGGCTGGTTCCGTGTGGGACTAAAGTGCAGGTCGTGGCTGTGAGTGAGGTGTTTTCTTTCCGAGCGCGTCCCGATGCTCAAACAGTCCGGCAGTTTTTAACAGTGCAAGAGCCAAAAAAACCTCCTCATATGTTTCACAATCTGCTGCTGTGGACCAACAGACAGAAGAACAGTCAGGACAGCGGCGACACACGCGGTAAATATCAAACATTATTCAGATTATTGCACAGATTATTGCACAGATAGAGCACAGGACGGTTACAGAGACGTGGAGAAGGTCAGAGGGGAAGAGGAGGCGGGGTTTATACCCACGTAAACTCTGGAGCGTCCTGAAATTAAAGTGCTCGATGCTTTTGCTCAAATCTCGTCGTTTAAAACCTGGACTCACGAAACGGCGTCCGGAGGAAGCATGAGGGGGGGTTTCTCAGTTCGGGTTCGGGGGGTTAGATTCAGTTCGTGTTTCAGTTTCCTCCTCGGCGAAGGGCCCTGAGCTCCGCCGCCACTTTCCGCAGCTCCACCTCGATCTCCAGCAGCTCCTGGTCAGAGCGGGGAGAGAACACCATCAGTTACAGCTGTGGATGTGTCGTATCATCTGGATGAGTCCGCCTACTTTGAGAAATATTATTATACAAATCAGAAGGACTTTAATCGTTTTAGAGTTTAATCTTAACCTCTTACCACCCGCCTAAACCAGATGCATTCTGTCCTCTTTGCCTGTTATATAGGCCTGTGTAACACCTCATTTGAAAGACCCACGTTTTAAAAGCTTCTTGGGAAAAAAGCACCAAAACAGCCACAAAAAATGAAGAAGAAGAAGAAGAAGATCTTTATTTATATAGCGCCTTTCACAGACATATAGTCACAAAGCGCTTTACATGAGACAGTTGTACATTCACTCCATACTCGGTGGTGGAAAGCTACGTCTGTAGCTTCAGTTTCCCCTGGGGGAGACTGTCAGAAGCGCTTTCGCGACTACACACGTCTGCGCCAACGGACCCTCTGACCACCACCATTCACTCACACACATCATTCATCCGAGATGAGAAGAAAACAAGGATGTAAACGCGACAAACGTGACAAAAATTCAACAAAAATGTGACAAAAATTCAACAAAAATGTGACAAAAATTCAACAAAAATGTGATAAAAATTCAACAAAAATTCAACAAAAATGTAACAAAAATTCAACAAAAATGTGATAAAAATTCAACAAAAATTCAACAAAAATGTGACAAAAATTCAACAAAAATGTGATAAAAATTCAACAAAAATTCAACAAAAATTCAACAAAAATGTGACAAAAATGTGACAAAAATGTGACAAAAATGTGACAAAAATTCACCAAAAAGTGACAAAAATTCAACAAAAATGTGACAAAAATTCAACAAAAATGTGACAAAAATTCAACAAAAATGTGACAAAAATTCAACAAAAATGTGATAAAAATTCAACAAAAATGTGACAAAAATTCAACAAAAATCAACAAAAATTCAACAAAAATTCAACAAAAATTCAACAAAAAAGTGACAAAAATTCAACAAAAATTCAACAAAAATTCAACAAAAATTCAACAAAAATTGACAAAAATGTGACAAAAATTCAACAAAAATGTGACAAAAATGTGACAAAAAATCAACACAAATGTGACAAAAAAAAGAAAGAAAGAAAGAAAAAAAAACATACAAAAGGTGACACAACACAGCAACAACGTGAGGAAAAAGATCAGTTTTGTGGGTCTTAGCTTTCAAATGAGGTGCTACACAGGCCTATAGCCAAAGAGGACAGAATGCATTTGGTTTAGGCGGGTGGTAAGAGGTTAAACCTGGTGTGTTTAGTCCCGGGTCCGAGTCTCACCTCTGTGTCCTCCTCCTGCTCGTCCTCTGGCCGGTCGTCCTCCCTCACATACTCCTCGTCTTCATCGTCCTCTCCTTCTTTCTCCTCTTTCTCCTTCTCCTCCTTCTCCTCCTCTTCCTTCTCCTCTTTCTCTCGTTGGAACTGCCGCGTGGCCTCGTCGCTGGCCTTCTCCATCTCCCTCTTCTGCTCCACCTTCTGCTCCACCTTCTGGCTCTGCGTGGGCGTCACCTCGGCGTCGCTGGGCCCGGTCGGGTCCTCTCTGGAAAACAACACAGAAGGTCACACTTCAAAAACCCGCCGACTCCAGGACGCCTTTTTCATGGGCATTTCGGTGCTCAAATTGCCTTCCCAGTGCTGTTACTATAGCCTTTTTCCTTCTTTCAAGGAAGATTCGCTCGTCCCTTTGCTGGAGTTTGTCCAGTGGGAAGAAAGAGTGAGTGCACCGTCTTTTCTCACATTTCTGCCTAAATTGGTCTAAATGTGGTCTGATCTTTATTAACCCCTTAACTCCCACCTGAACCGAGCACATTTTCTCCAGTTTGGCTTTACCCCAGTCCAAAAGCTTCTGGAAAAAAGCTGTGAAAATAGCAACGAAACTGAGACGAAAACAATGATGGAAATGTGACAAAAAATTGACAAAAATTGGACAAAAAATGACAAAAATGTGATAAAAATTTGACAAAAAAAGACAAATGTCACAAAAAAATGTAGAAAAAAATAGATGAAAATTTGACAAAAATTGATGAAAGTTTGACAAAAAATGACAAAAAAAACGACAAAAAAATGACAAAAAGTGACAAAAAATCGACAAAAAAATTACCAAAAAATTTGACAAAAAATGACAAAAATGTGATAAAAAATTGACAAAAAAAGACAAAAAATTGATGAAAATTTGACAAAAAAGGACAAAAAAATTGACAAAAAAATGACCAAAAAAACGACAAAAAAATGACCAAAAAAACGACAAAAAAATGACAAAAAGTGACAAAAAATCGACAAAAAAATTACAAAAAAATTTGACAAAAAATTACAAAAATGTGATAAAAAATTGACAAAAAAAGACAAAAAGTTGATGAAAATTTGACAAAAAAGGACAAAAAAAATGACCAAAAAATGACCAAAAAAACCAACAAAAAAATGACAAAAAAACGACAAAAAAATGACAAAAAGTGACAAAAAATCGACATAAAAAATGACAAAAAAAGACAAAAAAATGACAAAATTGTGACAAAAAGTAAAAAAAAAAAATTAAGGAAAAAAAAATAATAATGAGTTGAAAACCCCCAAAAAATTATGAAAAAAAAATGTGATGACGTGAGGAAAAAGATCCATTTAGATGAGTTTTGTAGATCTTAGCTTTCAAATGAGGCGTTACACTGGCCTACAGGATTTGGGTAAAGCTGACCTGGAGAAAACGCTCTCGGTTCAGGCGGGAGTTAAGAGGTTAAAGATCAGACCACATTTATGACTAGTGTCAGCAGAGAACGGTGAACTTACTCCTCCTTCCACTGCACATCATTTAAAGCGTGTCTTTAACAAAGCGTCTCCTCACGTGTGTGCCTCGCTCGCGCTCTCCGTCGCTGGCCTGGAGGTGGCGCCGTCGCTGCTCCTCTTCTGCGGCCCCTGCTCCTCCCTGATCCTCTGCATCTTGGCGTCCAGCTCCTGCAGCTCCTCGCGCCTCTTCTGCACCTCGGCGTCTCCTTCGGGCGTTTTGCTCTGCAGGTCCTGGAGCTCCGTCTGCACCTTCTCCTTCTCCACCATCAGCTCCACCTCCGCCTTCCGCCGCTGCTCCGCCTCCTGAGGACGAGAGGGGGGGGGACATTAGGGCCCCGGGGTCTGATGGCGGATATGTGATTATTCATATAGGCTGATGTGTTTTCATCTCTCAAAAAGCCTGCTGTAAAGCCTTTAACCTCTTAACTCCCCCCTGAACCGAGAGCATTTTCTCCAGTTCAGCTTTACCCAAATCCTGTAGGCCAGTTTAACACCTCATTTGAAAGCTAAGATCTACAAAACTAAATTGATCTTTTTCCTCACATCATCAGATTTTTTTTCATCACTTTTTTTGTTGGGCAGTCGTCTCATTTTTGTCAAATTTTCGTGACTTTTTTGTCACTTTTTTCTAAATTTTTTCGTCAAATTTTTGTCCATTTTTGTAATTTTTTTGTCACTTTTTCGTTCATTTTTTCTCAATTTTTCGTAAAATGTTTCTCACTTTTCTCTCAAATTTTTGTCCATTTTTGTAATTTTTTTGTCAAATTCTTATCACTTTTCTTAAATTTTTCTCACTTTTTTCCTCAAATTTTTGTCCATTTTTTGTCACTTTTTCGTCACATTTTTTGATTTTTTTTTTTTGGTCCATTTTTTTGTTACTTTTTGTCACTTTTTCGTCAAATTCGCATTTTTTTTGTCAAATTCGTATCACTTTTTCGTCCATTTTTTCTCAATTTTTCGTAAAATTTTTCTCACTTTCTCAAATTTTTGTCCATTTTTGTCAGTTTTTTGTACATTTTTTCGTCAATTTTTTTGATTTTTTTTTTGGTCCATTTTTTGTAACTTTTTGTCACTTTTTCGTCAATTTATTCCTCAATTTTTCGTCAATTTTTTTCCCAATTTTTTCCTCAAATTTTTTTCACTTTTTTCCTCAAATTTTTGTCAATTTTTGTCATTTTTTTGTACATTTTTTGTAATTTTTTGGTCACTTTTTCGTCCATTTTTTCTCACTTTTTTCTCAAATTTTTGTCCATTTTTGTCAGTTTTTTGTCATTTTTTTGTCACTTTTTCGTCAAATTATTCGCATTTTTTTGGTCAAATTCTTATCACTTTTTCATCCATTTTTTCTCACTTTTTTCCTCAAATTTTTCTCACTTTTTTCGTCCATATTTTCTCAATTTTTTGTCAAATGTTTCTCACTTTTTTCTCAAATTTTTGTCAATTTTTGTAAAAAAATGTGTACATTTTTTGTAAATTGTTTGTCACTTTTTCGTCAATGTTTTCTCACTTTTTTCACATTTTCATCCTTGTTTTCGTCTCAGTTTTGTCGCTATTTTCACACCTTTTTTCCAGAAGCTTTTGGATTGAGGTAAAGCTGGAGAAAATGTGCTTGGTTCAGGTGGGAGTTAAGGGGTTAATGTTGCAAAGGCACATAGACTTTTTGGGCTCATTGTCAAACTCTGATCTCTACGGAGCTGTATTTCTAAACACTGACTCTGAGCGGCAAGCACTATTTTCCAGGAGACATTTGATGGCACATCTTTAGGAAGAGTTTCGCTGTTATAGAGCTCCACAGTCCCGCCTCCTCTCCACAGTCCCGCCTCCTCTCCACAGTCCCGCCTCCTCTCCACAGTCCCGCCTCCTCTCCAAGTCTTTAACTCTTGGGCTGAATCCAGCTCTGTGGTTCTAAAGCGACCGCAGAGTCAGACGCAGGTGAAAAAAGAACGTCTGAGATCCATCTAGTTTAACTGCGAGCCTTCGTCCTAGAACTACATTACCCAGGATGCTCGGGAGTCCCATGATCGACTACGAGGCTTTTGATTGGTGGAGCTTCACGTTCCCCCACGTGTTTATTTATTGTAATGTAGAAAACATATTATAAACAATGTATTCAAACATAATGCAGGCAGATAGTTGACGTTTTATCCAGATCTAACACTGACAGTAAGAAAAACGTAAAAAAATGTTCCCAACGATCCAATTAAACGAACCACCGATCATTTTTATTCACATTAGCAGATTCAGATTGTTTAACAGTGAAATAATATAGAACTTTTGTCTGCAAAGTAAAAGAAACTGGCCGTGTTTGCTGAAAACCTCGTTGCCTTGACCAGCGGGCGCGATGTTGCAATGGTTCTTGGGATACGGAGTTTCTATAGTCAGGAAGTGAATGATGTCACAGCCTTGTACCTTTGCCTTTTCTTCAACATCAAGTCTTCTTTTTGGATTGAAATGAAACATTTTATGGTCACGAATGGCTACATCGCTGATTAGCTTTTGCGGTGACGTTAAACTCTTAATATTTGAATTTTTGGAAAATCGACGGTCGTGTAGACGGGGATTTTTTGCTTCCGGAGCAACAAGACTGCAAGGGGCGGGACTGTGGAGCTCTATAAGCACTTAGGTTTCTGGCGGGATAAGAAATGGACTTTTAAAGCAGTACTAAGTAACTCTTCCCCCTAGAGGCCGTAAGCGCCACTGCAGGTGTCGTAGCATGTTGTTTTTTTTACTCATTAATCGTCCCTGAGAGTAAATCCTTCACTGACAGAAAAGACAAAGAGAGAGAGAGGGATATTGTTCATCCAGTTACACAATGGAGATCATTTGTTTCACTCAAACTTGGCTGTAAATACTGTTAGCTTTGCCCATTAGCATGTTAGCTTCTTCTTCGTGATTCCATTAGTGTGTATTGGTGACTCCGACCCGGTGGCAGGAAAGTTGCAATGGTGGTTTTCTGGCCAGAGACACCAGAGGGAGATGAAAGACCCTCCAATCATCCCATTAACACTTGTATCACCTCCACAGGGACTACGGGGAGGATTTATTAAGAGAAAAAAATTACAAAAATGTGACGAAAAAATTACAAAAATTTGATGAAAATGTGACAACAAATTACAAAAAAATTACAAAAAAATTGACAAAAAATGACCAAAAAAAGGACAAAAATGTGACAAAAAATTGACAAAAAATTGACAAAAAATTGACAAAAAATTGACAAAAAATGACAAAAAAATGACCAAATATTGATAAAAAAATTGACAAAAATGTGACAAAAATTTGATAAAAAATTGACAAAAAATGACAAAAATGTGGTAAAAATTTGACAAAAAATGACAAAAAAAAATGATACAAATTTGACAAAAATTTGACAAAAATTTGACAAAAAATGACGAAAATTTGATAAAAATTTGACAAAAAATGACAAAAAAATGACAACAAAAAAAAGACAAAAAGTGAAAAAAAGTTGCTTAGTAAAATGATGCCATAACCTTGAATCTAAATGACTATGTTTTACAGAAACAAATGTTTTATTCCATTTAATTATAGAAAAGAAATGGTTCAAACCACGTTTTAATCAGTTCTTGATGGTGACACAGTTTATATGCAACACTTAACCACGTCACTGCCACCTTATTTACATGCAAAGCTTAAAGCGTATGGACTGGAGAGCTCACAGCCTATAGGCCAGTGTGATACGTAATTTGAAAGCCAAGACCTTCAAGTTTCTAAAATGTGAGATCTGTGAGAGTGAAAAGTGAAGATAAAAACCGCTCTGCCGCTCACCTCCGTCTCCTGCTCTTTGTCCTCGTAGATTTCCTTCTTCTTCTTCTTCGCCTCCTTCAGCAGCTCCTTCACCTCATCCTCCTCTTCATCCGTGGTCTTCCTCTGTTCCTCCTCTCCCTCCTCTGTCTCCTGCTCCTCCTCCTTCTTCTCCGGTGCCTCCTTCACCTCGTCCTCCTCCTCGTCCTCATCCTCCTCATCTCCTTCTTCTCCTTCTTCTCCTTCTTCTCCTTCTTCTTCGTCGTTTCTGTCCGAGTCCCTCTCCTCCTCTTCCTCGTCTTCGTCCTCCTCGTCCTCAAAGTCGGCATCCTCGTCGGCCATGTTGTAATCGTCGTCGTCGTCGTCGTCTCGCTCTCGTTCTCTCTCTGTGAGAAACAAAGTGTTTGTGAAGTCGCCGCCTCCTCATTTCATCACATTTATCACGTTTGTTTTTCCACTTCCTTATTCAGAGTTTCTTTCTTTAAGTCGAGGTTTTTACATTTTAAAGTCACAGACGAGGCTGGGAGACAAATCTGTTTGAATTTGAAATCCAGTCGGCAGCTTAGTTCTTAGTGTTAATAATGTGGATGTTACAAACTGCACAGGGACTTTTCCGTTTTTACAGTGATGCCTTTGATGTTTTTGGGTTTGTTGATGCATTTTAACGCGTGTATTATATTACACTTATTTTTATTGGTGAAAAAGGCCTCAAAATGAACTAAACAAACATGACGTGTCCAGCTCGTCTCCATGGAGATGTGACTAAACAGCCAAATATGAGCTTTAAACAGGTCAGGACCTCGTCCAGATCCATTCTGTGATTCCTCTGTAGTGATAAACTTAAACATGAGCTGGTCATGAGGAGCATGTTTTGTGTTGATGGCAACAGTGTCGTCCAAAATAGGGATGCACCGATACCAGTATCGGGTATCGGGCCGATACCACATGCTTGTACTCATACTCGTACTCATTCATGAGGTCCCGATACCGGAAACCAATACTATTTGACGTGCGGCCAGCGCAGCTACGAGGCGCAGCTCTCAGCTGAGGAGAGAAGAAGCAACAAACTGGAGAATTGTTTAGTGTAAATACAATAATCCACATAGAGCTGACTTTAGTACAGACTGCGCTCTCTAAACCAGAGTCTGAGCTGGATTTAACCAGAGCTAAATGTTGTTAGCGCTGCAGCGTCTGCAGTGTTTACAACATACAGGCTAACGTTGCTAACTCGCTGCTAGTGCAGTTTTGGCCATTCTGACGCCGTTTTATGCCCAGGGGTTTATTCATCTGAAAAACTAACCCAGCGACTAAAAAGTCCTCAGAAAATCCAGATTAAAGACATACAGCATGTCCATATTGAGCGAAAATGAGCTGCAGCAGAACAATGAAAACGCTGTAGCTTCTCGCTAAGTTACTACAAACACACGAGAAAATCTACAGGAGCTGAAGTAAAGACGAAAAGAGACCATTTAAGTAACATCTCAATACTATTGTTCAATAAAAATACATAAATGAATAAAGCTCAGGCTTTGGGAGCTTTAGGACATGGGCTTTTCTGTCTATGATGGACAGTGCAATAAAAATAAAAAATTATATTGAATGAAAATAAAATATAAATAATAAATGGCATCAGCACAATTCTAATAACTGCTCTTAAATGTGTCGCCGACTTTACTTAAGTAAATGAACATGAGTAAATTAACTAATTACAAACCAATCTGATGTGAAAAGAGTAAGAATGTTGAAGAAAATGCCTTGTACTCGTATCGGTATTCGGTATCGGCGAGTACTTAAATCAAAGTACTTGTTCTCAGTTTTAGAAAATGTGGTGTCGGTGCATCCCTATTCCAAAATGTTACGAAGTGTCCCTTTAACTAAAAACAATACTGTATATCTTTAAAATATATCTACAGTGGCCCGGCTCTACCTCAGATGCAGATAACAAGTCACACACATTCCCTTTCTTAGGATTTGCAAACGGAGGAAAGATAACTGGACAAAACAAGCTTCAAATCAAAACAACGCCGCCCAAGAAGTGACTTCCTGTTTGGATCCAGCACGCCAAAATAAAAGCTCACAGCTCGTCTCATTGATTCGTTCAGCAGGTTCTGGCAACATTACAAGAATATCATTAAATACACATTTAAGTTTTTTGTTTGTTAATAGTTCGGCAGAAAGAAAGTTGAACTAATGAATATGATGGTGCTTTTATTTTGGTGAGCTGGATCGAAACAGGAAGTCGCTTCTTGGGCGGCGTTGTTATGATTTGAAGTTGTGCACAGGCGGGTTTGAAGCTACTCGGTTGCGAATGAAGTTTTTTCTTAATAATACAGTTTTTCTGGTGCCAAACGGCTCTTGATGATAAAACCCTGTGATCCGCTTTTCTTATAAGGTTGAAGCGTTTGTACCGTGTTGAGCCAGATCCTGCAGCTCCTGCAGCAAACCGCGGTGTCTCTGCACCTGCTCCAGCTCCTCTGAGGAACAAACCGCTCGTTAATAATGTTAATAACATCACATGAAGAACAACAACGTCCTGCTTTCTGTTCAGACTCTTATAGTCCTGTCGCCGTGGAAACAGGGCCAAACAGTTTCTCATGAGGAGATCCTGTCCTGTGAGTGTGACCAGGGCTAGACCGGCCGTCGGGAGATTCGGGAGTTTTCCCGGTGGACCGACGTACTTTTGGGCCGGTCGGGCCAGTCAGATCGAGAAAAGGCCCGTTATACCTTAACACCGGCCCACGATTAGAGGGAAAAGCCATTGGAGGATCTATCATTACATAGATGCAATTACACAACTTCTCCACTAGAGGGATGTGATGCCTTTTATGCCCTGCTGGTGGCGCTTTCTTGAGTCATGGTTCAGATAATCTGGTATAATGAGCAATGGGCCTCTGGGACATAACACTCATGCCCCTCACATTGCGAATATAAGAGGAAATAGTTTATTGTAACTCCCTCCAGGACCCACAGAACCTTAGACCACTATTTTTTATACATTTTAGACAAATGTTTGCAAAGAAGTTCATGCTGGGAGTTGTCAGGTGACTCGTCGTCAGTGCAGTTTGTAAATCTTCTAGTTTCCATTGAAAGGATTTACAATGTTTGTCTTTTTGTGATTTCTGTTCTCATTCCACACGTCTGTAACTGTGTGGTGAGTTTTACCGTTTCATCTTCATCTACAGTCGATCATTTGGTTGGTTTGGAGAAGTTTATTTGTGTTGCAGTCGCGAGAGGAACTTCATTAACGGAACGCGCATTTTAAGATTGTTAAGTCATTTTACAAAAGTTCCTTCAAGTTATAAATGACAAGATAAAAGTGTTGAGTCTCTGAGGCGTTGCTTGAATTCAGCAGAATCAAAATGCAACGATTGTCCTCGATTTGTAGCTTATACTGTTTTAGTTCAAGCCAAGGGTTTATTGTTTTGCTCATCACCTCGACTATTGCATTGAATATGACAGTTTTTTTTTTTTTAGAGGGCCGATCTTGACCCAAAGGTCCCGGGCCGAATTTTTCTGCCAGTCCAGCCCTGAGTGTGACTCTTATTTATCGACTCCATTCGAGAGAGAAAATGATGATGCAGCTCAGTCTCCTCCTTTACAGGCTCCAGAAAAGGCCAAAAGGCTCCAGGGCTAAAACTATATCATGTATTTAACCGAGCTGGTTTAATGGTAGATTTATTTGTACTCCGCTCTGATGTGTTAAGGGAATAAACTGTATTTTTTTTTAGAAATGTTAAAAGCCTTTGGAGCCGGGATTTTAACCCCTTAACTCCCACCTGAACCGAGCACATTTTCTCCAGTTTGGCTTTACCCCAATCCAAAAGCTTCTAGAAAAAAGCTGTGAAAAAAGCGACAAAACTGAGACGGAAACAATGATGGAAATGTGACAAAAAAGTGAGAAAACATTGACAAAAAAGTGACAAAAATTGACGAAAAAGTGGCAAAAATGTCTCAAGAAATTGACAAAAAATGGAAAGAAAATTTACAAAAATGTGACAAAATGTGCCAAAAAATATTTTAAAATGTGATAAAAAATTGACAAAAATTTGACACAAAATGACAAAAATTTGATAAAAAATTGACGGAAAAATGTGGGGGAAAAAAATACAAAAAATGTTCTAAAAATGTGACAATAAAAACACAAAAATTTGATGAAAAAATTTAAAAATGTGACAAAAAAATGATAAAAAAAAATGGACGAAAAAATGACAAAAATGTGACAAAAAATGACAAAAATTTGACCAAAAAAACAAAAAAATTGATGAAAAAATTACAAAAATGTGACACAAAATGACAAAAAAATGACAAAAAAGTTACAAAAATGAGTTGAATACCCAACAAAAAAAAGATGGAAAAAAAATCTGATGACGTGAGGAAAAAGATCCTCTCGGTTCAGGCGGGAGTTAAGAGGTTAAGTCGTTTCAGACACGTGTAAAGTCCTCATTGGTTTCCATGTGTTATAGAAGCTTCTGGAGCCACTAGGGGGCAGCATCGCAGCACAGTCAGCCCCGTCATGAGGACCAGAGGGTGTGTAGAGGCGTTACCTGCTAACTGTGGGACACACTCGTCACGCGTGTCGTCTCCGCTCAGAGTCTGCTGGATCACACACTCCGCCTGAAACAACACACGCTGCTTTATTATTATTATTCACGGGTTTCAGTAACGGGATAAACGTGAAGCACAGACGAGTTTCAGACCTTGGCTTCCTTCAGGGCGGAGGACGAGAGCGGCCGACTCCCCACTGAGGACACACAGGATAATAACGTCACATGTCATCATATATCATTTATTTATTTATTTGACGAGTCAAAATCGGGTTCCTGTAAATATTTTGTCTCAAAATTCAGCAGATTAACCCCTTAACTCCCGCCTGAACCGAGCACATTTTCTCCAGTTTGGCTTTACCCCAGTCCAAAAGCTTCAGGAAAAAAGCTGTGAAAATAGCGACAAAACTGAGACGAAAACAATGATGGAAATGTGACAAAAAAGTGAGAAAACATTGACAAAAATGTGACAAAATGTGACAAAAATGTGACAAAATGTGAAAAAAATGTGACAATTTTTTTTTTTTTAATTACAAAAATATGACAAAAAATGACTAAAATTTGATTTAAAAAAATTGACAAAAAAATGAAAAAAATGTCACAAGAAATTGACAAAAAAATGACAAAAATGTGATAAAAAAATGACAAAAAAATGTGATAAAAAAATGACAAAAAAGTGAGAAAACGTTGACAAAAAAGTGATGGAAAAATTCATGAAAAAAAGAAAATTGACAAGAAACTGACAGAAAAATTGACTAAAAATTGACCAAAAAAAATTGACAAAAAAAAGACAAAAATGTGACAAAAAATTGACGAAAAAAAATTACAAAAAAGTGACAAAAATGTGACAAAACATGACAAAAAGTAAAAAAAAAAAATGAGTTGAATACCCAACAAAAAAATGCTGGAAAAAAATAATAATCTGATGACGTGAGGAAAAAGATCCTCTCGGTTCAGGCGGGAGTTAAGAGGTTGATAAACAAACACTTCTATAGCGCAGGTTACAGAGGCAAAGCTTTGTGTCTATCGGACAAGAAGTTGTCTTAGTCAAAGACTTATTGAATTTATGACAAACATTCTGGGAAAATCTTTAGCTCCAGAATAAAAGTGGAGAAAAGCCCCATGAAAGTGGCTGCAGATGAATCCAGCTTACACTCCAGCTTTCCATTTTTAATTCACCATCATAAACCAATGGCCTTTGAAAGAGATTCACCCCATGGCTCTTTTTCATTGTATATGTTTTATGTTGCTTCCGCAGGTCAGAGTCAGAGATAAGTTTCTGATGTGAGTGACGTCACTAAGTGCAGGAGCTCCACGTGCTCAGGTTGATTAAGTTAAACCTGTAAAGAGGCTTATCCTGGAGTCCGCTGGACCGTCCACACTGCCCCGTCTCTGCCCCGTCTCTGCCCCGTCTCTGCCCCGTCTCTGCCCCGTCTCTGCCCCGTCTCTGCCCCGTCTCTGCCCCGTCTCTGCCCCGTCATCAACAAACACGTTTCAACTGTAACAACCACATCCACTTTGTAAACGGACATTAAGACACGCTCCTGATCCCGGCTCCTCCAGAACCACCGTCATTACTGAGCAACAAAACAAACACTTTGAACCAGAGGCCGGTAAATATGGACGACACGGAGCCGCCGTAAACACCAGGCTGTGGTCATCACAAAAACACAAATACTGCTCTGACAAAAACACAAATACTGCTCTGACAAAAACACAAATACTGCTCTGACAAAAACACAAATACTGCTCTGACAAAAACACAAATACTGCTCTGACAAATACACAAATACTGCTCTGGCAAATACACAAATACTGCTCTGACAAATACACAAATACTGCTCTGACAAATACACAAATACTGCTCTGACAAATACACAAATACTGCTCTGACAAATACACAAATACTGCTCTGACAAATACACAAATACTGCTCTGACAAATACACAAATACTGCTCTGGCAAATACACAAATACTGCTCTGACAAATACACAAATACTGCTCTGACAAATACACAAATACTGCTCTGACAAATACACAAATACCATCAGTCTCAGCAGAGATGCCCAAACTTCCCGGTCCACACACACCTCCTCCAGCTGTTCTGACCCCGAGGCCACACCAGGCCAGCTCGGAGACATAGTCCCACCACCGTGTCCTGGGTCCACGAGGCCTTGTCCCACTAGGACATGCCTGGAACACCTCCCGCGGGAGGCGACCAGGAGGTATCCGGAACAGATGCCCGAGCCACCTCAGCTGCTCCTTTCGACGTGAAGGAGCAGCGACTCTACTCCGAGCTCCTCTCGGGTAACTGAGCTCCTCACCCGATCTCGGAGGGTGCGCCCAGCCACCCTGCGAAGGAAACTCATTTCGGCCGCTTGTATTCGCGATCTTGTCCTTTCAGTCATGACCCAAATCTCATGACCATAGGTGAGGGTGGGAACGTAGATCGATCGGTAAATCGAGAGCTTTGCCCCGACTCAGCTCCCTCTTCACCACGACAGACCGATACAGCGACCGCATCACTGCTGACGCCGCACCGATCCGTCTGTCCATCTCACGCTCCATCCGTCCCTCACTCGTGAACAAGATCCCGAGATACTTGAACTCCTCCACTTGAGGCAAGGACTCCCCACCGACCTATAGAGGGGAAGAACCTTTTTCCGGTGGAGAACCATGGCCTCAGATTCAAATCAAATCAAAATCAAAACAACTTTATTCATCCCAATGGGCAATTCTTTTCACTGCTCTCTGGCCTCAGATTTGGAGGTGCTGATCCTCATCCCGGCCGCTACACACTCGGCTGCAAACCGCCCCAGAGCAGCTGAAGGTCCCGGTTCGTTGAAGCCATCAGAACAACATCATCCGCAAACAGCAGAGATGAGACTCTGAGGCTCCCAAACCGGACGCCCTCCGGCCCCTGGCTGCGCCTAGAAACTCTGTCCATAAAGGAAATGAACAGAACCGGTGACAAAGGGCAGCCCTGAGGAGACCAACACGCACCGGCGATACCAAACGGCTACTTTTTGAGTATCGATATTGGGCAAAAAGTATCAATACTAATTTGCATATGTAAAATGTAGGCGTGGCAGCAATTTTAAATATAAAAGGACCATTTACATTTTTGTTCTGAGCCAAAACAGTCATTAAAGTATTAGTTTTAAACTTTGTTCCTGTATTTAATTTCACACTAACATTGTATAACCAGTTAAAGTAATATAATTTTAATGTACCTATTAATTATATAGAATATATATAAAAGTTTTTTAAATGTATATTGATTGAAATACATTCACCCATATGAAAATGACAAGTATCGGTATCGAGAAAAATGACCCCAAAAGTATCGATTCCAAAAAATGTGGTATCGCCCATCCCTACTAATATGTCAACAAAATAAAAGCACAGGTTTAAATCTGGGCCTGTCACTTTTTATGCACAAAATGAAAACCGAGAAAAAAAACATAAAAAACTCTTAAAAACAACATCGATATTTGTGAAACTCACAGAGTCACTGAACCTTATTCCTCAGACTCATTATCCAAAAATGCTGCACCTGCTGCTAAAGAAGTAATATTTACTAAAGTCGGTACTTCCGGGGTTAGCGTAGATACAGACGCATCTCGTCATAGAAGGGGGCGTGGCTTCGCCGAGGGGGAAAATAGAATCTTTTAGGAAACACATTTTTTCACTCTTTTAAGCCATTTTCTGGTGGAATATGAACTTATTTATCACATAAATAAAATCAAGTGTAAATCGGGCCCATATGGATATTTTCTCACAGCAGATTGTTCAGTAGAAGTGAAAAAACGGCAGTTGTAGCTAGCGCTAGCTAACCGTTAGCATTAGCCTGATGCTAACATGTAGCATCAAGTTAGCATTCTCCATGTATTTAGGGGCTGTTGAACCACTTTGCACCTCCTCATGTCTTTGTATCTTTATTTAGTTGAAACAATATTCATAATTCAGCGTTTGTTAAAGTAGTTTTTGAATAATTAGAGAAAGTTTAAATTTTTTCAAAATTGTTTTTCCCCCTTAACTGTCTTCAAACATGACCATATATGGGCGATTCCAGAGATGCCGTCTGTATCTCTTCACCTTATTCCGCCCCGCCCACTTTTGCCTCTTTATGCCTTGTCTCGGCACCTCGTTGTCCAGACACTTCCGGTCGAGCGCGAAGCCCGTTCATTTTAACGGAGAACGAGGGAAAATATTCTCCGCTCAAATCTGATGTTTAGTCGATTGATTTGTGTAAAATGTCCGATGTTCATTTGCACCGACATGTCGACACTGCAGCGTTTCTCTGCGCGGCCGAAAAACGGCTTTGTTTTCCTGTAGTGACTGATTTTATCTTGACTTCTCCAGCCCCATGTTAACACATAGGAGAAAAGGGGCGGGCACTTTTCATGGCGGCGCCCACGCGAACGCCCGGAATAAGGTGAAGAGCTGCTGCGCTGTTAGCATTTATATCTCCGCTAAACCGGAAGTAGCGATTTTGGTGAATATTACCTTTACAGCAGCAGGTTGAGCATGTTTGGCTCATGGTTCTGACACATAAGTCTGTTCTGTCACTCTCCGCTGAGTTTCACAAATACTGATGGTGGTTTTTAAGAGTTTTTGTAGTTTCTCTTCTGTGACGTCACCACTTAAAGATAAACCTGAGCGCCGCGAGGTCAGAGCGGGAGTTCACGGTTAATGGAGCTTTAGTTTCTCACACGTGTCTCTGCAGCTCCCAAAACTAAACAAAGATCTGACCTGTTCCTCAACACGTGAGAGCAGGAGCTTCACTCACAGTCACAAACTCACACTAAAGTCTGGTGCTACGTTTTTTTGGTCGACGCTCCTGTACTTTCTCACTAGTGCTGATGATATTGACAAAAAAAGAATCTCTCAGTATATTTGGGGGCTGTGATCTGCTGACAAACATCTACATCTACGTGGCTTTGTCGTAATGTGAACAAACTAAAGAAAAAAAACCTTTTTCCTGTGATTTCCTCATGTTTCCCTTTGATAACAACTCCCCCCACATTATTTACTTTTTACCACATTTTTTTAAATTTAAATTTTTTCCACTTTTCTGCTGAGTTTTGGCCGATGCCGATATGCACGATCGGCCGATTTTTCCGAACGTCTCGTCTATAATCCTGTGTGTGAAGCTTCTAAACCAGGGGCCGGTTTTCTTCATCGTCAAAAGACCAGGGGCCGGAGCCTCCACTTGAAGGATTTGAAGTAAAGCATCACTTTCTGCTTATGCCAGTGTTGTACATCAAACACACTGCAACAACGTCCATTTAAATGAGATAAATGACTTAAAATCATTTGAATAAAGGTTTTTTATGTTAAATTTATGTCGGTTTGAACTAATCTAAGATCAGATAAAAACGCTAATGCAAACGGAACAAATAGAAATCCCACTGGAAATCAGGAAAATTCACTTTTACTGTAAAAAATATTTATTATTCACTTGAAATTATACAGAATAATCTGAATTAAGAAAAACTTGTGCTCGTTCCATTGGCAAGAATAGGTTTTATCTGCTCTAAGGCCAAATCTGCTCCAACTTTAGATTTAACTCAAATAGATTTAAGTCATTTCTACCTATAGATGATATATTCTTTAGGATTATGGCCTATAAGCGTGCTCTGTTAAGACATTTTAAGGAATTGACAGTATTTTTCACATTTTTAGAGTTCTTTAACAGGCATCTGATCTCTGATTTGGGTCATAATAATATTTCTCAAAATCATCTCGAGGGCCAGATTTTTGTGATGGAGGGCCGGTTTTAGCCCCCGGGCCTGACGTTGCCGACCCCTGTTCTAGGGGGCGCTTCATTGGGGCAAAGGGCTGATATATTCAGTTTAGTAGATACTTTAGACAAAGACAAAAATCAGCAGATTCTGTAACAATAAACGATAAATCTCGATCTCTTTTGGTTCTGAAAGTTTATAACATGTACAATAGGACCCGAGGTGAACGAACCTGTGACCTGTTTCTCAGCTCCTCTGAGGCCTGAGACATTGACTCATATTAAAGCTCTGAGAGATATCGTCCTTATATCGGCCCGATATATCGGCCGACCTCTGATTGTTTACAACAATAATCCACATGATCTGTTGGTCCAGTCTGTGTTAAACACAGCTCGTTACGGCTGAGTGGATTAGAGACTTACAAAAGGCACTGACCCTGAACCTGTGTCGCCTTCAGCAGCAGATCACGCCTACGTTTGACTGACTCTGCTCATTTGAAAGCTAAGAACCTCCACAGTTCAGTCACTGATGGAGAAAAGGAGTTGGGATTGTGGAGCCGAGAGCGGAAGCCCTTTTATGTTTATTTCCGAGCTTGTTTTAGCCAAAAGACCCGGCAACCCTCACGATATCTGATCGTGTGAGCCGAGAGAATTATGTCGTAGCTTTGAGCGAGATGTATCGTCTACGAGATCGAAAACCGTTTGGAAGAAACGACAATATCGAGTTCACACATTAAAAAAGACACAAAACTTTTACACTTTTCTCACGTTTAATGAAGCGTATTTTTGATATTTTGTTGATATTTCGCTTGATCTTTTTCTGGAAACTCCCCAATGTAAATGTTCCCCTTTCGCCACTGTGAGAGAGCGTTTACGTTCCGACTGTCGCCGTCTCTACCGCCCCACGTCTTCACCGAACCTTCATCATACATGACCGTATTTGTAGCCCCCCCTCCCGGCCCTCGCAGCGGGACCCCCCCTCCCGGCCCCCCCTCGGATGAAGCGGCGTTTTTGCAGCTTTTATCCTGAACACATTTGACGGATCAGTTCTCGGCGCGCGCGCGCACCTTTGGCGTCTCCTGCCGCGTCCGCCGCGTCCGCCGCTTATATAACCGCGCTTTCCTTCAGCCACTTAACGCAAATCCTCCCGCAGCCGCGCTCCTTCCGCCCACACGGCCGTTCCCGCGCCTCACGTCGATCATTCCTCACGTAATCAAAATAAAACAAACGCAAACAACAACAAAAACCGCGACGCAGAACCGTGTCCGCGGCGCGTTTCCACCGCGGTCGCGTTTACGCATTTTTACGCAGCGGTTTCGGGAGATTTCTGCGCATAATTAGGGATCTGCGGATTCGAAACGCCGCGTGTCGCCTCCTCCTCGTGCGCATTTCGGTTCGATCTGAAGCGTCTTACCTTCCACCGCGGCCATGACGCAAAGCGCAGCCGCCAGACACAGCGTCCCCGTCGCCCGCATCGTTCACCTTGAGGGAAAAGAGCCGAGTGGAGCTGGAGGGGAGAGGAGAGAGGAGAGAAGAGCCAGATCACCCCGGAGGGAGGGGGGAGAGAGAGGGGTGCGCGTGCAGGAGGCGGCGCGCGTGCCCGGCCCAGTGTCAGGTGACCAAAGCCTCTGCAAATCCCCATTAGACTGTGGCACCTGAGGAGGCGCAACAGAGGACGGAGAGTTTACTCGAGTAAGAGGAACGTTACTGCAGGGGAAAAGTACTCACGCAAATGAGTACTCCAGTCAGATCTGCAGGGGGAAAGTACACAGAGTACTTCAGTCAGATCTGCAGGGGAAAAGTACACACACATGAGTACTCCAGTCAGATCTGCAGGGGGAAAGTACACAGAGTACTTCAGTCAGATCTGCAGGGGAAAAGTACACACACATGAGTACTTCAGTCAGATCTGCAGGGGAAAAGTACACACACATGAGTACTTCAGTCAGATCTGCTGGGGAAAAGTACACACACATGAGTACTCCAGTCAGATCTGCAGTACAAAAGTACACACACATGAGTACTCCAGTCAGATCTGCAGGGGGGAAAGTTCTAAATGAAAAGGCCAGACTTTTCCTTCCAGGTTCAATAAAAGTTAGAATTTGAAACTCATGGCTGGATCAGGGGTGTCCAAAGTGCGGCCCGGGGGCAAAATGCGGCCCACAGGCCCTCGGGCCTCTTCCTGAATCAGGAACACTGCAAAAAGTGTTTCTAAGCAAGTAAAAAATGTCTTAGTTTAAGAAATAAGTTCTTATTTTGTCGCTAAAAAGTAATAACGTTTTGTCGAGCAAAGTTTTCTTAAGAAAAAAAATCTTATTTATGGAAATAAAATCTGGCCATTTCTTGTTCAGATAAATTTGCTAAAAACTTGCTTATTTTTCTAGCAACAAGAAAGAAAAACTTTTTGAATCTTCTTCAGTTTTAGACAAAGAATATTTTTTCTTATTTAAGAAAAACTAAGATCAACAACTCTTAATGTCAGAACTGATTCTCACAGAGAGAAAATACATTCCATTCTTTAAAGTGGGCGGCTCGGTGGCACAGCGGTTAGAGCCTCAGCTTCACCGCGGCCCCGGGTTCGATTCCCAACAGGACGGGGCCTTTCTGTGTGGAGCATGTTCTCCCCGTGTCTACCACTAAAAACATGTACAATAGGTGAATCCTCCAGCAGGTGATTCTGACCATCAGCCTGGCTCCACATCATGGAGACGGGTCCCCGGGCGCGAGAAATACTTTCCTTAAATATTAGTATTTATTAAGAACATTTTGCTCAAAGATGTGTAATTTAGAACATTTTACTTAAATCAAGCAACATTTAAGTAACACACCCACAATTTTTCACTAAATAATTTTTTTTCCCCCTTGAATTATTCCGTTTTCTAAGGACTTTTTGCTTAATTCTAGGTATTTATTTGCTTAAATTTAGTGTTTCTTTCTTGTTTTATGAAAAAAATATTCTAGAAACAAGAATTCTTAGCAAGAAAATTGTAGCGTTAGCCATTTCTGCAGCAGTCTAACGTGAGTGCAGTCACCAAAGTGGTTATCTAGTAGCTAGCTTTTACGGGAGGAAAATCACACACCGCCATCGTTGCTTTGGCCTGAGAACTTCACTGACCATTTATTGCGCATGCTCAGTACAACATCGCAGTGCACGCAGGCACGCATCACGTCAGTTGTGTATGCTGATTTACATGGCTTTGTAATATGAACAAATATGCTTAACACTCCCACTCAAAGACATGTTCTTAGCATTCTAGTGGTAAACATAAACTTCAAAAAAACTTCAAAAATGTTTAGATTCGGTTATTTTACATTACTCTCCAAACAAATATCCCTTGAACCTCTCAAATTTAGTCTTTGTCACTGGCTTAGTAAGGACATCAGCTACCATGTTTGCAGTAGGACAGTACTCTATAAATATTTTCCCATCTGTGTGCGCAGAACGTACAAAATGATATTTTATATCCACGTGTTTTTTTCTCTGTCTGCATACTGGGTTTTTAGACAAAGCTATTGCCCCCTGATTGTCCTCATAGATTTTGACTGGTACATGGTTATTACCATGCATACCTTTAAGTAGTTGTACAAGGTACATACTCTCTTGAGCAGTGGCTGCAAGCGCCATATATTCGGCTTCGCAGGTTGATAATGCCACTGTTGGCTGTTTCCTACTCTTCCATGATATAACTGGACCGTTTGTAGTTAAGCTGAAACAGTATCCAGTTGTGCTCCTTCTGTCATTTTTGTCGGCTGCCCAATCAGCGTCACTATATCCTTCAAGCTGTAGGCTTTTGTCACATTTTTGATAGTGTAGCTCTTGACCTGTAGTTCCCTTTAAGTACCTCAATAGGTGTTTTGCTGTAGTCCAATGCTGTTGCTTTGGTTCTGCTAGGTGTTGCGACAATTTACTCACAACCCAGCTCAGGTCAGGTCTAGTAGAAGTCATAATGTATATTAAACTACCTACCATTTCTCTGTATCCTTTTGAGTCAATGACTTCACCCTCACTGTCAAAGTTTAACTTCTGTTCACATGGGGTGTATCTCGGTTTGCATTCGGACATTCCGAATTTTGCCAACATTTTATTTATGTGTCGCTCTTGAGTCATTTTAACCTTTCCCTCACTCTGTTTAAAGTCAATACCAAGGAAGTGTTTAAGTGGACCCATATCTTTCATCTTAAACCTTCTTTTCAACATTTCTTTGACTTCACTGAGTAAGATACTGTTACTGGCCGCTATTATCAAATCATCTACCCAGACTAGCAGAATCACTTTCTCATTCTCAGATTCTCTGCAGTAGACACATTGATCAGCATCATTTTGTACAAAACCATTCTCTGTAAGGTGATCATGCAGTAACATATTCCAATTACGTCCCGATTGTTTTAAGCCATACAATGACTTATTGAGTTTGCACACTAGTTGCTCTCCTGTGTTTGACTTGATTTCGAAACCCTCCGGTTGTTCCATATATAGGCTACCTCACAGTCCATCGGCGCATGGAGGTAAGCAGACTTTACATCCATCTGGTGTAGGGTAAGATCCTCTTGTACAGCCACCTGCATCAAAGCTCGCACAGAGGTCATGTTGGCTGTCGGTGAAAAGGTCTCTTTATAGTCAATCCCCTCCACTTGACCATACCCCTTTGCAACATATCTGGCTTTACAAGTCTCAGATCCATCTGCGCTCTCCTTCACTGTGTATACCCAGCGACCTCCCACTGCTTGCTTGCCTCTTGGCAGCGGAGTCAAGTTGAAAGTCTCATTCTCTGTTAAAGAGTTCATCTCCTCTTTCATCGCATCAGTCCACATTTTTGACTTTTTGGAGTCCATAGCCTCTCTGAATGTTTTAGGTACATCATAAGTCACCCTGTAGAAATAATCTACATTTTCACTTTCATCAGTATCACACTCAACTTTACACTGATAGTCCCTTAAATATTCAGGAGCTTTTCTTTGTCGTCTTGTAGGATATCTCCCTTCTCCTTGTTCTGTCTCAGTAGTATCTGTCTGGGCTAGACCTGTCTCTACAGTGTCTTCAACACTAGACTCTCTGCTCTCTTTAGGTTGTCTCTGACACTTGACTATCCTCTGTGGTATGTCCCCATAACTCTCAATGTCGTACTCCATGTCACAATCTGTCTGAGTCTGGCAATCTGCACTTTCTTTAATGATAGATTTGATCAGCCTATGTTTTAGGATTTTGCCTGTCTCAGGATAATACATGTTGTATGCTGGACTATATTTATCATAGCCGATGAAAATACCCTTTTCACACCGAGAATCCAGCTTCTTTTTATCCTGTTTATATATGTAGCATTCAGAGCCAAATACCTTCATGTTAGATAGGTTAGGTGTTTTTCCTGTGAAAACACGGTAAGGTGTCTGCTCTAGCCGCTTACTGTAGCACCTGTTTCGGATTTGAGCTGCTGTCTGTACAGCGTATGTCCATAACTGCTTTGGTAGTTTACTATCCAATAGCATGCATCGTGACATCTCAAATAAGGTTCTCCAACCCCTTTCGGCAGTTCCGTTCTGGTGAGGTGAGTAGGGTGCACTGGTTTCGTGCCTTATCCCATTATTCCTAAGTAAAGATTGGAACTCTTGCCCGGTAAACTCCGTACCGTTATCCGATCTAATGCATTTTATCTTTCCATATGGTGCTACGTCTGCAATAAACTTTTCAGTAGCTTTGGAAGTGTCACTTTTTGCTTTGATAAAGTATGGAAAAATCATCCCACTGTAATCATCAGTAAATGCTATTGCATATCTGTGTCCATCTTTGTCAGCTGGCTCTATAGGGCCACATAGATCTGTGTGTACTAGCTCTAGTACATTAGTAGCTTTAGCGTCTGCGTCTCTGTTCCTGCTTTGTGTGAACTTGCCCTGTGTGCATATTTCACAGTTTTGATTGGACTTGTCATTTTTCCCTTTTATCGACATCCCTTCAACAACTTTTTCTAATTTTACAACATCATCAAAGTTACAATGACCAAGTATCCTGTGCCACGTTTGGATGTCATGACTCACACACGCATTATCAATATTCTCATCTTCAACTGTGCTAAGGTAATACAGCCTACCATACACGTCCATCTTGAACTTGGTTCCATTCTTGTGGACCAGCCAGTCATCACCGTCCTTGAATCGGATCTCTGCTCCGCTGGATGTTGCTGCTTTGACTGAAAAAATGTTTTGTGGAAACGATGGAATGTAAAGTGCTTGCTTGAGCCTTGTCTTCACCTGGTGTCCCTCGCTGTCCAGCAAGTAGACTTCGGCGTCTCCCCTCATCTTCGCCATCCCGCTCACCTTTGTCCCGTCGGCGAGCTCGATCATGTGATCCTCGGGTCTAAAGCTGTTGTCCACTGTCTTAAATTTTGTGGCGTCGTTAATCATATGTGATGTGGCGCCGCAGTCGACCATGAGACCCTTCTTGTTACCTTTAAGTGTAGGACAATCGCTCATCTTGAAGAAACAAAAAGATGTAGGCTCTGCCTCTGTCTCTCCGTCAGCTTTCCTCACATGGTCACGGCCTCGTCCTCGACTGCGTCCTCTTCCTCGCTGTTGCGTGTCCCATCTTCGGCTTTCTCTTCTCACTTGGGATTCGTCCGGACAATTCCTGGCCATATGTCCCTTTTTGCCACACGCGTAACACTCAACATCAGTCAGGGCCATTTTCTTTCCTCGTCCTCTCCCACGTGGCCACAATGCTCCGCTAGTCTTCATCACGTTGTCTTCTCCAACATTCTCACTCTTGCCGTATTTTTCTGTACTTTCATAACTTCGTAGTTTTGTTTTAAACTCACCGAACGTTACTTCTTCGTTCGTCTGCGTGATGTGCACGACGAATGGCTTGTATGAATCAGGTAGCCCCTTTACGACCATGGCTATCTGAAGCCCATCACTAATCTGTTCGTCTGCTCTTCTCAATGACGTGAAAATAGTCTCTGCTCGGATAATGTAATCAGTCACAGTTTCATTGCTAGCCTTGTGGAGCGAGGAAAGTTCACAGTATAAACTCACAACGCGGGGCTTGTCCTTTCCCGCGTAGTGCTGGCGAAGAATCTCAAGTGCCCTTCTTCCATCACGTTTCGCGTCTCTCATTATCAGCGATAAACTCTTGTTGTCTAGACACTGCACCAGCTCTGCATATGCCTCTCCGTTTATCCTCTCATCTTCCACGAGAGCTTCTTCGTCGTCTTCATCGATGTCCGGGGTGTCCAGGAGTACTTCTCTGAGGCCGCGCAACTCCATGTGCGCGAGGAACCTCGTTTCCCAGAGCTCATAACTTTTCTCGTCCCCGTCGAATAAAAGTCTAAACCACCTTTGGCCTGCTTGACTGGGCCCATAACCTGTAGCGTTAGCCATTTCTGCAGCAGTCTAACGTGACTGCAGTCACCAAAGTGGTTATCTAGTAGCTAGCTTTTACGGGAGGAAAATCACACACCGCCATCGTTGCCTTGGCCTGAGAACTTCACTGACCATTTATTGCGCATGCTCAGTACAACATCGCAGTGCACGCAGGCACGCATCACGTCAGTTGTGTATGCTGATTTACATGGCTTTGTAATATGAACAAATATGCTTAACAAAAATAATGCTGACCCCATTGGCAGAATGTTTTCCTTCAAACAAGACAAAATGTTTTATTTTATGATTTTTTCCCCTTGTTTTTAGGAGGGCACGTTTTGCAGTGAAGCATCATCAGAGAAAGTCTTTTTTATTTCATATGTAATAATTCTACACAGTTATGACCTGACTGAGCTGGCGTTGAGCTTTAAGCATAAATAAAGGTGAGGCACAATTTAAACTCTGCTAATCCGAGGTTTCACGGCACAAACCTCTGACCTCTGACCCTTAACCCCGTGGACGGACCCTGGAAAGTGATTCATTACAAAGCTGAACATTCCCCGATCGTTTTGATGTTTTATTTATCATTAATGTTGTACAATATGCAGATGAAATACCATGATTGAAAACCTCCATGTATTTCTTTGATTTTAAATGACAGAGTAAAAACAAACCCTTTTCACTATAAACAGTGAGACGAGCAAAAGAAATAATGACAGGGGGCAGGTGTGAGGGCTGGTCAGCAGGGGGCAGGTGTGAGGGCCGGTCAGCAGGAGGCAGGTGTGAGGGCCGGTCAGCAGGGGGCAGGTGTGAGGGCTGGCCAGCAGGAGGCAGGTGTGAGGGCAGCAGGGGGCAGGTGTGAGGACCGGTCAGCAGGGGGCAGGTGTGAGGGCTGGCCAGCAGGAGGCAGGTGTGAGGGCAGCAGGAGGCAGGTGTGAGGGCAGCAGGGGGCAGGTGTGAGGGCAGCAGGGGGCAGGTGTGAGGACCGGTCAGCAGGGGGCAGGTGTGAGGACCGGTCAGCAGGAGGCAGGTGTGAGGGCAGCAGGAGGCAGGTGTGAGGGCTGGCCAGCAGGGGGCAGGTGTGAGGGCAGCAGGTGGCAGGTGTGAGGGCCGGCCAGCAGGGGGCAGGTGTGAGGGCCGGTCAGCAGGGGGCAGGTGTGAGGACCGGTCAGCAGGAGGCAGGTGTGAGGGCAGCAGGAGGCAGGTGTGAGGGCTGGCCAGCAGGGGGCAGGTGTGAGGGCCGGCCAGCAGGAGGCAGGTGTGAGGGCAGCAGGAGGCAGGTGTGAGGGCTGGCCAGCAGGAGGCAGGTGTGAGGGCAGCAGGAGGCAGGTGTGAGGGCAGCAGGAGGCAGGTGTGAGGGCAGCAGGGGGCAGGTGTGAGGGCTGGCCAGCAGGGGGCAGGTGTGAGGGCTGGTCAGCAGGGGGCAGGTGTGAGGGCCGGCCAGCAGGGGGCAGGTGTGAGGGCTGGTCAGCAGGTGGCAGGTGTGAGGGCAGCAGGGGGCAGGTGTGAGGGCCGGCCAGCAGGGGGCAGGTGTGAGGGCCGGCCAGCAGGAGGCAGGTGTGAGGGCTGGCCAGCAGGGGGCAGGTGTGAGGGCTGGCCAGCAGGGGGCAGGTGTGAGGGCCGGCCAGCAGGGGGCAGGTGTGAGGGCTGGCCAGCAGGAGGCAGGTGTGAGGGCTGGCCAGCAGGGGGCAGGTGTGAGGGCCGGCCAGCAGGGGGCAGGTGTGAGGCCAGCAGGGGGCAGGTGTGAGGGCCGGTCAGCAGGGGGCAGGTGTGAGGGCCGGCCAGCAGGGGGCAGGTGTGAGGCCAGCAGGGGCCAGGTGTGAGGGCCGGTCAGCAGGGGGCAGGTGTGAGGCCAGCAGGGGCCAGGTGTGAGGGCCGGTCAGCAGGGGGCAGGTGTGAGGCCAGCAGGGGGCAGGTGTGAGGGCAGCAGGGGGCAGGTGTGAGGGCTGTGAAACAGAGACCTCTCCTTAATCGAGGCAAACCTGAAATCATTTGTACTTTTACGACTGTTCAGAAAACAGAAAATATTCAGTGTAGTTTTTTTATTAATAAATATATAAATAAAATAAAGACCTTTTTTTTATAGGGAGCAAATAATCGTGATTTCAATTATGACCAAAATAATCGTGATTATTATTTTTTCAATAATCGAGTTTATAAGATTTCTCGTCCTCCTGCTCTTCTTCTCATGGAATGTATTTTGTTTGTTGTCGTTTTATTTAATGTTGCTTTACAAGGCCGTGGAAACCCAGGGTGCTGAGGGCGCTGCAGCACCCCCTGGTGGACAGTATGTGAACTGCAGGCAATATTAACCCCTTAACTCCCACCTGAACAGAGCACATTTTCTCCAGTTTGGCTTTACCCCAGTCCAAAAGCTTCTGGGAAAAAAGGTGAGAAAATAGAGACAGAACTGAGACGAAAACATTGACGAAAAAGTGACAAAAAAATGACAAAAATGGCCAAAAATTTGAGAAAAATTTGAGGAAAAAATGGATGAAAAAGTGATAAGAATTTGACAAAAAAATGCGAATAATTTGACAAAAAACTGACAAAAAATTTACAAAAAATGGACAAAAATTTGACAAAAAATCGAGGAAAAAATGGACGAAAAAGTGATAAGAATTTGACAAAAAAAAGTGAATAATTTGACGAAAAAGTGACAAAAAAAGTCACGAAAATTTGACAAAAATGAGTCGACTGCCCAACAAAAAAAGTGATGGAAAAAAATCTGATGTGAGGAAAAAGATCCATTAGTTTTGTAGGTCTTTCAAATGAGGCGTTACACTGGCCTACAGGATTTGGGTAAAGCTGAACTGGAGAAAATGCTCTCGGTTCAGGCGGGAGTTAAGAGGTCAATAAATAGGATTTATGCACAGGAAAAGTATTTTGGGGGTAAATTTTGTCCCTCATCGCCCCCGAACTAAAACATCTTCCCACGACTCTGTTGCTTTACCATGAAAAAAAGAATAAACGAAATGAAAGAGTAACTGTACCTGAATAGTTACTCAAAACGAGTATCCTAAATACAAGTATTCAGTTCAAACTCCTCAAATCACGGCGATCATGAATCCATCAGTTAATGACTTTCACACTTCGCTGCTTCGTTTTTCAGCGTCTAAAAATACGTCCTTTTTGGAACAATTAGAATTTATCTGATTAAGGTCAGGCCCATCCCTGAGCCGCTCACACAGGACCGGCAGCAGTAAAAGTACTCGGCTACTGTGGGGAAAATACTTTGTACTTAAAGGCTCAAAACCTGTATTTTTTTCTTACAAGCAAAGAAGAAGCCGCTAAATTAAAATGTTCGTTTTCTCCAAACTCATAACTTTCTGAACATATTTGTAGCATCTCAGTTCTTCACAGACGACTTTATTTCAGGGTCAGAAATGCCAGAAAATCTTACGGCTCAAAGTCCGTTCCTCGTTCTGAATATCGTCTCCACCGTCAGTTTCAGTTTCATTTGGTCTTTAAAGAGGGCGTATTCTGCTTTTTTCAGTCCCATAGCACCACAGTCTATATCACAGTACAATGATGACAAACCTTCTGTTGGTCTGTAAATGCAGTAAATTAGAATAACTGCCTTGTATAAAATGTCTCTCTCAAAATGGCTGTAGTGAATGTCTTGAAATAGGCCTCTGTCTCTTTAACCTCTTAACTCCCACCTGAACCGAATCATTCAACTTTTTTTTGTCATTTTTGGGCAATTTTTCGTCCAATTTTTGTAATTTGAAAAAAAATATATATATATCACATTTTTGTAATTTTTTGTCAAATTTTAGTCACATTTTTGTCATTTTTTCGGCAATTTTTTATCATATTTTGTCACATTTTTGTCATTTAAAAAAGGGGGAAAAAAATTACATTTTTGTCATTTTTTCGTCATTTTTTTGTCAATTTCTTGTGACATTTTTGTGAGATTTTTGCCACTTTTTCATCAACTTTTCGTCACTTTTTTGTCAATGTTTTCTCACTTTTTTGTCACATTTCCATCATTGTTTTGGTCTCAGTTTTGTTGCTATTTTCACACCTTTTTACCAGAAGCTTTTGGACTGGGGTAAAGAAATGTGCTCGATTCAGGTGGGAGTTAAGGGGTTAATAACCTCTGACCCTTTCGGACACGCCCCCTCCACACGCTGTTTGTGGCATCAGTGGGGAGGGGGTTCTGCTGAGGAGCAGTGGTTGGTTACTCGGCTGGTGACGAAAGCTCGGAGGCGTCTCCAGGAGGTGGGGGCGTTCCTAGGAGGACTCAGGCAAACCTATCCCTAAAATGGCCGCCATCAGAGTTTTTACAGATTACTCAGAAATACGTGAATGTGCCAAGGCAACACTTCAGCCATGTTTTTAATGAGGGAATGACATAATAACATGATGTAAAGCTTGAAAAAGTCCATTTTGCATAATACGTTTAAGTCTTTAAGTCTATTAAAGTGTGGTTATTCCAGCGGTGAGGCGTCTGGGTGAGGGTCTTCTGCTCCTGGGTGAGGGTCATCTGCTCCTGGGTGAGGGTCTTCTGCTCCTGGGTGAGGGTCATCTGCTCCTGGGTGAGGGTCATCTGCTCCTGGGTGAGGGTCTTCTGCTCCTGGGTGAGGGTCGTCTGCTCCTGGGTGAGGGTCGTCTGCTCCTGGGTGAGGGTCTTCTGCTCCTGGGTGAGGGTCATCTGCTCCTGGGTGAGGGTCATCTGCTCCTGGGTGAGGGTCATCTGCTCCTGGGTGAGGGTCTTCTGCTCCTGGGTGAGGGTCATCTGCTCCTGGGTGAGGGTCTTCTGCTCCTGGGTGAGGGTCGTCTGCTCCTGGGTGAGGGTCGTCTGCTCCTGGGTGAGGGTCTTCTGCTCCTGGGTGAGGGTCATCTGCTCCTGGGTGAGGGTCTTCTGCTCCTGGGTGAGGGTCATCTGCTCCTGGGTGAGGGTCATCTGCTCCTGGGTGAGGGTCTTCTGCTCCTGGGTGAGGGTCATCTGCTCCTGGGTGAGGGTCATCTGCTCCTGGGTGAGGGTCTTCTGCTCCTGGGTGAGGGTCATCTGCTCCTGGGCGCTGGGCGGGCCGGTCTGTTGGGCTGGTTGGGACCGATGTACTTGAGCGGAGAGTAGGAGGGTTTGTCGATGACCTCGGCCCCGAAGAACGGCTGCAGCGCTCGGGGCACTCGCACCGTCCCCTCCTGGAAAACAAACCGGACCATCAGAAACAGACGCTGCACTTTACAGGCTTGGACTAAACATTTGGCATCTGACTTACTTTGGTCTGGTGTGTTTCTAAGATGGAGATGATCATTCGGGGGATGGCACAGGCCGTCGCGTTCACCTAAAGAACAGCAGGGAATAATTAAAAATGCACTTATTTAGGCCAAAGCCAATCTCACTAATTAAAACCCCTGAAATCTAAGACTGCAGATGCCCCGTCGGCCACCAGAGGGCCTCGCTTTAAGGACATTAGTGGGACAGCAGGCGCTCACCGTGTGGGCGTACTGCAGGCCGCCGTCCTCCCGCTCGTACAGGATGTTCAGGCGTCGGCTCTGGTAATCCGTGCAGTTGGAGCCGCTCGAGATCTGGGCCAGAGACAAACACTCCGGTTAAAAACTCTCCGGTTAAAAACTCTCCGGTTAAAAACTCTCCAGTTAAAAACTCTCTGGTGATTATTTGCCCAAAGCAAAGCACAACACTGGAAAAATGACCATCTTAAATGAGATAAATGACTGGAAATTGCTTGAATAAAAGTTCTTCTGTGTTGAATTTGAGTCGGTTTGAACTAATCCAGGACACAAATGCTACAGCGCCAACGGAGCAACAATAAAACCCACTTGGAATCAGACAATAAATTGTTTTTCACGTGAAATGACACAAAATAAGAGAACACCGTAAATGCTCTAATATAGGCCGGGGCCTTTATTTACTCAAGGGCATCCAGGACCAGGCCTTTATTTGAACCAGGCCACAATTAGAGACAGGCCTTTATTTCTATTTGAGCAAAATGGACGACCAGGAAAATAAAGAAAAAGGAGATTTGTGTCCATTTGCACCTAAAATATTAGGTTCATTTATTAATGAGCATTTCAAACCCTCTCCCAGCGGCTGGAACATTGACGCCTTTTATTTTGTCGGGACAACAGGAAGTGTTTCGTTGCCGTTAGCGGAGCTTTGACATCAGTGTCACTGCAGGTTTCTGTTTCGTTTTTACCACGGACCGGATTATTTGTTGTTATCTCGTGTAAAAGGCGAGTTTAGACGGAGCGTTTGTGTTTGTGATCGATCATAAAACTGACCCGAGAGAAGACGAGGCGCTCGCGCTGATGGGAGGAGTTATTTTGAGGCGTGGGACTGACCTGCACACGGAGCAGCTGGACGTGCTTTGAAGACGCGATGGAGACTTTATTAAAACCCTGGAGGGTCACAAACATTTGTTGTTCGCCCTGTTTCTAAATATCGTCACAGGAGGTTTGAAAAGTGTCTAAATCTGTGTCAAAGTTATGCTCGGATCAGCTCCTCCGCAGCGTCCCCATCGGCCCGGGTTCCCGTTTGTTACTTCCTGCACGTGAGTTTCATTTACACCAGTATGAGACAAATTCCTAACATGGGGAATATTTCTACTGCTATAGTTTCTAATAAAAGCCCCGGCCTGTTTTAGAGACTGGCTTTAATTTGCCTCCGCCAGCCGCGAACCAGGCCTCTGCTAGAGACCCGGCCGCTAATGGAATACAGGCCAGTATTAGAGAATTTACGGTAACTACTAATAGAGGTTTTATCTCGTCTAAGACCAGACCAAATCTACTCAAACCTCAGATTTAATCTCTTAATTCAAGTAGATTTATGTCATTTCTTCCTTAGTGCATTTCTGTCAGTTGCCCGTGTTGTACATAACACGTGACCTAACTGGGTGTATTGACAGTATTTCTACCTTTATTTCTCCCGTTTAACTCTACTGGTGTTAAAAGTACTCTCTGATTTGTGTGATAATGTTTCTCAAAATGATCTTGAGGGCCAGAGGTTCTGTGCTGAAGGGCCGGATTTGGCCCTCGGGCCTGACGTTGCCGTAAACCATTAGAAAAGTGTCTTAACCAGACCTCTCCGTAGCGGTTCCTCCCGGGCATCCACGCCTCGATGTCGAACTTCCTGTTGGCCGGCGGTCCCAGCTCCTGCGTCGGCATGTCCAGGACTCTGACCCCACACAGAAAACACACAAGTCACGGTGAAGTCCTGACCAGGGCTGGGTTTAATGTGCTCAACATCCAGATATCCCTGATCTGAACCTGATCTGAGGAGACCTTTGTTCTCCAGAGTCACAGACGTCACCTGAAGTGCAGCTCCAGATCTGAGAAGAGCTCCTTCTGCAACGACACAAACTCCTGCAGCATCTCAGCGCTCTCCTGCCCAGACTCGTCCGCCGTCACGCCGAACATCTCCACCTGGAAACACCATCACTTTTCATCACTGCTCCAAACATCTGCACCTGGAAACACCGTCACTTCACTTTTTTCTCCCCAAATAATGAATATTTTTTCCCTACATTTTTTTTCCCCCAAAATATGTTTTTCCCCCCAATTTTGTCCAACATTTGTTCCCATTTTTATTTCTTTTTTTTCTCCAAATTTACCCCATTTTTTCCACTCGTTCTTCCTATTTATTTATATATATATATTTTCCATATTTCTTAAAAAAACGTACGTGTTTTTCACGATTTTTTTAACCAAATTTAGCCCAATTTTTCCCTTTGTTTCCTCCACATTTTCCACTTCTTTTTTCCCCATTTTTAATGTTTTTTTCTACCTGTCTTTCCCTTTTTTTATCATTTTATTCCTTTTTTTTCCATATTTCTTAAATTTGTTTTAGTACATTTACCTCAATTTTTTGTACATGTTTTTCCAGATTTTTTTCTACATTTTTCCATATTTTCTGTGTTTCTTCCTTCAATAATATTCTCAATTTCACCCCAATTTTTCCCTTTTTTTCCCCTCCACATTTTCCACTTCCTTTTTCCCAATTTTTAATGTCTCCTCGTGTTTCCCTTTTTTCTTTTTTTTCTCCTTTTTTTTTTCCATATTTCTTAAAAATGTTTTAGTACATTTTCCTCCATTTTTTTGTACGTGTTTTTCCAGATTTTTTTCCTTTTCACCCCATATTTCTTACATTTTTTTAGTACATTTTCCTCAATTTTTCCATTTGTTTTTCCCTTTTTTTTCTAAATTTTGTTTTTTTCTTCAATACTATTCTCAATTTCACCCCAATTTTTCCCTTTTTTTTCCTCCACATTTTCCACTTCTTTCCCCCCATTTTTTAATGTTTTTTCTCCTTGTGTTTCCCTTTTTTCCCTTTTATTTTGATGACCAACAGCATCCAAACTTGAAGATAAAGATCCTCTGTTTCTCTTCGGTTCCTGCTCTTGATACTTTCCTTTCTTCAGACCAGACTGTGTGGTTGAAGGTCCTCAGCCCTGAACATCTAAAGTGTATGTCTTGTTCTGCTGTTGAGTGAGAGGTAGTCGTCTGTACCTTGGTGAAATGGTGGACTCGGTATAAGCCCCACGTCTCTCGCCCCGTGTCGGTCTCCGCTCTGTAACACGTGCTGCAGCAGACCGTCCTGCAGGGGGCGACACACGGCTCAGGACCAGCATCAGAAAGAACAAGTGGATAATGTTTTAAAAGGTTTTACCGCAGGGGCAGGTCCCTCAGGTTCACCGCGTGGTCCATGAAAAAACCTACAGCGGACGAGACCAGAGCGGGTTAGTTTAACCTCTTACCACCCGCATTCTGTCCTCTTTTGGCTGAGTAACACCTCATTTGAAAGCTAAGACCCACAAAACTGATCTTTTTCCTCACGTTGTTGCTGTGTTGAGTCACCTTTTGTATGTTGAGTTTTTTCTTTTTTTTCATATTTTTGTCACTTTTTGTTGAATTTTTGTCGGTTTTTTTGGTCAGTTTTTGGGACATTTTTGTTGAATTTTTGTCACAATTTTGTTGAAGTTTTGTCGTTTTTTTTGTTGAATTTTTGTCACTTTTTTGTCATTTTTGGTTGAGTTTTTTGTCACATTTTTGTTGAATTTTTGTGACATTTTTGTTGAATTTTTGTGACATTTTTGTTGAATTTTTGTCACATTTTTATTGAACTTTTGTCACTTTTTGTTGAATTTTTGTTGAATTTTTGTTGAATTTTTGTTGAATTTTTGTTGAATTTTTGTTGAATTTTTGTCACTTTTTTGTTGAATTTTTGTTGAATTTTTGTTGAATTTTTGTCACTTTTTTGTTGAATTTTTGTCACATTTTTATTGAACTTTTGTCACTTTTTGTTGAATTTTTTTGTCACTTTTTTGTTGAATTTTTGTCGTTTTTTTTGTTCAGTTTTTGTGACATTTTTGTTGAATTTTTGTGACATTTTTGTTGAATTTTTGTCACTTTTTTATTGAACTTTTGTCACTTTTTGTTGATTTTTTGTCATTTTTTTTGTTCAGTTTTTGGGACATTTTTGTTGAAGTTTTGTCGTTTTTTTTGTTGAATTTTTGTTGAATTTTTGTTGAGTTTTTTTCTTGTTGTTGTTATTTTGTTGTTTTTCTTCTTATTTTTTGTGGCTATTTTGGTGTTTTTTCCCAAGAGGCGCCTGCGCAGCTGCTTCGCTGGAACACTCGTCGTATTTTTCAGCTAAAAGCGTGCAGAAGTCGGCCGTGGAGAGCGTGTATCTGCTGCTGTAAATGTGCTGTCCTGAGTCTGCAGCAGCTCCGGGCTGCAGGACGTGCGGGGCGGAGCCGAGAGAGAATGGCAGCGAGCTGGAGCCGCAGATTCAATGTAATTCGAGCTTAGAATTATCGGGCCTAATTATCGGCCACATTTTTTTTTTAGCGGCTTTATTGGGGATGGCGCCAAAATGCTGATAATTATCGGCGGCCGATATTATTGTGCATCCCTAATAATAATAATATTATTATTTGCAGTTATATGTGTTATATGTTATATGTGTTGACATCGCCATGTTTGGCCTGCGACCCACTGGCACTTTTTCATTTTGGCCCTCGGTGACAAAAAGTTTGGGCCCCCCTGTTTTAGAGAGTGTGTTAAATATCAGTGCGCTCTCAATGAAACACTGATGAGCCCTTGTTAAGACACACAGCTCTGCCTCCCGGCGTGGCGCTTGTACCTGCGATGCCGACCTCTCCGGTCCCGGCCAGGCTGAGGTCGGGGAAGCGGCCGTGGTCCAGGGAGTAAACCTGGGAGCGCTGGGCGTGCGGCTGCATCCCACAGCCCTCCTGCAGACACAGACACGGAGGTCAGATCACGCTCAGGACGAGCTCCAGAGGAAACAGACTGTCCTGCTTTAGAGAGGAGGAGAGAGGAGAGAGAGGAGGAGAGAGGAGAGAGGAGGAGGAGAGAGGAGGAGCAGAGAGGAGAGAGGAGGAGAGAGGAGAGAGGAGAGAGGAGAGAGGAGGAGAGAGGAAGAGAGAGGAAGAGAGAGGAAGAGAGAGGAGGAGAGAGGAGAGGAGGAGAGAGGAGAGAGAGAGGAGGGAGAAAGAGAGAGGAAGAGAGAGAGGAGAGAGGAGGGCTGTGCGTGCGGCTGCATCCCACAGCCCTCCTGCAAACACAGACACGGAGGTCAGGTCACGCTCAGGACGAGCTCCAGAGGAAACAGACTGTCCTGCTTTACTGTCCGGGACGTCGATTGGTAACACAGAGAGAGGAGCAACATTAAACAGCTCCTGATCCTTTTCTTAACGTGACCTGATGTTTGTGAAACAACCACATCTGTAAGAGTTTGTAAAAGCTGGACTCACGAAGACGGCCGCCTTGAGCATGTCGGGCACCGCCAGGGGGACGAAGCCCTGTGGGTGTCACAGTAAAAGCAGAGTCAGCCTCGGGGCAGCGCGGGAATGAACTTTAACCTTTAGATCCTGACCCTCCTCAGCAGCTTGTCCAGCGTGAAGCTCTGCAGCGCCATCTGGAGTCTGGCCCCGGCTCCTCTCAGATAATACGACCGGTGGCCCGACACGTGGGAGAGGTGTCTGCGGACGGAGAGCAGGAAGTACAGCCATGGTAAGTCCCTTTGATTCACTGCAGTCGGCTTTAGGAGACCAGAGAAGTACATTCCCACCGGGCAAAGGTCACATGACAGAGGGTCTTTGAGGCCCAAATATTAAAGTTTATATTATGGGACGGTTCTGTTTCCCGGTGTTCGCAGCTGCTCTGAGGATTTACCAGCGTTTGCTCTTGTGCAAAAGCAGCTGAGTCATTGACACATGTTTTGCCGTTATGAAGCAGCCGTCTTTATAAATGACTCCGAGAGCTGGGTCTAACTTTGTCCACTTATAAGACATGTTATTATCATGTTTCTGCTTTTCAAAGTCTATTCTAATCTTATTGTATTTCTTTAATTTTTTATTTGTTTATTGTTTATATTCCTGCCACTTAACACAGTAAGTGCCAAAAACTCTTTGTGTTTTTTTATTATTTTTATTATGAATCTAGACATTCTGATACACCTTATGTGTGATTTTTGTTGCTCTGTTATGAACAGAAGTGAAATTAATGACGATCAAAAACTTGTGAAAAGTCACATCTGGAATTTTTAATATATTATTGTGTTTCTTTCCTTTTTTTTTTTAGTCTGAGGGGTCATGGTGTTGTGCAATGAACAGCTTCTCTCAGCTTCTCAAGGAAAGATCGAAACAGTTGAGATTTTAACATTTCTCTGAGTTTTTAAATGGTTATAATCGGTCCAAGGACGACTGAGAAACATCCTGTTAAAGTCTTCAATCCAGAACCAGGATGTTTAAATGCACACGCCATAAAAAGAGATCGAGAACACGCGTGTTTCAAAACGTGTAAACAATGATGTCGTTGCCTCTTCACACAACGTTAGTGTTCGTCCAGGGAGGAGAGAGAGAGGAGTTAATCAGAAAGGAGAGTGTTGCATAAAACACTAATTATTAAAAAAATCTGTGATTTTGATCAAATTTAGCTTCGATTTCTCAGAATAGAATTAAACTGTTTTCACCTCTGGAGAGCTTAGAGTGTCGTCTTTCAAACGAGCCACAGCCTGTGTCCATAACTATAACACAGAATACACTGTGGTGCTACAAATATCATGACAAATGGCCTAGATTGTTGGCACTGTAAAGATTATAACAAAATCTGAACAGGCCTGTTCAGATTTTGTTATAATCCTTACAGCACTCAATGTGTTAAATGCAGATGTATTGTTATTGATAAAATAGAATATGAAATAATTTTTTGACTATTTATGTTAAGGGCTGAAATTTCAGGACCCATCGACTAAAGAACAGCAGAACTGTAGTGGAACCTGTGAATCAGCCTCCGAAACAGACTTCATATAAACCAATGAATGAATTGTTTGATTTTTTAACATTTAAAAGCATCTGTGACTCCACTATTACCATCAAAAACACAACTGTGCATGTTCTAATCCTTCATATATATTATTATTATCAGATATTCTTGTCATAGAAACTCTTTAATAATGGAGAACAGTCTTTAATGCAGACGGTGATGAACCAGAAGTATCTTTAATGACATGGTTACCTCTGTCTGATGATGCCGAGCTCCTCCCCCAGCTCCACGTGGCCTTTGGGCTTAAAGTCGAACTCTGCGGACGCCACAGCAGAAGAACAAGAGACACTTTCATATATTGAAGTATATTGAAGTATATTAAAGTATATTAAAGTATATTAAAGTATATTGAAGTATATTAAAGTATATTGAAGTATATTAAACACCGACCGCGCTTCTGTCCCACCAGCTCCAGCACTCGCGCCTGACTCTCGTCTCCGTGAGGCTGCAACGCGGAAAACACACTTCACAATCCAGGAGATTAATCAGACACAGCGTTAAGGTTTGATCTATTAAAATGTGGAATGATGCCCAGTTAACGGGCCTGGAGCGCCCCCTGCAGGCAGCGGTGGGAACGACATGTTATTACACTGTGAAACAAGTCCACGGCGGCGAGATGAAAACACTTTGAGTCAGTGATGATTCTGGGATTTAAAAGTCCTATTTCAAAAGGAATCAATCAACCCCCAAATAATCTTATTTATAATTATAAAAAGCATCTTCAAAAGTAAAATATTTTGTGAGTGTTTGGTCCAAGTGCTTAACCTCATAACTCCCGCCTGAACCGAGAGGATCTTTTTCCTCACGTCAGATTTGTTTTCCATCATTTTTTTTGTTGGGTATTCAACTCATTTTTTTTTGTCATTTTGTGTCACATTTTTGTAATTTTTTGGTCAAATTTTTATCAAACTTTTGTCACATTTTTGTCATTTTTTGTCACTTTTTATTGTCATTTCTTTTGTCCTTTTTGTGACATTTTTGCCACTTTTTCGTCAGTTTTTTGTCAATGTTTTCTCACTTTTTTGTCACATTTCCATCATTGTTTTCGTCTCAGTTTTGTTGCTATTTTCCAGAAGCTTTTGGACTGGGGTAAAGCCAAACTGGAGAAAATGTTCTCGGTTCAGGCGGGAGTTAAGGGGTTAAAACTGCAGTGCCCTCTATTGGCACTTGCGCCGGTATTTTACATGAAAATAACGAACAATACTTCAAAATACGACGAAATTACTTACATAATTTTGCAGTTTGTAACGTGTTAGACAAATCTTCAATTTTACCTCGTGTCCTTCATGTCCGTGAGTTAGCACATCGCTGGTTAGCCGGCGCCGTGATGCTAAACTCTTAATAAACTTTTATTTCCCTTATGTGTTTTTGTCACCTTTTTATTACTTTTTTGCTGTTCTTTTGTTACTTTTTTGCAGAATTTTTTGTCTTTTTTTGCTGGATTTTTGTCACTTTTTTTGCTGGATTTTTTTTTTTTTTGCTGGATTATTGTCACTTTTTTTGTTAGATTTTAGTCATTTTTTTGCTGGATTATTGTCATTTTTTTGTTAGATTTTAGTCATTTTTTTGCTGGATTATTGTCATTTTTTTGCTGGATTTTTGTCACTTTTTTGCTGGATTTTTGTCACTTTTTTGCTGGATTTTTGTCACTTTTTTGCTGGATTATTGTCACTTTTTTGCTGGATTATTGTCACTTTTTTGCTGGATTTTTGTCTTTTTTTGCTGGATTTTTGTCACTTTTTTGCTGGAATTTTTTTTGCTGGATTATTGTCACTTTTTTGCTGGATTATTGTCACTTTTTTGCTGGATTATTGTCACTTTTCTGCTGGATTTTTGTCTTTTTTCTGCTGGATTTTTGTCATTTTTTTGCTGAATTTTTGTCTTTTTTTCTACTGAATTTTTGTCATTTTTTTGCTGGATTTTTGTCTTTTTTTTTGCTGGATTTTTGTCTTTTTTTCTACTGGATTTTTGTCTTTTTTTTTGTTAGATTTTAGTCATTTTTTTGCTGGATTATTGTCATTTTTTTGCTGGATTATTGTCACTTTTCTGCTGGATTTTTGTCTTTTTTCTGCTGGATTTTTGTCATTTTTTTGCTGAATTTTTGTCTTTTTTTCTACTGAATTTTTGTCATTTTTTTGCTGGATTTTTGTCTTTTTTTTTGCTGGATTTTTGTCTTTTTTTCTACTGGATTTTTGTCTTTTTTTGCTGCTCTTTTGTCACATTTGTTGAGTTTGTGTCATTTGTGTCGCTCTTTTGTGTCACTTTTTAGCGCTTTTTTGTTGTGTTTACATCCTCATCTTCTTTTCTTTTTTATCGCTGTTTTGAAGAAGCTTTTAGATTTGGAGAGCTTGGAGAACAGGAGAAAACATGTTCAGGTGGGAGTTAAGAGGTGAAATAAGGATGAAGCGAGGCTGTTATGGTCTGACCTGGACGGGCCTTTCTGTGAGTTTGCTCCTCGTGTCTGGAGGTTTTAGTCATAGTTTTATTTTCCGTTTTATTTTGAAAAACCATGAGCAGCTCCTCCCCCCCCCTCACCACGTCGGGGTGTGTGGCGTTGGGCAGCTTCAGGGCTCGGCTGTAGAACTTCTCCTCCAGCTCCGTCTCTTTAGGGGCCAGTTCTCCGAGTCTGAGTCTGATGGACCTGCCTTTCTGTCGCATCTCCGAAAACTCCGGGACCTGAGGAGGAACCGTCAGATTCAAAGAGGAGTTTAAAATACTGCAGTCACGTGATGTAAGCAACAACTTACGGCGGAGAGAGACTTCTGGTCGTGACTGGTCTGGAAAGAGAGGACAGAGTTACACAAAGCGACGGGTCAGTGAGGAGGTTCCAGAGGACGACGTACCACCAGGCCTTTGATGACCTCACTGACGACTCCCTTCTGTTTCTCCAGAGACGACATTTCTGCTCGGACGTCCTGGAGCTGCTGCCACAACGAGACCTGCAAGAGGAGGGAAAAACACTGCATCAGCAGGAAAAACTTTAAACATTAGACATGTTCTCATCTCGTGCTACAACATCTTGATTTATGGAGCTTTGAGCCCCAAAAACAACTAAAGGTGTTTCTCTATTTGGAAGAAATGCAAATTTACTATATCGAGTTTGAGCTCCAATGTCAAGAAATGTGAAAAAAATAATGAATGAATAATAAATGAATAATGTAAAAATGAAAAATGTAAAAATGAAAAATGTAAAAATGTAAAAATTAAAAAATTAAAAAAAATGGAAAAAAATTAAAAAATGAAAAAAAAATGAAAAAAATGAAAAATGAAAAAAAAGGAAAAAAAATGAAAAAATGAAAAAAATGAAAAATGAAAAAAAAGAAAAAAAAATGAAAAAATGAAAAGAAAAGAAAAAATAAAAAAAAAATGAAAAAAATGAAAAATGGAAAAAAAGGAAAAAAAATGAAGAAATGAAAAAAATGAAAAAAAATGAAAAAAAATGAAAAAAAAAATGAAAAAAAAGAAAAAATGAAAAATATTAAAAATATTAAAAATTAAAAAATTAAACAAAAAATGTAAAAATGACAATTTAAAAAAATGCAAAATTAAAAAAATAAATAAAATAAAATCTGAAAAATGAAAAATAAAATGTATAAAATATATATATATAAAAATATCGCTCCACAAAAGTTCCAACAAATAGTGAGATGATATTTTTTTGTCAAAATGGCCCAGCCCTAAAATCCCCTCTGGACAAATCTTTGTACTGAACAAGTCAATAAAACAAAACAAAGAATTTGAACATTTGAACAAAACAAAAAAAATATCAGATTTGCACAAAAGGTTTTAAATTAACGGCAAATGGACTCAACGTATAAAGCGCTTTTCTCCCTTTATCAGGCCCAAAGCGCTTTACAGTGAGGAACAACTCATCCATTCACTCTCTCATTCATACACCAGTGTACGCAGACACTGGAGGCAAGTAGGGGGAAGTGTCTTGCCCAAGGACACAACGGCAGTGTGCATCTGCGGGAGCTGGGATTCGAACCCACGACCTTCCGATCAGGAAACGACCCGCTCTACCACCTGCCCCGATGTCTACCTCAAGACTGCACTGCTGTTATCAAAGCAAAAATAAAAAAGGTTATTGGAGACTTTTTCTTGTGCAACTGGAGACGGTTCAGATAAACGATTAAGTTCACAAAAAGAAACTCTCAAGCTGAGGTTTAAAAACACACACATCTTCAACTGAGCCCTTTATTTACAGTATATATGCTGCCCTCAGAATGATTTTAACCCATCTTATTTTATACGCTATTATTACTTGAGAATTTGTATTTATTTAAATGTGCACCATACAGAGCTTTGTTATACTGTGTTTTTACATTTTATAGTGAGTTTTCAATAAACTACTCGCATTTGGCTTTGACTTAAAGCAGTACTAAGTAACGTGTTTACCTTAATAAATCCTCCCCGTAGTCCCTGTGGGGGTAATACAAGTGTTTATGGGATGATTGGAGGGTCTTTCATCTCCCCCTGGTGTCTCTGGCCAGAAAACCATGTTTGCAACTTGACTCCCACCGGACCGGAGCCACCAATACACACTAATGGAATCACGAAGAAGAAGCTAACATGCTAACGGGCAAAGCTAACTGCGGGCTAACGTCACTTTAAACAGTATTTACAGCCAGGTTTGTGTGAAAAAAATATTTCCATTGTATAATTGGATGAACAATATCCCTCTCTCCCTTCGCCTTTCCTGTCAGCGTAGTATTTACTCTCCAAGACAATTAATAAGTTAAAAAATCGTAACTTGCTACGACACCTGCAGTTGCGCTTATGGCCTCTAGGGGGAAGAGTTACTTAGTACTGCTTTAACATTTCATTCCACAGCTCTCACTTTGCAGAAAATATATCAGGATGTGACTTTTAGTCCATATCGCCAGCCCTAGTAAATACTGTAGTTATTTTACACATGTGTTGGTTTGACATAGTGTTTCCCAACCCAGGGTATGCACTACGGCAGGGGTAGGCAACGTCAGGCCCGCGGGCCAAATCTGGCCCTCCAGCACAGAACCTCTGGCCCTCAAGATGATTTTGAGAAACATTATTATGCAAATAAGAGATCGAATTCCTTTTACAGTGCTCTAAAAATGCAAGAAATAGTGTCGGTATTCAAAAAATGCCCTGGCAGAATATCCCACTTGGTCCTACAGTAAAACAGTGAATCTCAACTGGTGGGTCAGGACCCAAAAGTGGGTCGCAGATGCTTTTTCAGTGGGTCGCGAGACGAGGAAACATTTTTTCAATATGTTCCATCTGAAACTGCATGGAATTTCAGATTTAAAGGCATGTCTACTGCTTGTTCAATAAAAACGTGTGTGGGAAAACAGAATATTTTGTACAATATATGACACATTAAGGTTTTATTTGGGTTATTTGGGCCTGTCATCCAAGGGCAGCGTTGGGTCCCGACTTGGGAACCACTGGTGTAAAACTTTTGGGATTTGGAGTTACTTTAGGCGACAATGTTGAGGTTCGGCCCTTGGTGTTTAGGCGATGATGAAAATTGTCCCTCCACACAGACAGTGAAATAAACCAATTAGCAACTAGCATTAGCGGACGTGACGACAGCTGTAGAACAATTCACAAAATATGAACTGAATATAAACTCACGCGGAGGCAAAATCCTCGAATGCTTCATCCATGATTAGTTTTGGCTAATGTTAAAGTTAATTAAACTAATAACATAGCGGTGCAGCGAGTGACATAACCTGTCATTTCTCTGTGACGGCCGTGATTGGTTAGGCCTGAGCCGCCAATCAGACACTTGTTTACCGTCTTTCACACAGAAAGATTACTACATATTAAGAGTTTAACCCCTTAACTCCCACCTGAACCGAGCACATTTTCTCCAGTTTGGCTTTACCCCAATCCAAAAGTTCCTGGAAAAAAGCTGTGAAAATAGCAACAAAACTGAGACGAAAACAATGATTAAGATGTGACAAAAAAGTGAGAAAACTTTGACAAAAATGTGACAAAAAATGACAAAAAATTGATTAAAAACATTGAAGGAAAAACTGACAAAAATGACAAAAAAATGTGACAAAAATGTTACAAAAAATGACAAAAACAAATAAAATGACAAAAAAGTTACAAAAATGAGTTGGAAAAAAAAGATGGAAAAAAATCTGATCTAGATGAGTTTTGTAGATCTTATCTTATCAAACTAACCCTGCACTACCGGGACCCACATGCAAGCACTTACTAGGGGCATTTGGAGGTAATTAATTTGTAAAAAGTTGAAAGTGAACTCTATTGCATGTTATTTTCAATGGAAATCAGATGACACATTTTGCAATGACATGTTAGTCTTGCATAGAACAGGCACATTGTCTTTCTTACATAAAATAATCTGGGCTTTAATATCCAAGGGGTTTGTAAGACAGATAAGGTTGGAGGACAGTAGGACACTGAGCTACACATCCATCCATTCAAAGTCATACTACAACTTGTTTCTGATGGCATTAATAACGCTTTTACAAATTATCAGACGTTCTGCCTTCAGTCTCCCATGACCCAAGACTACTGACTGTACATAAAGCCGAAAACAATCATCTTTCCCCTCACAATCTCGCGGACATCGGCTCCTCGCAGCTCGCCCTTCCTGCTCTCCACGTTAGCGATGGCCGCCTCCGGATCCGCGCACACCGGCCCCATGTCGAGCTGCGGTTTGTCGCTGTATCCCTCCCGGACGTGCTCGTACAGGCTGCTCCGAGGGCCCCCGTGTCTGCGGCGGTGTGCCGGGGCCAGGGCGGGCCGCGGACAGCGCCTCAGGGCCGGGGAGAGGGCAGTCAGAGCCCCGCAGCCCAGACGAGCCGCGGCCAGGCTGAAGGAGGCCGCCATTTTCGCTCCGTTCACAGACCGACGCGGAAGATTCGGCTTCACGGCATAAAACGTGACGAAAAGGGTTCAAATGTATAATAAAATCTAACTTTGGTAATGTTGTAAATGTAAAACAGTGTCTTTATGTTATTTAGTTTACTTTGAGTGGTGAAAAATCAAATAAAAAAAATAAACAATCAGTTAAAAATAATTTGGTCATATTTTGTCTTATAAAAACATCTCGCTTGCTTTAAGATTACAATTTACGATCATGATACGTGTTTGAAATAAGTGAGAATCTATAGTGTGTTTAAATAAGACAGCAGATAAAGATTATATGGTGTTTTGAGGTCAAAATCTAATCAAATATACAAAATTCCTAGAAGTCTTTAACGCATCACTAAATCAGCCGTTATTTTAAAACATTGACAATTTTATATGACGTGGACACTATCGTAACAATAACACGTAATGAACAATAGTACAACAAGAATACGTAAAAAATATTAGTTTTAACTGTTAATTTTAATAAAAATTGATCAAACTTCCGGTGTAAACAGTGGTCACGTGACGGAGGTCACCCAATCAGGAAAGCGGAAGTCGTTCATTGCGGTAATCCGGTTCAGACATGACAAGTGCGGCCCCGTCTCCTGCTCAACTTTCCGCTTAAATTCCTCAACAAAACCAAATAAAACTGCTTTATTTGCCGTTTTGGTGTCGGCAGGAGGTGCGATATTTGTGCCATGGTGGACTGAGCGCTGTTAGCGGCCTGAAGAGAGGGTTTAATCGGCTGGGTAGTTGGCTTTAGACTCGGGGAAATGTGGTTCTCCGCTCGGTAGCCTCGTTTTAGGGACTAAAGGCCGGGGCAAGATTGAAAAGCAAAGCCGACAGA
Organism: Gobius niger; assembly: GCF_951799975.1. Taxonomy (NCBI): domain Eukaryota; kingdom Metazoa; phylum Chordata; class Actinopteri; order Gobiiformes; family Gobiidae; genus Gobius; species Gobius niger. Next base: position 2,480,330 of record NC_136852.1, on the reverse strand, counting down.
AGCAGCGCACACGCCGGCACGGGCGTGAGGGAGCTCCGGGTGGCTGTTTCACACGGATACTGAAGACTGGCTCTTCATTTTTCTGGTTAAAGAAGGACACAACCCACCACAAAGCTGGAAACTAGACGGAGAGCCAAGGTAAGACGTGTGTGAAAGGATATTAGCATCACAATGGCTGCATCTTTACAAATAAACCGGTGAAGTTTCATTTCCTGGAGGGAAAACGGCACAGGATTTCTGCCAGAGCTGTAAAACAAACAAGTAAATAAATATACGTTATCTAAATAAATATCCTCATGGCAAGACCTTTTTATCCTCCCAAAGAGGCCCTCAGTGTGAATACTTTTGTTATGATGAGATGGAAAAAAAGAGGTACACACCGTTTCAGAATGATCTTGTTATGTGTGTAATTGTATCATCTTCACATGAAAGTTCTGTGTTAAGCCTGACAAAGATAAGACTTATCTTAAACAACATTCTCTCTCACATAGTGGCCTTTTGGACAGAAGGACTGGGCAGATTACACTTCCCTCTGGTGTTTAGTCAATAGTTTTACTCTAAAGGAACTTATTTGTCCGGGACAGAGTGCAAGGCTCGTCCTGTGTGCCCATGATGCAATGTTGTGAACAAAACGTTGTGTGCTTTCCCTGGAGTGGTGATGTTTTGTGTCTTTGCTGTTTTGTTGCCACAGATGAACGCAGTGCGGGGCGGCACGGTGACCTGGCGACCCCAGCCCTGGCAGGACGGGGACGGAGGGGGGGGCGAGCCTCTGTCCGACTCCGACTCCGAAGAGGAGGACTTCCCCGACGACAGCACCACGCCGCTGGGAGACTACATCACACATGGTAAACACGGAGCGCCGCACGAGCAGGTCACGGGGGGTCAGGGAGCGCTGTTTATCAACCCCTTAACTCCCGCCTGAACCGAGCACGTTTTCTCCAGTTTGGCTTTGCCCCAGTTCGAAAGCTTCTGGGAAATGGCAACAAAACTGAGAGGAAAACAATGATGGAAATCTGACAAAAAAGTGAGAAAACATTGGCAAAAAAGTGACAAAAAATTGACAAAAGAATGACAAAAATGTGATAAAAATGTGACAAAAAAGTGAGAAAACATTGATGAAAAAGTGGCAAAAATGTCACAAAAATGTCACAAGAAATTGACAAAAATTGACGAAAAAATGACAAAAAATTGATAAAAATTTGACCAAAAAATGACAAAAAAAATGACAAAAATTTGATAAAAAATGGACAAAAAATGGACAAAAAAATGACAAAAATGTGATAAAAAATGACATAAATTTGACACAAAAATTACAAAAAATGGACAAAAAAATAACAAAAATGTGATAAAAAATTGAAAAAAAATTACAAAAAAATAACCAAAAAAATTACAAAAATGTGACAAAAAATGACAGAAATGTGACAAAAAATTGACAAAAAAATTACAAAAAATTGACAAAAAATGACAAAAAAGTTACAAAAATGAGTTGAACACCCAACAAAAAAATGATGGAAAAAAAATCTGATGCCGTGAGGAAAAAGATCCTCTCGTTTCAGACGGGAGTTAAGAGGTTAATGTGTGTGAGTTGGTTGGTGGTGGTGGGAGGGGCTGATGGCACAGACTGGTTGCCTCGCTTCTGTCAGTCTACCCCAGGGCAGCTGTGGCTACAATAGTATCTCACCACCACCGAGTCTGGAGTGAATGAATAACATAATCAAAAGTGTATTTGAGTGTCCAGAAAAGCGCTGTATCAGACCGATGCATTATTGTTATTACAGACTTTGTGAACATGTCTGACGTGTGTCTGCAGGAGGGAGTCTGTGTTACATTATTATTCAGCTTGGATTGCATTTGTTTTGAAACTCCAGTGTTCGTAAAGAGCGCCGACCCTGCACGAACAGTCACTCGTCGACACCGGTCTTTAGTCGCACAGTGAGTCGGGACAAAGATCTAAAATAGAACCATGTGATATTTCAGAGGCTGGTCTCAGAGTGAGCCTCCTCTCGCTGCAGAGATGATCATCAGATACATCAGCCCAGGCACAAACAGGACACATTTTACTTTACGCAAATAATAAGGATGTAACGATGCATTCAAGCCCGGTTTGATTTCCGATTTTAAATTCCAGATTAAAATAGTTTGCAACGAAAATCCATTTTCAGTGAATCGTTACATCCCTAGTAAATAAACATAACGTGGATAAACTCAGGGCTCTGGAACCTGAAACAAAGCACTTTACGTTTGTTCTTCGGGGGCGCAGGGCTCAGGTTCGCAGGTTCTCCCTGGATCTACACTTGCTCTGATACTGATGGAAACATTTTGTGACCACAGTATCACGACAACGCGGTACAAGTGACTTCATTTGCTTCTCGTGAGTCTCATGCTGCTGGTTACTGGTGTTTCCCCCCTTGTAAATTAAAACGACCCCCAGAGCGTAAAAGGGCTAATGCTACAACAGTTAGCTAATAAGATGCTGTTTCTTCAGCAGATGTAATTCAAAATTGAACGAATAACCAGTCACTGAGGTTGTGACCAAAAGTAACGTTCACTTCACAGAAGCAGTGGTTTTAGTATTAAAGGAACAGGCCACCGTTTTTACATACTGAGATATGTTCTTACCTAACCTTAGTCGAGTTAATATATCCCCGTCTGGTCTTTGTCCGTGCGCTCTGTCACGCAAACGGAGCACAGCCTCTCCTATTTAAATAAAGTTACGTGAAGTGTTTTCATAAAGACTTCCCCCGCTCACTTCCGTCAATAACCTTTAGGAGTTACTGCGCGGACGCTGTGCTCCTGTATCATTACGCCTCACAATATAGTCCCCCTTTTTATCTGCTTATAAAATCGACACGTTACATTTCTGTGTAAATATACTTCGCATGAAAACACTTCACGTAACTTTATTTAAATAGGGAACACGTGGAAGAGCTTGGTAGCTTCTATCGTGAGCTTTTTTGGAGCTATATGACATGTGGGAGAGGCTGCGTATGTGCTCCGTTTGCCTGGCAGAGCGCACGGACAAAGACCAGACGGGGATATATTAACATGAAAACACATCTCAAAGTGCTACAGGCGCTAACGATAAAAACACAAAACATATTAAGAAAAAGCAATACAAAATAAGTGGGTCTTTACTTTTAAAACCCTCAGCAGACTGTGGCGCCCTCAGGTGGTTGAGGAGGGCAATTCTGAAAGGCCCGTCTCCCACAGTGCAGAGTTTGGACCTGCAGTGAGAGGCTGTCAGAGGAGCTGTCGGGTCGTGACGGTTGATGAGTTCTTTGAGGTACTCGGGTGCCGTGGACTCACTGATGGGCCAGGAGGGAGACTCACTCAGTCCTGAACCTAACGGGAAGCCAATGAAGTTTATGGATCAGGCCCCTGGCAGTGCAGTTCTGAATGTTCTGCAGGCTCCTGCCAGGGGCCCCGAGGAGGAGCTTTACAGTAGTCGAGCCTGGAGGAGACAGAGGCGAGAACCAGCCTCTGCATCGGAGGATCCACAGAAGCTTTGTTAACGTTTTGTCACTGGCGGCTTCTCTCCACTGGAGGTCGCCATCGCTGTAACTGTAATGACCAGTGTGGGCAGCTTCAGTGTGACGTGTGTCTGAAGGAGAGTCTGTTCTCTGGGGTTTCAGGGCTGAAGCAGCTCCTGGACGCGCAGCAGCTCTGTGACGTCACGCTGCTGGTGGAGGGGAAGAAGTTCATGTGCCACAGGTCGGTCTCTTGTAACATTCCAGTGCTGTTCCTTCGTGAACTCCCCGGTCCGGCCGACCGCGCTGACGTTTCTGTCTCTGTTTCGCAGAGTGCTGCTGGCCGCCGTCAGCCCGTACTTCCGGGCCATGTTCACGTCGCCGCTGGTGGAGTCGCGGCTCACGGAGATCCGCCTGGAGGACGTGGCGCCCGCGGTCATGGACACCGTGATCCGCTTCGTTTACTCCGGGGAGGCGGGGCTTTCCCTGGACACGGCGGAGGATCTGTTCACCGCCGCCAACCGCCTGCAGGTCATGCCCCTGCAGGAACTGTGCTCCAGGTACGACACGGGCACAGGGGGGGCACACGGGGGGGCACATGTGACGCACACGTCCTGGAGAGCCCCCGCCTCTGTGGTTTAGTTATTGTTGTCGTGACTTGACGTTTTTAAGTGTCTGATGAATGCAATGTTTCATAAAGTACGACCTGATCCTGTAATTCTTTCAGGATCTGACCGTAACCGTGTAGTGACTTGTAACGACCGTGTAGTCTGCCCTCTGCCCTCTGTGCTCTGACCTCTGCCCTCTGTGCTCTGACTTCTAACCTCTGACTTCTAACCTCTGACTTCTAACCTCTGCCCTCTAACCTCTGACTTCTAACCTCTGACTTCTAACCTCTAACTTCTAACCTCTGCCCTCTAACCTCTGACTTCTAACCTCTGACTTCTAACCTCTGACTTCTAACCTCTGACTTCTAACCTCTGACTTCTAACCTCTGACTTCTAACCTCTGACTTCTAACCTCTGCCCTCTAACCTCTGACTTCTAACCTCTGACTTCTAACCTCTGACTTCTAACCTCTAACCTCTGCCCTCTAACCTCTGCCCTCTACCCTCTGCCCTCTGACCTCCGCTTTCTGACCTCTGACCTCCGCCCTCTGTGCTCTGACCTCTGCCCTCTGACCTCCGCCCTCTGTGCTCTGCCCTCTGCCCTCTACCCTCTGCCCTCTGACCTCCGCCTTCTGACCTCTGCCCTCTAACCTTTGTGCTCTGCCCTCCGCCCTCTACCCTCTGCCCTCTGACCTCCGCTTTCTGACCTCTGACCTCCGCCCTCTGTGCTCTGACCTCTGCCCTCTGACCTCCGCCCTCTGCCCTCTGTGCTCTGCCCTCTGCCTCTACCCTCCGCCTTCTGACCTCTGACCTCTGCCCTCTGTGCTCTGACGTCTGCCCTCTAACCTCTAACCTCTGCCCTCTAACCTCTGCCCTCTAACCTCCGCCCTCTACCCTCTGACCTCTGCCCTCTGACCTCCGCCCTCTGTGCTCTAACCTCTGCCCTCTAACCTCTGTGCTCTGCCCTCTAACCTCTGCCCTCCGCCCTCTACCCTCTGACCTCTGCCCTCTGACCTCCGCCCTCTGTGCTCTAACCTCTGCCCTCTAACCATGGATCTATAATAATAACTGGATAAGACACTCCCCCCTTGCCCGCGCGCCGGTCGGCGGACGGCCACTCGATGGTACTGCAGCAGCAAATTCACATTGGGCCCAGAAAGGATTTTTGCCATAGAGCAGCCATGCGAAAAAAAACTGTCCGTATTCGGCTGACAGGACGCCTACAACTTTCACAAAGGTCGGATTTAGTGTCGATTATCATCTACATTAACATCATGTACTTTTTTCCCCTTCGAAATTTACGTATCGTCTAAAAAATACATTTGTAAGGACTTAGCCGAGCTCCGCTCTAGCCACGCTCTAGCTTTCCGCCGCGTTGATTGGTCAGAAGGTGCACGTGGTGCCGGCAGCGCAGCCGGGCACGTGCAGAGCGCGCCCTCGCTGTCCGTGTACGAGCACATGTGGGCTCGGAGGAAAAACAACAGCAGCAGCAGCAGAATGAAGACCAGCATGGGGAACCGAGAGAAAAGAGGACGCAAAACTCACTTTGCAAGTAAGTTTGTATCACACAGAATGTATTCTGTATTGTAAATGTTAGCATACACCACAGTTATTTATATAATGTAGCTTTATGAAAATAGCAAACAGAAACTACTACGACTACCATTTTTAAACAAACAGAAGCTATTCTAAAAGATGACAGTACCCCGATCCCATTTAGTCATTAAAATATACTGTATGTGCATCGAATTACAATAGTGACAAGGCCTAATACATAGTGAGAAGTTTGTTATTTGGACAAACGTCTCGAGAGCAAAATAAGGTTAGTTTTCATAGTGTCTATGACGTCGGACGCTTCCCTGCTATTTTGCCGTCACATTTCGATCTGAACAATATCTGACTGGCTAAGATCAGTTCCAGGAGTTGGAAATTGTTAGTTTTTAGTTCATTGAATAATATATAATGACGTGACATTTTTAATCAAGTTTGTCTAATAACTAATAATTGACTTTGTCTCTCAAACCAATGCTAAGTGCATTAAAATGAACAAAAAGCAACATGTTGAGCTGTTCAAGACGAAAATAAAAAGTGGTGTTAACCCTTGGTCACTGCATGTCTTTCTATGCATTGTTTTAGCAAAGCAAGACAAAAATGAAGGTCAGAAAACAGAGACAACAGTAATGTTAAAATTACAAAACAAACGTATTCATGTTATCATACTTGTTCACTAATGTAACAAGACTGGTGATTATATTACACGTAATAGACATATAATTGCACAGTAGAGATCTGTATAATTCTCATTCTGGTCTTGTGATCCAGAAATGTGAACTCTAGTATAATAAGGATGACAATATGTTTTTTCTTTCTTCACTGAGGCTGTTCTGCTGCAGAGAGGAGTCTGCTGCAGGATCTGTGTCCACTACGGATATGGAAGGTGCGGCTTTGTATGAACTTCTTTACTAACTGGTGATTAGCTCTTACTACTTCAGTTAGTTTGTTATGTGTTTCATAGCCACAAATAAAACTGTAATAAAGTTGCTGCTCAGTAATTCTTCCTATATTGAGCAGATGCTGCTGATGGCTGAGTCCGGTCACCCATCTCCTCCTCACGGGGCAGTTACTCCTTGGTTTCTTGTTGGAAGAGTCGTGCTCTGACCGTTAAAGCTTTATGTGAGAAGGCATGTGTTATACCTGAGATGTTTGTATTGTCCAGTAGGAGACCTGTTCCAGTCTGGGATTGTCATTGAATCTACTCTGTGCTCTGACAGCGGAGAAAAGAACTTAAGGTGGTCTGGGCTGAGTTTTTAGCTCAGTAGATAACAGCTTTGGGTATTATTCTTTTTCACTTTGTCATGGAAGATATTACGGGCACTTCTGGAAATGAAGCTAATACCACGTGTTCTTCAGAGTGCAGAGGATTACCGTTTATTTTTTTAACTGCTGCCATCGGGTGTAAATCAATAAAATGTACAATTTGGGCAAAACCCAGTGATTGTTTTTTGTGTATAGTGTTCTAGGCCTATTCTGCAAATATATTGCGGCAGTTTTCTTTTTTGCAAGATCATTAATTTATTGTATGTTGTACATAAAAAGCTTCATTGCATTTCAATTACATCTATTAGTTTCTGTGACAATGCCATAGACAATTGACATAAATGTTGATGGTGATTTATTTTACTAGAATGTGTTTTTTTAAACTAATTTTGCAATTCTGCTACAGTAAAATTATTTAAAATAACACTACTCACAACTGTACAATGTTCTACTCTTTTCTACTGCTGATTTACTTGTGATATATTGCTAAACTGCAAATGTTGTGAAATGCAATGTAATGTATTATAATAGATCTTGCCAGCCTAATAATTAGAGGATGGTCTTAATCACTTTGCCATTGTTGATAATTATGAATATACAAATTGCAATGATTCTTGTTCTCATGTTCCATCCATAAAAATGCACATTTCTACATATACACACTTTGATTACATGTTACATGACATAAAATACTAGATAACATTTCAGTGTGTCCATGCAAATTCAGCTCCTATAAGGAAGCATTATAGCAACAAATACTTGATATTTTTAATGATGGTGTGTAAAAGAAAAGTCAATATGCCAAACAAGACACAGAAAAGGTCAAATGTACTGAAAATATTACTTTAAATAAAGTAAAACTGTAATTGTGTTGTACAGGACATTTACCATGGATCTATTATATTAAACATTTGCATACTACGTCTGAAAGTGGGTCTCATCATTTCATGTTTATGTTCATGTCACAAGTTAAATGGATCAAATGCTGCGTTGTACAAAATTGCGGTTATTTAAAACTTACAAAGGTATAAACTGACTTTGACTTTGTCATAATGGTGAAAAATAAAAGTTGAATGTGTCTTTTAAACATGGGAAAACGGTGCAGATCTTTAAATACGCGTTGGGCTGTAGGCCACTTTGCGAGCTGGGTCTGCTGTTCAACTCAAGGCTGATTCTCCGCTCGCTCTAGTCGTGCTGAGAATATACAATTTACTTGACATGTGGTCAATTGTAGAAGTATAATTAACCTTTAATTAAACGTTGGAAAACAGTTCTAAAAGTGAAGAGCAGATATTATATTACATCAAAAACTAGGCTGAGCGATGTTGACCTGCTCAGCATACGGTGGAGCTGCGCTCTGCTGCCGAGCTGCGGCGCTCGCTCTCGTCGCGCTGAGAATCATGGGCATGGGCAATAAACATCCAGGTTTCTTTGTGTTTTTTATTTGAAATGATAAAAGACCACTAATATGGCCATAACAATTAATAGTATAAATTATACAAGCAAATAATAGCCGTTAAAATTTTCGCTGGGCCCAATGAACACGGAACTAACGCGGAAGTAAGAATTTTTTCTGGCTCGTTGCGCCAATGAGCACAGGCCATTGAAATCAACAGGCGGCCATATTGGAAACCCGGGGCTTGCCTCTAACCTCTGTGCTCTGCCCTCTAACCTCTGCCCTCTAACCTCTGTGCTCTGCCCTCTACCCTCCGCCCTCTAACCTCTATGCTCTGCCCTCTGTGCTCTGCCCTCCGCCCTCTGCCCTCTGCCCTCTGACCTCCGCCCTCTGCCCTCTGACCTCTGACCTCCGCCCTCTGACCCGCAGGTTCCTGTTCGAGCACCTGTCGGTGGAGAACTGCCTGGGCATGTACTCGCTCGCCCGCTCGCATCACGACCAGCTGCTGCTCCGCGCCTCGCTGCGATTGGTCGCTCAGCACTTCCCGCGCGTGTCCCGGCAGAAGGACTTCCTCCTGTTGGACCACGGGACGCTGGGCTCGCTGCTGGCCTCGGACCGGCTGGGCGTGCACTCGGAGGCGGAGGTCTACGACGCGGCGCGGCGGTGGGCGGAGCACCAGCCGCTGGAGCGCTACGCCCACATGCCGGCCCTGCTGCGGCACCTGCGGCCCGGGCTGCTGTCGCACGAGGAGAGCCGGCGGCTGCGGAAGGAGCTGGGCTCGGCGGCCGCGGCCCGGGACGAGCTGGGCGGGCCGCTGAGGCCGAGGGAGGGCATGTTCGAGAAGAAGATCGTGTGCGTGGACCTGACGCCGCGCGAGGACGACCAGCCGCGCGACTTCACCGTGGACTGTTTCGACCCCAGGACGGGGAAGTGGGAGAAGCTGGCGCCGCTCGGGTCGCTGGTGAGCCCCGGCTGCGCCGCCGTGGGGGACCGGCTGTTCGTGGCGGGCGGGATCCTCCGCACGGGCTCGGTGTCGGAGAACGTGCACGAGTACGACACGGTGCTGGACCGCTGGACGGAGCGGGCGGACATGCTGCAGCCCCGGGCCATGCTGGGGCTGCTGGGCTGCGGCGCCGCGCTGTACGCGCTGGGCGGCAGTAACCGCTCCGCGCTGCTCGACACCAGCGAGGTCCTGGACTTGTCCACCATGGCGTGGAGCGTCGGGCCGCGGCTGCCGCTGCCTCTGCGGGGCTTCGCCTGCGCCGCCCTGAGGTCCAGACTGTACCTCCTGGGCGGGACCACGCTGGAGCAGAACCGCGCGGTGGTGCACAGCGGCGTGCTCATCTACCACACGCTCACCGACTGCTGGACTAAGGTCACGCTGGACTCGGGCGCCACCTGCCTGGCGGGCGGCGTGGCCGTGAGGGGCGGAGTCTGTGCCATCGGCGGATACATGCGCGACACCACCAAGTTCCTGGACGGGAACTTTACGAACCTGGAGACCATGGACGCCACCGGGAGAGTGCTGTTTTTCCGAGAGGGCCGCGGGACGGAGCGCGAGGTGACGGTCACCAACGAGCGGGACCGGGCGGGCGCCGGCAGCGACCGCGCGCCCAGCCCCGTGGTGTTCCCCGGGCTGCCGCGCAGGATAGCGGCGGGGGGCGTGGCCCGGTGGAAGAGGAGGATTTACGTGTTGGGCGGAGAGAACGGCTCCAGGTTTTACGACAGTATTTACTGCTGGAAGCCGGGCTGGAGGAGCTGGGTCCAGCGGCGCGAGAAACTGCCCGGAGACACGGGCGGAGTCAGCCAGTTCGGCTGCACCACCCTCAAGTTCCCCAAGAAACACATCCTGAACCGGCTGCGGAGCGCCAAAGAGAACTGCAAGAAGAACGCGCACCACTGAGGGGCAGAGAGGGGTCAGAGGTCAGGCTGAGGGGGTTAAAGGTCAGGCCTGAGGAGGGTTAAAGGGCAGCCATGAGGGGGTTAAAGGGCAGGCCTGAGGAGGGTTAAAGGTCAGGCCTGAGGGGGTCAAAGGTCAGGCCTGAGGAGGGTAAAGGTCAGGCCTGAGGGGGTTAAAGGGCAGCCATGAGGGGGTTAAAGGGCAGGCCTGAGGGGGTTAAAGGGCAGGCCTGAGGGGGTTAAAGGGCAGGCCTGAGGGGGTTAAAGGGCAGGCCTGAGGGGGTTAAAGGGCAGGCCTGAGGGGGTTAAAGGGCAGGCCTGAGGAGGGTTAAAGGGCAGCCATGAGGAGGGTTAAAGGTCAGGCCTGAGGAGGGTAAAGGTCAGGCCTGAGGGGGTTAAAGGGCAGGCCTGAGGGGGTCAAAGGTCAGGCCTGAGGGGGTTAAAGGGCAGCCATGAGGGGGTTAAAGGGCAGGCCTGAGGGGGTTAAAGGGCAGGCCTGAGGGGGTTAAAGGTCAGGCCTGAGGGGGTTAAAGGGCAGGCCTGAGGGGGTTAAAGGGCAGGTCTGAGGGGGTCAAAGGGCAGACATGAGAAGGGTAAAGGTCAGGCCTGAGGGGGTTAAAGGTCAGGCCTGAGGGGGTTAAAGGTCAGGCCTGAGGGGGTCAAAGGGCAGGCCTGAGGGGGTTAAAGGTCAGGCCTGAGGGGGTTAAAGGGCAGGCCTGAGGGGGTCAAAGGTCAGGCCTGAGGGGGTTAAAGGTCAGGCCTGAGGGGGTCAAAGGGCAGGCCTGAGGGGGTCAAAGGGCAGGCCTGAGGGGGTTAAAGGTCAGGCCTGAGGGGGTTAAAGGGCAGCCATGAGGAGGGTAAAGGTCAGGCCTGAGGGGGTCAAAGGTCCGGCCTGAGGGGGTTAAAGGGCAGCCATGAGGGGGTTAAAGGGCAGCCATGAGGGGGTTAAAGGGCAGCCATGAGGAGGGTTAAAGGGCAGGCCTGAGGGGGTTAAAGGTCAGGCCTGAGGGGGTTAAAGATTAGCCATGAGGAGGGTTAAAGGGCAGCCATGAGGGGGTTAAAGGTCAGGCCTGAGGGGGTTAAAGATTAGCCATGAGGAGGGTTAAAGGGCAGCCATGAGGGGGTTAAAGGGCAGCCATGAGGGGGTTAAAGGGCAGCCATGAGGGGGTTAAAGGGCAGCCATGAGGAGGGTTAAAGGGCAGCCATGAGGGGGTTAAAGGTCAGGCCTGAGGGGGTTAAAGATTAGCCATGAGGAGGGTTAAAGGGCAGCCATGAGGGGGTTAAAGGTCAGGCCTGAGGGGGTTAAAGATTAGCCATGAGGGGGTCAAAGGTCAGCACTGAGGCGCGGTCAGGTATCACTGACGTCGCAGTTTGATGTTTGGAATAAAGGCCGTGTCCACAGCCTCTGCCTGAGCTCCAGCAGCTCCAGCAGCTCCAGAAGCTCCAGCAGCTCCAGCAGCTCCAGCAGCTCCAGCAGCTCCAGCAGCTCCAACCACTGAATGAAAAGCTTTAACTCGTGTTATTTTAATTTAAAAAGGATTTATGTTTAAATAGTTAAACGGGACGTCTCAATATTTTATGTAGATTGAACTTAATTATTTTATTCTAATGCATTTGTCTTAAAGGACAGAGGTCAGAGTTCAGGGCCTGAAGGGACTGGACGACTTCCTGTTTCCTGTTTACACTTTTAACCTAAACTAAAAACAAAATAAGATTAAGATTTGGCGTGTAGTTAAAGTCAGGATGATGATGAAAACATTTTTTAACTTTTGAGGAAAGTTTTCTTCCATTTGATGTTTTTATTTCTAAAAAATACATTTTATGCTTTGTATAAAAATCGAACCAAGTTTAAATTTTATGATTTTATTTTGTGTTAGAGGCGGAAACAGATCGTCTACAAGATTATGTCAAAATTACTGTTTGGATGAAATTTACAATGTCGAATGTGAAGAAATGTGGTGGGCAAATTGAGAATAAATAAGGAAAAATTAAGTATTTTTTGGGGGGGAAATTGGGAATAATTAAGAAAAAAATTAAGGAAAAAATTCTGGAAAATGAAGAAAAATTAGGCGGGAAAATGAAAATATTTAGGGAAAAAATTGGGAAAACATTAAGGTAAAATTGGGAGAAAACTAAGGGGAAAAAATTGGGAAATTGTTTGAAAAATATGTGAATTAAAAATGATAATAAAAAGGTAAATTAAGAAGAAATTTGGGGAAAAGTGAGAATTATTAAGGAAAAATTGGGAAAATTATGGAAAAAATTTGGACACATTTTGGAAAAATTAGGGGGAAATTGGGAATAATGAAGAAAAAATTGGGGAAAATAAAGAAAAAAATTAGGGAATTAGAATAATTTGGGCACAATTAAGGGAAAAATTGGGAAAATTGAAAAATATGTGAATCAAAAATGATAATAAAAATGAATGAATTGCAGCACATTTTTCATATTTCTGACGGTTTGTAGAAATATCGCTTCATCATCAGGAAAGATGTCGCTCGGCTCTAATATCAGTCTCAGAGAAAAGTTCAGAGGATTTTTGTTTTGTGTTTTTGAGTCTTTGAGGGTTAGATCTTGGAGCAGACGGAGGTTGTGGACACGGTTTAAAGACCCGGAGCTCGGTTTCGTTTGGTGGATTTGTTGAAGCACACTGAGCCAAAACCTGGACAAATGTGGAATGTATTTGTTCAATAGAAAAACAGCAAAACGCTCACACCGGACTTTTGTTTTGAGTTTCTTCTTCTGTGAATGAATCTGCAAAAGGAAACTGTTCTGCCGTTCGTTCCAGTCCTGGGTTTTTGTTTCCCGTCGCGATGTTTGCAGTGGGTTTGAAAACTAATTTATGGTTTTATTTTCAGCAAATGTGTTTCTCCTTTGTCTTTTCTGTGATTCAGAACGAGAAAGGAAACTCCCGAGTCAACTGCAAATCAGGCCTAAACCAGGACTAAACCAGGACCAAACCAGGACTAAACCAGCACTAAACCAGGGCTAAACCAGGACTAAACCAGAGCCAAACCAAGGCCAAACAAGGGGTAAACAAGGGCTAAACCAGGGCCGAACTAGGGCTGAACCAGGGCTAAACCAGGGCCGATCCTGGGCTAAACCAGAGCCGAACCAGGACTAAACCAGGACTAAACCTGGGCTAAACCAGGGCCGAACCAGGGCCGAACCTGGGCTGAACCAGAGCCGAATCAGGACTAAACCAGGACTAAACCAGGACTAAACCAGGACTAAACCAGGACTAAACCAGGGCTAAACCAGGACTAAACCAGGGCCGAACCTGGGCCGAACCAGGGCCAAACCAGGACTAAACCAGAGCCGAACCAGGGCTAAACCAGGGCCAAACCAGGACTAAACCAGAGCCGAACCAGGGTCGAACCAGAGCTGAATCAGAGCCAAACCAGGACTAAACCAGAGCCGAACCAGGGCTAAACCAGGGCTAAACCAGGTCTAAACCAGGGCCGAACCTGGGCTGAACCTGGGCTGAACCAGAGCCAAACCAGGACTAAACCAGCGCCAAACCAGGGTCGAACCAGAGCTGAATCAGGGCTAAATCAAGGCCAAACCAGGGCCAAACCAGGGCCAAACCAGGGCCGAACCAGGGCCGAACCAGGGCTAAACCAGAGCCGAACCAGGACTAAACCAGGGCCAAACCAGGACTAAACCAGGGCCGAACCAGGGCCGAACCAGGGCAAGGAACTGGCCATTCTATACTAGAATATTTGTCATCTACAACCAGAAAACGGAACAATAATGTGTGGAAGATCTGCAAATTTACCACTCGGGATTCATCTCCAATCACAAGAAATGTTTGAAGAATGAGGGAAAAATTGGGAGAAATTGTGGCAAAAAAATAAGGAAAAATGTATTTAATTTATTTCACCTTTATTTAAACAGGAAGTCCCATGAGATAAATCTCTTTTCCGAAAGGCTCAGAGGTTCTTACAGAGACAGGGGCCTATTTCAAGACATTCACTACAGCCATTTTGAGAGAGACATTTTATACAAGGCAGTTATTCTAATTTACTGCATTTACAGACCAACAGAAGGTTTGTCATCATTGTAGTGTGATATAGACTGGTGCTATGGGACTGAACGAACAAAGTAAACGTGACGACTCATGGAACAACGAGACCTTAAACCAGTCCTGCCCTGGCTGCGAGTTAGCAGGCGCTGCGTCTGCTTTAGCTTAGCCTTTTTTGGGGCGGGGCTTTGTGGAAGGCCTTCAGTATCATTGAAAAAGGATTCAGACGAGGTTTGGGCAGGAATGTGTTTTAGTCCTTTAGGTCTGAGGTTTGGTCCTGGTTTCCTCTGGTTTCCTCTCGGATTCCTCTGGTTTCCTCTCAGTTTCCTCTGGTTTCCTCTGGTTTCCTCTGGTTTCCTCTCGGTTTCCTCTCGGTTTCCTCTGGTTTCCTCTCGGTTTCCTCTCGGTTTCCTCTGGTTTCCTCTGGTTTCCTCTCGGTTTCCTCTGGTTTCCTCTGGTTTCCTCTCAGTTTCCTCTCAGTTTCCTCTTGGTTTCCTCCGGTTTCCTCCGGTTTCCTCTCGGTTTCCTCTCAGTTTCCTCTGGTTTCCTCTGGTTTCCTCTCAGTTTCCTCTCAGTTTCCTCTGGTTTCCTCTCGGTTTCCTCTGGTTTCCTCTCGGTTTCCTCTGGTTTCCTCACGGTTTCCTCTGGTTTCCTCTCGGTTTCCTCCAGTTTCCTCTCAGTTTCCTCTGGTTTCCTCTCGGTTTCCTCCAGTTTCCTCCAGTTTCCTCCGGTTTCCTCCAGTTTCCTCCCGTTTCCTCTGGTTTCCTCTTGTTTCCTCTCGGTTTCCTCTCGGTTTCCTCTCAGTTTCCTCTCGGTTCAGATCGTTTTTAATTCCGTTTAAAAGTCGCTGAAGTTCAGACGCGGCTCCTTTTTTCTGGTTCTGTAACGTTTACACTGGTTTAAAATGAGCCAAACCCACAGTCTGTGGTCACAGCATCAATAAAGGACGATTTGCTGAGAGTTGTCTTTTTATTTATGTTTGAGGATCTGTGCTTTACTGGAGTAGTGTTTGTGTCTTTGTTTGTGTCACACTTATTTCAGTGTTTTCTTGATCAAATACTTAAGTACATAAATCCATGTAATATCAAATACAAACAGTGACATTACATCATTTACTGAAAATACACATTTCTGATCAATTTCACCCAAATCTTTGCTCAAAAGTTTCCCGCTGTCACATTGTTCTCCTGTTTTCTTTCAAAGACAAAAAAATGTGACAAAATGTGACAAAAAATGACCAAAAAAATGATTAAAAAAAAGACAAAAAATGTGACAAAAAGTATTGAAAAAATGACAAAAATGTGACAAAAAAAAGATGGAAAAAAATCTGATGACGTGAGGCAAAAGATCCATTTAGATGACTTTCAAATGAGGCGTTACACTGGCCTACAGGATTTGGGTAAAGCTGAACTGGAGAAAATGCTCTCGGTTCAGGCGGGAGTTCAGATGTTAAAGCTTCACGTTCTGCTGCTGTAGAAACAGGATTTATCACTTATTAATGTGAAAACGGTTAATCATTATTAAGGCTGATGATCAGGACCAGCCCTGATGGACAAAGTCTGTTCATTTTCACGTCTCAGCTGAAACAGTGTCTTCACTAAAGCCAGAGGACGATGGACGAGTCTGTGGCCATAAACAACGCGGCCGACATCAGCGTCATCGCCGGATACTTCCTCACGGTCATCGGCGTCGGCGTCTGGGTGAGGAGAGGGAGGTTTCTCTGATTATTATCTGTGTTTGGAGTCACAAACCTGGAAGATCAGGAACACTGGGGGAGGGAGAGGAGGGACAAACATGGGGGTCTTTCCTGCCTTTCATTGTTAACCTTTTGGAGTGACAAACAAAAGTACATTTAAACATTTCCAGTACAAAAAAAAAAACTTTGTCATCGTTATTGAGAAAGTCTCCAGAAATATTGAGATATTATTTTTGTGATTATTACCCAGACCTCGACCAACATCAAGCTCATCGTTCTGAATTTCGCCTCCACGTTTGGACGCCTTTAACCCCTTAACTCCCACCTGAACCGAGCAAATTTCTCCAGTTTGGCTTTACCCCAGTCCACAAGCTTCTGGAAAAAAGGTGTGAAAATAGCAACAGAACTGAGACGAAAGCAATGATGAAGATGTGACAAAGAAGTGAGAAAACTTTGACAAAAAATACCAAAAAAAATGACAAAAATGTGACAAAAAAATGACTAAAAAATAACAAAAAAATGACCAAAAATTTGACAAAAAATGACAAAAAAATGTCAAAAAGGACAAAAAATAACAAAAAAATGACAAAAATGTGACAAAAACATGAGGAAAAAATGACAAAACATTTGACAAAAAATGACAAAAAAATGACAAAAAATTAGACAAAAAAATGATAAAAAATTTGACCAAAAAATGACAAAAAAAATGACCAAAAAAATGACAAAAATTTGACAAAAAATTTGACAAAAATATGACAAAAAAATGACAAAAAATGACAAAAAATGGACCAAAAAATGCCAAAAAATGACCAAAAAATTGACCAAAAATATCAAAAAAAATGACAAAACAATTGACAAAAAAAATATCAAAAAATTGATTAAAAAAATCACAAAACAATGACAAAAAATTTGACCAAAAATGGACAAAAAATGACAAAAAAAATGATACAAAAATGACAAAAGTTACAAAATGAGTTGAAACCCCCCCAAAAATGATGGAAAAAAATGTGATAACGTGAGGAAAAAGATCCATTAAGATGAGTTTTGTAGGTCTTAGCTTTCAAATGAGGCGTTACACTGGCCTACAGGATTTGGGTAAAGCTGACCTGGAGAAAATGCTCTCGGTTCAGGCGGGAGTTAAGCGGTTAAGAGACGGTCATGTGACCTTCGACCCTGGACTTTGAGACAGTTTTTGTTTCATGTGGACGGGTCCGGCCGTTACAGAGATATTGACCATAAGTCCCGTTACCATAGTTACCACCATGTTGTGACGTCACGTGATCACACGCTGGGTCATCTGTGTTAAAAACCTTCTGCTTTGGTCGTGTGTAGTCCATGTTCAGGACCAACCGCAGCACCGTGGGCGGGTACTTCCTGGCGGGACGGACCATGACCTGGTGGCCGGTGAGTAAAGCAGAGCGGCCCGTTAGATACAGGAACATACAGGAACATAGCAACATTTTAATTTACTTTAAACTGAATGAACACATGAGATTATGGAGGAAATGACTCAAAATGTTTTATCTTTAAATTCCCTTTATTACTGTATAACTTATTTAGTGGTATTTATTTTTAGAGGTCTATTTTTGATGCTTTTTTGTATTTTCCCCCATTTTAACTTATTTTAAGTGTGAGGCTAATAAATGCAGGGACGATAAATATTGAGCCCAAATGTGTTGTTTATTTGTCATTTCTTGAACAGTGAGTTGATATAGTCGTATTGTGACCGTCCTGAGGAAACTCACAGTCAAAGGGTGAAGACAGCGCTTCTCTTTGGTCCTAATGGGGCTGACATGGTTATAACACCTCCCCCTGAAGTGTTGCCTTGGCACATTCACGTATTTCTGAGTAATCTGTAAAAACTCTGATGGCGGCCATTTTAGGGATAGGTTTGCCTGAGTCCTCCTAGGAACGCCCCCACCTCCTGGAGACGCCTCCGAGCTTTCGTCACCAGCCGAGTAACCAACCACTGCTCCTCAGCAGAACCCCCTCCCCACTGATGCCACAGACAGCGTGTGGAGGGGGCGTGTCTAAAGGCTCAGAGGTTCTTAAAGAGACAGAGGCCTATTTCAAGACATTCACTACAGCCATTTTGAGAGAGCCATTTTATACAAGGCAGTTATTCTAATTTACTGCATTTACAGACCGACAGAAGGTTTGGTCATTGTAGTGTGATATAGACTGGTGCTATGGGACTGAAAAAAGCAGAATCCCCCCTCTTTAAAGCCTGGCTCCAAAGAGTTTTGTTTTTTCTAAAAATGCCATGTGACAACGCGGGGCTGGTGTCGTCATTTTAACCAGGATGGTTTTATATATTAGAAATAAAGTGGTCTATGATTGACAGGCTCTAGATCTCTGTGGAGGCTCCGCCCACCCCAAGAGGGCGGGGCTTCCCGCTTCTTAGGAGGAGATTGAGCAGCCATGTTGATTTCACAGACCACTCGGGATCATTACTATGAATATGGCCGAATGGATGACTATCTATATTATATCTATGGTCACAGTGTAGTTGTCCTGTAGATCCTGTAGGTCCTGTAGGTCCTGTAGGTCCTGTAGGTCCTGTAGGTCCTGTAGGTCCTGTAGATCCTGTAGGTCCTGTAGGTCCCGTAGATCCCGTAGGTCCTGTAGGTCCGGTAGGCGTCTCCATAGTAACGTATGTCCTGGTCCTTTAGGTGGGCGCCTCTCTGTTCGCCAGTAACATCGGCAGCGGGCACTTCGTGGGTTTGGCCGGGACGGGAGCGGCCAGTGGCGTCGCCGTGGGCGGCTTCGAGTGGAACGTAAGTTGGTGTCCCTCAGGGCTGCTTTATGTCACCGCTTTTATTCTCAAATAAAAACCTGAGACTGTGGTGTCCCTGTTCAGGCCCTGTTCATCGTGCTGCTGCTGGGATGGGTGTTTGTGCCGGTTTACCTCACGGCGGGGGTGAGTACGGCCACAGAAAACGGAAAACAAGTCAGTGGAAAAATGTGATGGAGGAGAGAAAGTTGGGCTGCGTCCGAAACCATCATATCACAGCCTCTAAGCTCAAACACTAACAACTAACTCCTTAACCTTTCATGGGTCGACTGTTAGATCTGTGCAGTTTGGGAACTAGAGCTTCAGCTGCATTTTGAACAGTCCGTCCGTCCTTAAACAGGGAAAGGGAAGTGACCTCACCAACAGCTGTTTTTCTTCTTCTTTAAAGTTATTGGTGGAGTGCAGGCCAAACAAAAGTGCATGTCGCCCCCTAGTGTCCAACAACTACATTTAAGGAGAAAAAT